>NC_052146.1:222943195-223243195 GCF_902713615.1 Scyliorhinus canicula
CCCCCCCACACACACACACCATCTCCCCCGCCCTTCCCCACACACACACACCCCACACCAACCCGCACGGCCATTCTTTGTCTCTCTTCCCCCCCCCCCCCCCCCCCCCCCCAACACAAGCACCGCAGGCCCTCCCCAAACCATGCGGGCCCCTCCCCCAGGCCCAATCCACACATGCACATGATGCCCACCATCCCCACTCCCCCCACACACACACACACACACACACACACACACACACACACACACACACGTTCCCCCCCACACACACACACACACACACACACTCCCCCATCCAATGCACTCTTTCCGCTTCCCACGTCCCCAAACACACATCCCACCGTACCACCCCGCGACCAACCCCACACACACGCCGCCCAACGTCCCGTGGCCACCTCCCCACACATAAGCGCTGCCCTCTTTCTCCCCCCCCATCTCTGCACATGCAACACATCCTCTGCTGCCCAGATCCCCACAACCCCGTCCCCACTCACAAGCTCCATCCACCCCCCCTCCCCCCCGCGGCTCAGCCCCCACATGCACGCACCCCACCCCCGACCAACACATACAAACTCTTAGAAAACTGACAACATATCCACTCTGAACTTAACATCCAACCAATACATCTACTGATATTCTGTCAGCCTTCATGTTCTTAGTGGAAACAATATTAATCTACTTGCTAAGCATTCTTGCCATGTGCACCCAAATATACATCAATTTCTTTGCCGCTCAGAGGCCCCCTCCCTCCTCTTATTAATTGCATCTGAAAGAGAAAAAAAGGAAACCCCATATTGAATTTCTTCCGTGTCCTTCGGGAGTCCTAAATCTACGTTTTTCAAAGTATTTTTGCTGGGAACCCAATTTTTCCAATTGGCCGACCTTCACGAGCTGTCCCAGCCAACCTTCACAACACACCATTTCACTTACCTTTAATATGACAGCCTGCTTGGTTCTCACGGTCTCACTTGCATAGTCAGTCAATATTACATTTGTCAATGTTACATTTCAGACTTCAGCTGATGATTTACGTTCTCACTGCATCCTTTGAAAAAAATCAAGAGGTTTATCCTCAAACTCGCCATGCTTAGGCTTCAAATGCCTTCGAAGTTGAGTGGGTTTTAAACTCTCATTTGCCAGTACGTCCCTGCACATAACACACATGGGATTTGCATCCTGATATGCATTGCCACAATTAACAAAGTCATACCTCAAGCAATCATCTTTATACTGCTTTGTCCCAGATTTCAGTTTTTTCTTTGCTGGCTGTTCACCAGAGGCTCTGAAGCTCTGTACAAAGCTAACACTAGCATTACTTTGTCCTGCTGTGAACTCTCCTGAGCAGCTCTCTCCAGCAGATTCAGTTGAAAGTTCCTGGCCAGGAGATACACTGCTTGTTTGTGTCTCTGGCCCTCTCTTTCTTCAAACAAAACGATCCATCTTCAGTTCCTTGCCTTGATTACTCGCAGCTAGAAAATGGAGGATTCGCTCCTGCATGATTGCATGCCAAACACATGCATGTACAGGGCATGTGACCTGCTCACTGCTGCCGCTTCTGGCCGAAAGCCTGCATCGTTTCATTTAAAAGGCAGTCGCAGCCGGCATTCTCAATTTAAAAACTGGTTGTGGCTGTTAGGCATTTCTCCTGTGATCGGGAACACCATGACCAGTTGCTCTGCGACCCTCCCAACAGTTGTGGTCCTCACTTTGAAAAAATCTCCAATGGCAATGAAGTTTATAAACAGGCTTTCATGATTTTTCATTATTTTACACATGTAATATCGGCCACTTTAACAGACTTTACTGAAATCCTAGTGACAAGTCATTTTAATGGCTAACTATGCAGCACAACTCAAATTGGAGTGGTGCTGAAGATCGTATGTGTTAAATGCAATGTAAATGTGCTGAAGCCATTGTTCACTTCGCAAAAACAAACATTACTTGTGTAAACTGCTTCTACCAATGTAAACTTAAATTTCAGTCTCAAACTGTAGCTCTGTATTTGCTATGTAAACCATTTATTCCCTTGTGCTTTTGGTTATAAGCCATGATCTTGGCGAATAAATTCGAGGGGCTAAATGGCCTTCTCTTATATTCTTATCGCAGTTTTTGTACCACCGAGATCTGTCCCAATCATGTAAACATGGTTGTTAATTAAACTTCAAAAAGAATCAATGATCAATAATCTTAATGTAAAAACTTTAACAGCGTGTCAATTGATTATTATACACTGGCTCAACGAGACTTTGCTGATGAAATTGACCGATAGATAATGTTAGACTAACCCCATGGGTTTACTAAACCGAAAATAACCTGGTACTGATGGAGAGATACAGCAAAACAATTACTGCACTATTATCAACATTATGACAGGATTCTTTCACAGAAGCACTGTAAACTCTACAACAAGATCAAATCATTTTCAGACAAAAATATTGCAACTGCATTTTCAAATGTCCCAAAATAAAATATAAATCATTCCTTTCAAAATGAACCCTAAAAAGATTGCGTTAACTGATAGAAATATTTTCCGGTGGCGTGGGCGAGCAGGGCGGCCACAGGAAGAAACGCTCCCGCCGGTGGCCACGATTTGCAGCGTCTTCGGGGATTTCCCCCGAGTCATCATTCACCCCCCCGACTATCATCGGCCTTTGGGGCCATCACAGGCAGCTAGCGGAGCCGATTTAAAAACCAGCGAAGAACCCCGCGCGGGTGTCAGGCGGCGGGGGCTGAGGCGCTGGGCCCAGCGCGGTGTGGAGGTCGGAGCAGCGATGGCAGAGCTACAAGGAGGCCAAGGCGACAGGCCCGAGGCTAGGGCACGATGTAGGTGGGGTGTCCCACATCAAATGGCTCCCAGCTAAGATGAAGAAAGAAGGCTGAAGTCCTGTCCCAGGAGAGCTCTGGGGGAATGTAGAGGAGAGAGAAAGAAGGTTTAAAAGAAGTTGGGTAAAAGTTTTTTTTTCTCCCCTTTTTTCAAAAAAAATTATTCAGGTTGATGAAGAATAGGAGGGTGAAGGGGAGAGAAGAGAAAAGAAAGAAAAAACAATAAGCCTCTAAAGCAGGGGTGGGCAAACTACGGCCCGCGGGCCGCAAGGGTCTTTATGCGGCCCACCAAGATCAAGTCATAAAAAAAAAATTTTTTTTTTAATTTTAAGGTTAATGGGGGGGCTGTTGGGTTACTGGTATAGGGTGGATACATTGACTTGAGTAGCGTGATCATTGCTCGGCACAACATGTGTTTCATATGAAGTTTCTACTTTAAAATATTAATTAATAAAAATTAATTGCTTTTTTTTTTCTTTAAAAACCTTTTATTTTGGCTATTTTAAATATTAATTATTTTACTTAATATACTATGCAGCCCTTTAAAATTGTGAATTTCTGAATGTGGCCCTTGCACGGAAAAGTTTGCCCACCCCTGCTCTAAAGGATGCGAAGAGCAGCATCGAGGAAATGCGGGTTCGCCGCTGAATGAGAGGACGAGCAAAAAGTGCTGACAGGAGGACGGAAGCCGAACCGCAAGGTGGGGCCACACTACTTACGGTGGAGAAGAAGACCGAGGTGATGGCGGTGGAGCTGGAAAAACAGTTTGCGAGGCACATGGTGGCCTTGAGGAAGGAAACGGCGGTCGCATTGAAGTCAATGATGGAGGAGGCAATCGCCCCGGTGAGCGTGGCGGTGGCAAAGGCATCGGCCGAGGTGAGAGAGCAGGGCGAGAAGATGAAGGAAGTGGAGGAGGCCATGTCACGACACAGCGACCAGGTCACCTCGATGGGGGACGAGCTGCGGAGGGTGGTGGAGATCAACAGAGGACTCCGAGCAAAGCTCGAGGACTTGGAGAACCGCTCAAGGCGGCACAATTTGAGAATTGTGGGCTATGCCCGAAGGGACAGAGGGCCCAAGGCCAACACGAAACTTTGCTAAGAAGTTGGCGGAGCAGATGGGGGAGGGTGAGAACCCCTCCCGGTACAAACTAGACCGAGCTCATCGGTCATTAAGGCCGAAGCCCAAAGTGAACGAGCCGCCAAGAGTAGTAATTATCTGCTTCCATAAGTTCTGCATGAAGGAGAAGGTATTAAGCTGGGCGAAGCAGAAGCGTGAGGTGCTGTGGGATGGTACTGCGGTTCGGATCTACCAGGACTTGACAGTGGAATTGGCAAAAAGACGAGCGGCGTTTAGGCGAGTGAAGGCGGCATTGTACAAAAAGGGGGTGCGATTTGGTATGGTGTACCCGGTGAAGTTCAGGGTAACGTATAACGGCAAAGACTTTTACTTTGAGACAGCAGAGGCGGCTGAGGCGTTCGTGAAGGCAGAAGGCGAGTGGAACTGGAAGAGAGACTGTGGACTGTGTTTGGGCAGCTGGAAAATGTACAAATGCTACAACTTTCTTTTTACTGATTTGTATTGTAATTTACTTCTCTTTGCATTGTTACAGAGTTCAAGTTAATAGTGGATTGATTGGCGTTCTGTGTTGGGCGGTTAAATGTTATGTTAGTGAATTGTATGGGTTGGATTGTTGGGTTTGTCTTTTTTTTGTTTTTTCTTTCTCTGGGACTGGGTGGAAGGGGACGATATATCTTGGTGGGGGAGCCACCCGCGCTAGTTAACTAAAGTCGGCTAGTGAACGGAGGTGAGGTGAGAGGAGGGCTGTGGACGTTGGCGCCTGGATAGCAGGTTTCACTGGGCCTACGAGACGAGCGAGAGGGGGAGGGAAGGGATGAATGTTGGGTGATGTTGTTTCAGGGGGAAATGTAGGGGGGGGGTTCTTGGGGGGGGGGGGGGGTTCGATGTTAACAATGGACAGGGGCGGGTCAGGCTTATGGGGCAGGCCTGGTGTTATGATGATGGTGGATAAGAAAGGTGGGGGTGGGGAGAACGGGGGGGGGGGGGGGGGGGGGAAGACCCCCAGTAAGGATAGTCACGTGGAACGTGAGAGAGCTGGGAGGTCCGGTCAAGAGGTCACGGGTGCTTGCACATCTTAAAAGTTTGAAAGCCGATGTGGCAATGCTGCAGGAGATTCACTTGAGGATGAAGGACGAGGTGAGGCTTCAAAAGGGCTGGGTTAGCCAAGTGTTTCACTCTGGATTTGATGGAAGAGCTCGAGGGGTAGCGGTGTTGGTCAGCAAAAGGGTATGCTTCCAGATGGAGAAGGTGGTGGCAGATCAGAGGGGTAGATATGTGATTGTGACAAGGGCGTTAGAGGGGAGATTAGTGGCGCTGGTAAGTGTATACGGTCCCAATTGGGACGATGTGCGATTCGCGAAGAAGGTGTTTGGGGCCATACCCCACTTGGACACACACAAGCTGATTGTGGGGGGGGGGAGGAGGGACTGGGACTTGGTGCAGGAGCCAAGGTTGGACAGATCACGGCCGCGCTCGCTGGTCCCATCAGGGTGGGGCGAAGGCGCTGGCTGGGCTAATGGTAGAAATGGGAGGGATGGACTCTTGGAGGTTCCTGCACCCAGGGGAACGGGAGTACTCGTTTTTCTCAGCAGTCCATAAGGTATACTCGCGGATCGACTTTTTTGTGATGGGAAAAGCTTTGCTGGCTGGAGTAAAGGGGTCGGAATACTCTGCAATTGCAGTGTCAGATCACGCGCCACATTGGGTGGATATGGTGCTGGAGAAGGAGGTAGCGCAGAGGCCGGGCTGGAAACTGGATGTGGGGCTTTTGGGGAACCAAGTGTTCTGTGAGAAAATTGAAAAGGTAATTAAGGAATATGTAGGTTTCAACTGTACGGGTGAGTCAAAGGCAGTTGTCTAGGAGGCTCTAAAGGCGGTGGTGAGGGGTGAGGTAATTTCATTTAAGGCCAGGATGGACAAAGAGAGGTTGGAGTGGCAGAGGGCAATAGATGAGATGTTGGAGATAGATAGGAGTTATGCAGAAGATGGGGACCCAGCGAAGCTGGAAGAGGACGGAACTACAGGCGAGCTTCGACCGACTGTCCACCAGGAAGGCAGTGCGCCAACTGAGACGAGCAAGGGTGCAGTTTATGAACATGGAGATAAGGTGGGGCGTATGTTAGTAGGTCAGCTCCGGAGGGAGGCAGCGGCAAGGGAAATTCTTCAGGTGAGGGATAGGGCAGGGAAGTTGGTGTTGGCTCCGGAGCAGATTAACAAGGTTTTTGAGGAGCTTTATGAGAGGTTGTACAGATCAGAGCCACCCGGGGGGAGACAGTGAGATGCAGGAATTTCTAGATGGGTTGGAGTACCGGAGGCTAGAGGAGGGGGACAGGGCCACATTAGAAGGAGCAATAGTGGAGCAGGAGATAAAGGATGCGATTGGGAGGGGAAGGTGGCAGGGCCGGATGGGTTTCTGGTGGAATATTATTAAAAAATTGAGGATAAGCTGGCACCCCTGATGGTGGGGATGTTTGAAGAGGCGTTAGGGAAGGGGGTGCTGCCACAAACCTTGGGGCAGGCATCGATTTCCCTGTTGCTAAAAAAAGATAATGATCCGACGGAGTACGGGTCGTATAGGCCCATATCACTTCTGAATGTGGACGCAAAAGTACTGGCAAAGGTACTGGCGGGTAGGCTGGAAGAGTGCCTCCCGAAGGTGATAGGTGAGGATCAGACGAGGTTCGTGAAAGGGAGGCAGCTGTTTTCGAACATTAGGAGGGTTTTGAACGTCGTTATGGCACCGGCGGAAGGGAACAGAGGTGGTTGTGGCATTGGACGCCGAGAAGGCGTTTGACCGGGTAGAATGGGGGTACCTGATGGCAGTTCTGGAGCGGTTTGGGATTGGACCAAGATTTGTTAACTGGGTAAAGCTGTTATATAAGGAGCCGAAGGAAAGTGTCCGCACAAACAATATCAGCTCGAGATACTTTTCTCTCCACCGTGGGACGAGGCATGTCCTATGTCCCCCCTGCTGTTTGCACTTGCGATTGAGCCGTTGGCCATCGCATTAAAGTTCGGGAGCATGGAAAGGAATGGGGGGGGGAAATAGAGCATAGGGTGTCCTTATATGCCGACTACTTGCTGCTGTATGTGGCGGAACCGAGTGCGTCGATAGGAGGAATATTGGAGCTACTGCGAGTATTTGGGTCTTTCTCGGGGTACAAGCTGAACCTGGACAAGAGTGGTGTCTCGGCCGGGGGTGGGGGCAGGGGTGGGGGGGTTGCCATTCCGTAGGGCAGGGACTCACTTTAGGTATTTGGGGGTGCAGGTTGCCCGGGAGCGGGGGAGGCTTCGCAGGTACAACATCACTAGTCTGGTGGGGAAAGTGAAAGTCGATCTAGCACGGTGGGATGGTCGCCCTCTGTCACTGGCGGGTCGGGTGCAGGCGGTTAAAATGAATGTGTTGCCGTAGGCTTTTTTCAGGGAAATCGAGAGAAGGATTACCTCGTTCATATGGGGAGGGAAGATGACCAGAGTGAGAAAGGTGCTGCTACAGAGGGGAAGGCAGGCAGGGGGTTTGGGTCTCCCGAACCTGATGTACTACTACTGGGTGGTGAATGTGGAGACCCGCACGGTGCTGGGTCAGAGGGGTTGATTCCCAGTGAGTCAGAATGGAGGAGAGTTTGTGCAGGGGGTCGGGACTGAAAGCACTAGCAACAGCGCCACTCCCGATAGCTCCGGGGAAATACTCAGGGAGTCCGGTAATAACAGCTTCATTGAAAATCTGGAGGCAGTTTCGCCAACACTTCGGGTTGGGGCAGGGTCAAGGGAAATGCCGATTTGGGGGAACCACAGATTTGAGCCAGGGAAGTGGGATGGAAGTTTTCGGAAATGGGAAGAGAAGGGGATTAAGACGCTAAAAGATTTGTTTCTTAGGGGTCGGTTTGCAGGATTGAGGGAGCTGGAAGCGAAGTATGGGCTGGAGCAGGGGGAAATGTTTAGATACATGCAGGTTCAGGATTTTGCCAGGAAGGAGATACCAAGCTTCTCGGAGGGACCGGCCTCCACATTGCTGGAGGAGGTGCTGACGACAAGGGGACTGGAGAAGGGGGTAGTGTCAGCGGTGTACGGAGCTATTTTGGAAGAGGATAAGGCACCACCGGAAGGGATCAAAGCAAGTGGGAGGAAGAGTTGGGAGAGGATATGGAGATGGGGTTCTGGTGTGAGGTGCTGCGGAGAGTGAATGCCTCCACCTCATGTGCGATGTTGGGGCTGATACAGCTGAAGATGGTATACAAGGCACACCTCATGAGGGCGAGGGTGAGCCGATTCTTTGAAGGAGTAGAAGACGTGTGTGAGTGTTGCCGGCGGGGGGAGAGGAGGAGAATCACGTTCATATGTTTTGGTCCTGTCCAAAGCTGGAGGATTACTGGAAGGAGGTTTTTAGGGTAATTTCCAAGATGGTGCATGTGTCCCGGGAGGCCATATTCGGGGTGTCGGACCAGCCAGGGTTAGAAACAGGTGCGGAGGCAGATATCGTAACCTTCGCCTCGTTGATCGCCCGAAGGCGGATCCTGCTGGGATGGAGAGCAGCCTCTCCACCCTGTGCCTTGGCGTGGCGGGGGGACCTGTTGGAATACTTGACCCTTGAGAAGGTTAAGTTTGAACTGAGGGGAAGCTCGGAGGGGTTCTACAAGCCATGGGCATATTTATTAAGCTCTTTCAAGAACTGGATAACATCGAACATTAGTTGGGGGAGCTGTGTATATTAAGGATGACTATGGGTAATCCCGATTCCTTTTTGTCATTTGTTTATGTAAACATGCGGGCTGATGTTTGGGGGGTGGTGGGAGGGTGGGATCGTTGTTATAGTTATGGGGATTGACATATCTGGTGTTCATTATTGTTTATTGTTGGTGGGTGTAAATTCGGGAGAAAATGTGAAAAAGGAGAATAAAAATATTTATTTTTAAAAACTGACATAAATATTCAAATGAATTTTACACAGTACAATCTTTATACTTACATTGGCACATAATTAAGTCACAGGCCCCAAAATACTTTTCTGTAACATCACATTTTGTACTAACTCAACATAAAAATGCAATTCCATCTATTCCTATTCAGAGGTCATCCAGACCAGCATCAGACACAAAACCAATGGGGTCAGATTTGAGGGGCCTGCTGATAATTATTTTGCACCAGATGACAAATAAAGCCACAGCACATACAAATGATTCAACAACTCCACAATAAAAATTCAATCCAACTCTGCTCTGATCCAAGTCTGTGTTTAGCTGAGATATCTTCAGAGCACGACAATTGGCCTCTGCAGCGTCGTCCTAGGAAAAGGTAATGGTATAAACAGTAATGGTTCCCACTCCCAATCATCACAAAATGCATGTGCGAATAAGCAGAACATTAGCTGAACTGTAATGTACCTGAACTGTACAGTACCCATGATACAAAAACATGAAACACCAACTGGCATCTGGACTCAACCACATATAATGATCACCAGGCTACCGATAACCATGGAACTGCACCCCTGTACAGGTCAGAATTATCAGGAGAGGAAGAAACTTTAATTTGCAATCGGGGGTAAAAGGTTTCTTAGAGCTCTCGCCAGATTCATTATTACAGCCAACCAAAATCACTAAGTAATGTTGCCCCATTTGGAAAGGTGCTTTTTTACCAGACCAAGAACACATGCTTATTTTCCTTTGCAAAAAGTCTCTCCATAATCACCAAGCATCCAGAATAAAGTCAGTAATTACTCATACAATTACACAAATTTAATCTTTTACCCAGCATAAGAGACACCCGTGAAATTAACCTTCAAAGCCAGACATTTTTCCTATTGAAAATCTAAGTGTGATAGTGAGCAGGAATTGCCGCGATTTTACCGGCACTCAGCCCAGCGAGGCCGGCAATGTAATTCAATGTTAATTGGTGCACTGACCTAGCTTCACAGGCTTCCCGCCGCAAATAATGGCTCGCCAGCTGATTCGCCTGGACCACATTCGCCAGTTCCTGCTAACAAAATCGAGCAGCACTTAGAACTGCACTACTGCACTTGCTTAGCCAACCCCAGCCAGCTCGCAACAATAGCTCCCAGGAGACCAGCCCCAAGATTCGGGGATGCTGACCTGGGGAGGCTCCTGGACGCGGTGGAGGCCAGGAGGGATGTCCTGTTCTCCCGAGGGTGAGTCAAGGCAGCCTGGGATGAGATGGCAGCAGCCATAAGTTTGAATAATATGACCATGAGGACTGGCCAACAGTGTGAGAAAAAGGTCATCGACCTACACCAGACAGCACGAGTGAGTAGACACCAATGCCCCACCCGCACCCGAGACCCTCTCGCCCCATGGGAGCATCCACCCCCAACTTTCTAGTGACCCCCAGCCTTCCTTCCCCCCTCCAACCCCGCCTTCACAACCCCCTCCCACCAATAAACCACGCGTGTAGCTAACGATGCCTCCTCCACCTCTCCGCAGTAGAAGCTCTCCCATAATCTTCAGGAGAGGGCCCAGTCTGGTAGAGGGGTGCCAGACATAGAGTCCTCACCTCCTTCGAGGAGCGGGCCCTTTAAGTGACCAGGGTGGCCGAAGACAGTTCAGTCACCCACGCGGAGACTGGCAGATGCCGCAGGAGGTGAGGAACCACCGGGCTCCACCCGGGGGACCTGTCAAATGTGAGTAGTGATTGCCATACTGACTGACCCATCCCACCCACTGATCACATGCCCATTCTCCAGCTGGTCCTCCAGCCAATGGCGCGGCCCATCCCGGGTGGCCCTCCCTCCTGACTCAGAGGAGAACACCTCGGAGGGGAGCTCCGAGGATTCCACCGTGGTCGCGGCACAGCAGTCATCCCCACCCTCCACCAGCACAGATACACTCACCTCAGTGAGAAATGTTAGTGGACAGACATCTAGGGCACAATGTGGTGAGCACCACACCACTGATGATGTACATCAGGTGGAGGCAGGAACACCAGGCAAGACAGCAGTTGGAGGTCTGCTGGATCCCAGGACCCAGCTGGTCCCAGCCTGATGCTGAGGTTGTGGAACTGGGTTACCTGGAGCTGATGGAGACGGGTGCGGCCGGGACGTTCATAGGGAGATGTCAGCATCACTCCAGCAGATCCATAGCCACTTGGAGGAGTCCTAAAGGCTACGGGTGCAAGGGATGGCACCAGCAATGAGTGGCATCAAGGCCAACACTACTAGTGTGGCGACCGCAGTGGAGAACCTAGTGCACGTCGGCAGCATGAGTAACGGTGTCCAAGGCATCGTGCAGTCAGTTACGGCCATGGTTGAGGGCCTTGGTAGAATGAACGCTTCGCTGGGTTGTGTCACCCAGCACCAGGCTAACCTTGATGAGGTTCTGCGGGACATGTCCCGCTCTCTGATGGGCATGGCCAAGGCGCTGTAGAGCTTGTCCCAGTCACTGAGGAGCATCGCCGAGGGTGTCGACACAATGGTGCAGACCATGGGGAACCGCCAGGGCTGGCAGAGCCAAATGATGCAGGGGCAGCCGGGCCTCGAACCAGCTGTTCCCGCCCCACCCCCTCTCCTGTCCCGAGGTGAACCCTAGGGCCCATGGGCATCAATCAGGAGGAGAGGGTGCTGAGTGCCAGGCTGGACCCATCCCATGGAGTGGTGACGGTGGTCACCAGTTCCCCCGAGTTCCACCACTCTGATGAAGCCGTCTCGAGGTCAGCACACAGGACAGGGCGGCCCCGCTGTGCAGGTGCCGCCGATAAGTGAGCCAGGCCCTCCGGCCCCAGAGGACGCCCGTGAAGGGCATTGTAGACAACGGGACGAGGTATGCAGCCGGCTGCCTCCACCTCTGATGTGCATCCTGGGGAAACACCAACAAGCAGTGGTAGAGCTAGGAGGTTGAAGAGTCTTGAGGGCACTGGGGTAGGGGGGAGCAGCACCTTAGGTAGCATGATATGGTACAGTACATTAAACACCTTTTTTGTGCAACCATTATGATGCCTCTGACACTTTCTTCCACGATGAAAGTTGACCCCCGGAACCTTTGCCCCTCTCTCCAGGCATCCACTCGCCTCCCCCCACCCCCCACTCACCCTCCCTCCCTGTGGCTCTCACCCACCCTACGGCCGTGGACATGTCCCCGGAGCTGTGTCCCATTCCCTGGGTGTTCAGATGTTGCATGTGTGTTGTTGCCTACTGCAGTGTTCAAGCACAAGGTCCAGGTGATTGAAATGCTAGGCAATGACTCTTCCATACTACCTGGCCCGTCCACCCATGGGAATCCACTTGGCATGTGTCAAGTGCTCACTTAACCACGATTGCCAATTCCCTTTTAGCGATAGGCTTCAGCTGCGCAGCCAGAGGCCTCAGCAGTCGGTGAGGGTTATGGATGATCGGTGGGGCAGAGATGTTGCCCCGGAACGGGTGCACACACACACCAGGGGTTAGCATGGTAGTGCCGAGAGCGATTGCCCCCCCCCCCCCACCCCCCCGGTTGCCCACCAGCACCTCCCCTCGCCCACCCCACGGCAGCCACCATGCAGAGGGTCCCCCAACCCCAGACGAGCTTCTCTCTTCCCCCCCCCCGCTGAACACTGGGGTGGCAATTCCAGCACATCCGGGCTCTTTGCCTGTGAGCAAAGATGGCTACTCACCTCCTCCACTCCCCATAAAAGCCCCATTGCCAGGTTCACGTATTGCAAAAGGAGTACTAATCGGCGCCAGAGTGAGCACTTGCTGGGGAGGCTGCTGAATGACGGGAGGCTGTTGGATCTGCGGTTGCTCTTGTTAATTGCATGGAAATTGAGCTCAAGTGGTGATAATTGGTTTCTCGCCACGCTATGGTGAGATCCCGATTTCGCCTATGGGAGCAGGCTGGTTGTATCACAAACTGTTTGGCGCCTGCCGCAGATCTCATTTATGGCTTCTCCCACTGTTCACCGGCCTCGTTATGCTTGAGCGAGAATACAATGAGGCTGGAGAATATGCGCCCTTTATGTGCAAGCTTCCTTTTTGAACAAATATCCAAAAGTAAACTAGTTTTCCATTGAAATTGACATTGTTTGAGAAGCTTCCAATGAATGAAGTTCACAAGTAAATTGTCCAGTTATTAATAAAGGGAAACCAAATGGTTAATAGCCTAGCAATTCTTAATTTTACATTTCTATAATACAAATAATCTTTCCATTCACTTAACTCTTCACAGCAAAGGAACCGTTTTCTTCTACATTCTTTCACATTTTACTTCAATGTTGAAGCGCCCTTTAATCTAAAAATTAAGACCGTCCTCGGTGAGATAGAATGGCACTTCAAGCCAACTCTACCCTTTGTTTCATTATTGCTATCATTCACACAGAAAATACATTTATATACAAAAATACAAACTTGGGCTGTTTGACTCTTCATGGTCTATATTTTGACAGACACAGGAACATAATTTGAAAATTAGAACTACTAATCAGTTGTCACTCACACTTATGCACCCATTACAAACTCCTCCCCAATTTAAGAACACTTTCCAGTAATGAGGCAGAATTCCTGTAGCAACATAACTGGGAATTTATATGCCAGTTTTGCTCACGTCAATTTACTCTCCTGTGCACCCAATTACATAACATTGGAGCTCTAAAAAGAGGCCAATTACCACAACGCAAAGGTCCTTCTGCTCCTTTGGTAAAATGAATGGTTTGAACATTTGTCCCAACTGTCAAATTGCTCTGTAGCAGAACATTTAATTAATTATTCACCACTATCAATAAATAAAATTTTTATTCACAGGGTCTTAGGGCAGAGAATGTTTTCTACTTTTTTCACAACCCATGTATATGAAAATAAAACTTTTTTTCTTGACTTTGACGTCACTTCTTTACACACAGGAAGAGGTAATTTCAGAGCTGTCTAAGTTACCAGCTAACTCTCGTTTTAACAACCAATTACAAAGTCTTCGAACCTCTTTTAATCTGAAGTTATGTATTTAAGAACATTATATCGTAATGTAATGACACTGCTGTGAAGCTACATTCCACTCCATCTGTATTCTGTGATTTGCATCTTACTTGAGTCAAAGACCTCAAATTTGAAGACATTGCTGGACATCTTAATGATTGCACCCCAGGCTCAACGACATTTGACGGTCCTTTCCAGCTATTAATTGGCTTGGATTTTGTTGTAGTGAGCAAACACCCTTCTTTCTGCATACAGCTGCCAATGAAGTTTAAAGGGCTTTTGTATGGTAATTTATGGTAACTAGAGGGTAATTTCAGCATGGCAACCTTAACAGGGGATCCAGAACCTACGTTAGCAGGTACTTCACCAATCATCTGATGAATCCTTACTGAGAAATGCAGTCTAACCCCGGAAGTGAAAGTTAGCATACTTAACTCGATATATATGCACCAGAAAGTAAAAGAAAGACAGAAGGATGAGATTAATAGAAAGTGAAAAAGATACAATCTCCAACAATAATTAAAATCTGAAAAAAGGAGACTTGTAAAAGTAAAAATGCTAGAGGTTGTTCGATAGTAATTAAGACTTAATAAGTTGTTAAAATTTATATGCACCTAAATTGTGACAATAAAGATTATTAGCCAAGGCCAATCTGCACCCTGGCAGGCTGTGAGACAAATATGGCAGGATACCAGAGACAATTCCTCTTTGGACGAGTTGCTGGCTCAGGATGTCCTGTCCCTGTGTTTTCTCTCTGCCTCCGATACGTGTTTGAAAGACTGTCATGGCAGTCAATGGAAGTGCCCCAAAAACATTCTGAAGACTTCACTTAGGAGTTTTGACATTGACTTCAAGTCCTGGGAGAGGTTAGACCAATTTTTATTTGGTTGCACAGGTGCAGTGATCCTTGGCAAGCTTATCCCAGGACTCAAAGTCAATAGCAAAATTCCTAAGTGAAGTCTTCAAAATTTTCTTGGAGCACTTCCTTTGGAAGCCATGACAATGAACTTCAGACTCAAGTGCCGGGATTCTCCAATCCTGCGGCCAAGTTCTGACGCCGGCGTGAAAAGTGGCGCGAGCCACTCCGGCGTCAACGGGCCTCAATAGGCACATATGCACCCCTTCCTAGGGGGCTAGTATGGCGCCGAAGTGGTGTCCGCAGCTCCGGCACCCAAAAGTCGGTGTGCCATGGCTGGCGCACATTCACGTGTGCGCGCCACGGCCAGCGCACATTCGCGCCACGGCCGGCGCACATTCGCGCATGCAGGCCACGGCCGGCGCAAGTTTACGCATGCGTGCCACGGCCGGCGCAAGTTCGCCCATGCACGTGGGTTCCCGTTTCCACGCCTGCCCCCGGGCAATATGGCGGAGCCCTACAGGGGCTCGGCGCAGAGGAACTTAGGCCCCCACGGAACTAGCCCACCCACCGATCGTGGGCCAAGCCACCGTGGAGCATCCCCCCTCCCCCCCACCAGGACGGCCCCCACAGACAGAACTCCAAGGTCCCGCCAGGTGGGACCATACGTGACCCACGCCAGCGGGACTCGGCCGAACTTGGTGGTCACTCGGCCCGTCGAGGCCCTGAGAATCGCCGGGGGGGGGGGGGGGGGGGGGCCGCATTCCACGGCCCCCGACCGGCATGGCAGTGATCCAGCGGGCCCCCGAATATCAGCGCCAGAGAATCAGCGAGCCGGCGTGGTGCGATCCCCCCCCCCCCCCCCCCCCCCAGCCATTCTCCAACCCGGTGTCGGAGAATCCCAGTCAAGATCTCTAGAGATTTGCTTTGGTAAGTGAATGTCAGGCATGGTGGTTACATGACCAGCCCAACTCAGTTGTGCATGCCTCAATACAATGTGGATGTTTAGCATGCCAGATCAGAGAATCACCTTTTGCCCTGCTATCTGACCCTCAAAACCTTTCAAAGACAGTTTGTGTGGGCAGCATGGAGGCGCAGTGGGTTAACACTGCGACCTCACGGTGCCACGGTCCCAGGTTCGATCCCATCTCTGGGTCACTGTCCGTGTGGAGTTTGCACATTCTCCCCGTGTTTTTTGGGGTTTCGCCCCCACAACCCAAAGATGTGCAGGGTAGGTGGATTGAACACGCTAAATTGCCCCTCAATTGGAAAAAATAAATTGGGTACTCGAAAAAAAAATTTTTTAAAAAAGACAGCTTGTGTGACACAGTCCAAGTCACAGATGTGTAAAGCAGAGTGGGCAGAACTATTTCTGTATGGATTTTCAGTCTGTGAGGCAGACTTGCTTCTCTTCCACCCCAAATTGATGTTCAAAGTTTGCCGAAGGCTATACTTGCTCTGGAAATTCTTGCATGTGACGCATCGTCAATATAGACAACTTGAGAAAGTGTGCTGCCAAGACAAGTGAGCTTATCCACTGCTGACCAATTCTGGCCATGGACTGAAACCTTGGGCTCAAGATTGGTCTCTCTCTGAGCAGGCTGATACATTATTTCAAATTTCTTCATGGTGGTCTGAAGGCCAAAGCTATTACATGCATTGTTACATTACATGTCCAGCTCTAAACTAGCAGCTGGTGCAAACAGGAAATCGCCAATGTGTTACTGGAGACATTGGCCTTTGCCTGGAGTTGTCTCAGATTCAGCAGTTTCTTACCCATGTGATGTCTGATTTTGCTGCTAGGATCACAGATATGGAAGGCATCGGGGAGCATGGTGGAGAAAAAAATGATGCGATTTGGTGTTAGCAACAGCCCTGTTTAACTCCATCAGTGACTGGGAATGGGTCAGAAGACTCACCATCATTAAAGACACGCACATAAGCACGCTGTCATGGAGCTATCAAATCATTGTAATGAATTTCTCAGGGGAGCCAAATTTCTCCATTACCTTCCAAAGGCCCTCGTGGTTGATTGCATCAAAAGTTTTAGTTAGGTCAATAATCATGGTGTAAAGGTTCATATTCTGTGCCTGGCATTTCTTCTGGAGCTGTCAAACTGCCACACAAGTTAGGTAACTAATGGAGAAGTATCACAATTACATGTTAGCTCTCTTGGCGAGGTATCGATGTAGCACAGATTGTGGAGGAGCAGGGAAACTCAGACCTCAACATCCTGATTACTGCATTTAGCTGTGCAAGTGCAGATGTTGGAAGTTGTTGCCTGACTTACTCTTTATCGCAAATGCCGAGTGCCTCACCATTATTCCCACTGCAAAATAATGCAATTCTGGGCACAAATTGACATGAAATTCTAGGTCAAACATTTAAAATTGGCACAGGGACACTTTGGAGCAGGATGACTACTCCCTAGTGAAGAAATTTATTAAAGTGTCAGGAGTGGGGGAGCCCAATACGAAGAGAACGTAAAAGTGATTATAATTGTATATAAACAAACAACTTATTAAATCTACAATTCTTTCACCTATCAGAAAAAAATTGGTTGAGAGAGAATTACTCTTCCAATTACAAGCCAGGTAGTCAAATTAAGATCCTACAATACTTCGGCAAAGAAAATATATTGATTAACAAAAAGGGTGAAATAAAGACAACAGTTATACTGCCTTACTTTCATTCCAACTAAAAAAATGAAGGACATTCGGTGATGACACTGTGTGTTAGTCGACCACACGGAAACTCAGCTACAAAGACTTATGGACTATCTTTCCCTGTAACTTGTTCTCCCTGACTACAAGCATCAAGAAAACCATGGTTATGGGACAAGGTCCCTGTCCCTGATCACACTAAATAACACCTCACTGGAGGTGGTTAGCAAATTCTGCTATCTTGAGGCCACGGTGACAGGCAATCTGTCCCTTGATGCTGAACTTGATACATACACAGGTAAAGCAGCTGCCTCACAAAACAAGTAGAGAATATCAAACGGATTCTGAAGGCTAAGCTGTCTTCCTAGCACCTTGCTATATGGCTGTGAAACGCAGACGGCTTAACAATTTCAATCTTCTCTGCATGCATTAGGGGTATATCCCAGCAGCACACAATCACAAATGCAACAGGTCTCTCAAAGGGAGAGCTCCCAAGTTTGTCAGCACTCAAACAGAAGCAGTTTTGTTGGTCGGGGCACATCCGCAGGATGGAAGGCAGTCACACACTCATTCACCTTCGATATGGTGAAGTAGCTGCAGTTAGACAAACAATTGGATGCCCAAAATCCACTTCAAGGATGCTTATACGGGTGACATGAAGGCCCGAAACATTGATTATCGGGAGTTACTGACGAGGGGGAAAATGGTGAAACCTCCTGTGGTCTGGCTTGCTTCCACGATGACAAGCTTGGCAACAGACAACAATGACAAAAACAACAACCCACAATGACACCTAGTAGCTTCATGTAGGCACATGTAGCAGAACCTCCCTCTCAAACATTTCCCTCTTCAGGCATCAATAAAGCTGCACCATGTGAAGACACCCCATCTGAAATGCATGGTCTGTGGTACATCATCTTTTATAGATTGACGGATGCAGATAACAATTTCGACCAAACTCACCAAATTAACATTTTTAAACAAACTTTCTCTGCTCCCTAAAAGTGTTCTCAATGACTATCCACGTCTCTGTGCTACCAGGCTAGCTGGGCGGGCTAGCTCATGAAAGCACAGTGGGGTCGAGCAGGTGATCAGTTTGTTGAGGGGGTTGTTATTTTATTATGGGCAAGGGGAAAGAGAGGAATTGTTCTGCTGACAGGGGAGAGACTTGCACTTGGAAACAAATTGGGATCGATGACAGTGGGCACCCAAGGGCGGGCTTGAGGAGGCGCAGGCTGGAGGCTGGCCTTAGAAGGGTTATGGGTGGTCTGTCGGGGTTACCCCACCCCCCCAACCCAGGCTGATCACATGGAACTTGAGAGGGTTGAATGAGCCGGTGAAGAGAGCTCTTGTGTTCACGCATTTGAAGAGTTTGAAGGCGGACGTGGCAATGCAACAGGAGACACACCTGAAGATGGTGGATCAGACTAGGCTGAGGAGGGGGTGGGCTGGGCAGGTATTCCATTCGGGATTAGACTCTAAAACTAGGGGGTAGCGATCTTGATCAATAAGCGGGTGTCATTTGAGGTAGGGAGCGTAGTGGCGGACTCGTTAGGTACGTTATGGTGAGTGAGAAGTTGGAGGGGATGCTGGTGGTATTAGTGAATATCTATGCACCAAACTGGGACGACGTGGAGTTTGAGGCTGGTGTTAGGGAGGATCCTGGATTGGGCACACAGGTTGATCATTGGGGGAGGGGGGGGGGGGGGGGGGGGGGGGGGGTGCACTTTAATACGGTTACAGATCCGAGATTGGATAGTTCAAGGACAGGGAGAATGCCAGCCGCGGCGAAGGAACTAATGGGGTTTAGGGGGTAGATCCGCAGCGGTTCGGACGACCAAGAGCAATAGAATTTTCTTTCTTCTCCCATGTACACAAAGTGTACTCCTGGATTGACTTTTTCGTTTTGCACAGCGCTTTGCTGGCGGGGGTGGTGGATGCCGAGTATTCGGCGATTGTTGTGTCGGACCGTACTCCGCACTAGGTGGATTTACGGGTTAGCAAGGAGGGGGCCACTGCCACACTGGAGATTGGATGTAGGGCTGTTAGTGGATGAGGAGGTGTGCGGGCGGGTGAGGAAGACCATCCAGAATTATTTGGAGATAAATGACACAGGGGAGGTTTTGGCAGCAAAGGTATGGGAGGCGCTAAAGGCAGTAGTTAGGGGGGAGCTGATTTCAGTACAGGCTCATAGGGAGAAGTTGGAGCAGGCAGAGATGGATCGGCTGGTTAGGGAGATCCTCCAGGTAGATAGAAGGTACTCGGAAGCCCCGGGGGCGGGGTTGTTAAAAGAGCAGCAGAAGCTGCAGATGGAGTTTGGCTTGATATCCGCAGGGAAGGCAGAGGGGCAGTTGAGAAAGATGAAGGGGAACGGTATTCAAGTATCGGGAGAAGGCCAGTAGGATGCTAGCACATCAGCTCCGGAAAAGGGAGGCAGCCAGGGAGATAGGAAGAGTGAAGGATAGAGGAGGGAACATGATTTTGGACCCTGGGTGTTCAGGGAATTTTACAGTTAGCTGTATGAGTCGGAGCCCCGAGCTGGGATGGAGGGGATGAGGCAATTCTTGAGGGTTTGAAGTTTCCGACGGTGGAGGAAGGGTCGAGATTGTAGAAGAAGTAGAGGGATTGCAGGCTATGCAGTCGGGCAAGGTCCCTGGGCCAGACGGATACCCAGTGGAATTCTATAAGAATTTTTTCTGGAGTGCATGTGAGGGCATTTAATGAGGCAGGGGAGCGGGTCATACAGGCCAATCTCCCTACTAAATGTGAAAACCAAATTGCTGGCCAAGATTTTGGCTTTGAGTATAGAGGATTGTGTTCTGGGGGCGATAGAGGAGGACCAGACGGGGTTTGTCAAAGGCAGGCAGTTAACGGCCATCGTTTGAAGGTTTTTGAATGTCATCATGATGCCCTCGGAGGGGAGCGAGGTGGAAGTAGTGGTTGCTATGGATGCGGAGAAGGTCTTCGACCGGGTGGAGTGGAAGTACTTGTGGGAGGTCCAGGGGCAGTTTGGATTTGGGCAGAGTTTTGTAGATTGGGCCCGGTTGCTGTATCAGGCGCCGGTGGCGAGTGTGGGGATGAACCGGGTGAGCTCGAGTATTTTAGACTGAGCCAGGGAACGAGGCAGGGGTGTCCACTCTCCCCACTGTTGTTGCCTTGGCTATAGAGCCATTGGCAATGGTGCTGAGAGCGTCAAAGGACTAAGGGGCAGTCCGGGGCAGGGGTGGAACACAGGGTCTCATTGTATGCGGACAACCTACTCTTGTATATTTCTGACCCGTTGGGGAGGGATGGGAGAGATTTTGCGTATCTTAGGGAATTTAGCAGGGTATAAATTGAATATGGGAAAAAGTGAGGTTTTTGTGATCCAGACGAGGGGGTAGGAGAGGAGGCTGGGGGAGTTTCCGATTAAAGTGGTGGGACGGAGTTTTTGATAATTGGGAATCCAGGTGGCGCAGGGATGGGAACAGTTACATAAATTAAATCTGGCCCGATTAGTTGAGCAAATGAGGACAACTTTCAGAGGTGGTCACTGGCAGGGGGAGCGGGGGGACCACAGACCGTAAAGATGATAGTTCACCCAAGATTTCTGTTTGTTTTCCAGCATCTCCCTATTTTTATCCCGAAGGCATTTTTTAAGCGGGTTAATGCGGTGATCTTGGGGTTTGGATGGGCAGGTAAAACCCCACGAGTAAAGAAAGTGCGGTTGGAACGGAGCTGGGGGGAGGGGGGATTGTCACTACTGAACTTTAGGAATTACTACTGGGCGGCAAATATAGCCATGATCCGGAAGTGGGGGAGGTGTCGGTGAGGGGTACAAGTCTAGGAGCACTGGTAACGGTACCCTTGCTATTCTCACCGGCCAGTACTTCACAAGCTCGTGGTGGCGACCAGGAGAATTTGGAGGATCTGGACAAGGAGTTTGAATTGCCGGGAGGGAATGGGTTTCGTTATCTGCAGGTGAGGGACTTTGTGCGAAGGCAGGTTTCGACCTTCCCATTTCTACCGCCAAAGGGGATACAGGATAATGTAGTTTTTAAGAACAGGGGAGGGGAGGAGAAAGTCTCTGAAATTTATAAAGAACTTATGGAGTGGGAGGGAACCCAGATAGGGGAGGTAAAGCTTAAATGGGAGGATGAGTTGGGAAAGGGGTTAGAGGCTGGTCTGTGGGAGGATGCGCTGAGCAGAGTCAACACGTCCTCATCATGTGCCAGGCTCAGCCTGATACAATTCAAGGTGGTTCACCGGGCACACATGATGGTGGCCCGGATGCGCAGATTTTTTTGGAGTAGAGGACAGGTGTGTGAGGTGTGTAGGAAGGCCCGTAAATCATGTCCACATGCTTTGGGCATGTCCAAAGCTTAGGGCAATTCTGACAGGGATTTGCCGACGTCATGTCCACGGTGCTAAAATGAGGGTGGCACCGAGTCCAGAGGTGGCAATCTTTGGAGTGTCAGAAGACCCAGACGTCCAGGGAGCGGGAAAGGCTGATGTTTTTGCCTTTGCCTCCTTGGTAGCCCAGAGACAGATCTAATTAGCGTGGAGAGTCTCGGAGCCCCCGAAATCAGGGAATGGTTTAGCGACATGGCCGGGTTTCACAGGCTTGAGAAAATTAAGTTCACCCCGAGAGGATCAGTGTTAGGGTTCGTCCGGAGGTGACAGCCGTTTTATTGACTTCTTCGGGGAAACCTAAACTGTCAGCACACACAATAAGGGTGGGGGATTTAGTTTAGTTTAGTTTAGTTCAGTTTAGGCGGGTTCAGCGAGAAGAGACAGAAGGACTTGGGGATTGAGTGTATAAGCTATGTTGGCAGGGTATGGCTTTTGGGTGGGGGCTGTTATGCGCTGAATTATGTTTACATTTGTATTTGCATCTTTTGTTGTTACAAAACCATAAATGCCTTAATAAAATGTTTGTTAAAAAAAAAATCACAGATTTGTAAAATATCATCACGGACGGAGACCATTCAGAGAGCCCTTGTTGGCACTCCAAAGGAATAATTCACCTTGTGCCACTCCCCCATCTTCTCCCCATAGCCTTGCACCTTCTTCCTTTTCAGTTAATAATCCAATTTCCTTTTAATGCCTCGATTGAACTTGCCACCACCACACAGGGGCAGTGCATTCCAGGTACTGACAACTGACTGCATGAAACATTTTCTTCACGTCTTCTTCTGCCAGTTTCCTTAAATTTGCACCCACTGGTTCCTGATTTATCCACCAAAAAGAACAGTATTTCCCCATCTACTCTGCACCTCTCTATGTTCTCCTCTCCAAGGAGTACAGTCCCAACTTCTCCAAACTTTCCACGTCACTGAAGTTCTGCACCCCTTGAACAACTCTCGTAATTGTTTTCTACCTTCTCTCTAAATTTAAATATCACTAGCTAACAATGCAAAAATAAATTCAAAAAGAGGCACCCAATGTTTTTCCTGAAGTAATGTATCATGTGGTGTGTTACCAAACAAACTACAACCTGTAAGTTATGTAATCTTAAATCAGGTCAAATTTATGGGTAACAGTGAGAAATAGGGGGAGGGAAAAAGAAAATCAGATAGGGCTCCATTTCAAATCACGAGACAGCGATCTCTGCTCCAAATTGCAATGGCAGCAGTTCCCACACTGTGGGACATCAAGTGGGGTCACGGAAAGAGAAAATAGGGTAATGAGAAATTACTGGAGATTGCAGCTTTTTATTTGGTTACATCAATAGTCAAATGAAAATTGCTACAAGTGAATGTGTTGCCATTCATGCAGTAGGTGTTCAATTCGTCATGAACTGTGCAAAAATTCAAAGTGAGTGTCTTTTCATAAAGATAAATCCGAGGCCCACATCAAGCTATCCCTCCTCAGAGTCTATGCCCTGCACGGGGATCCAACCCTACCCTCACCCTGCTCCTCTCTCTAGCCAAAGGGCTCCTGCCCATGGCCACTTCATCGAGCCCTGAATTGCCACACCAACCATGAACCTAGCAGTGAAGTCACTACAGTGAAGTTGCAATCTGCCTGTGCCCAACCTAGTCACAGTGCTAAAAGAATGACCTGGGCTCCAACATAAGCCATCTCATGATCCGCAACCTGTGCTTATGCTGAATTTTGGTCAAGGTTCACAAGCTGCAGCAGTTCAGACAAAGTAGTGGACTGGTGAGTACATAAAAATAATATATTTACCATGTACTGTAAAAACACATCAGATGCATTATATGCTGTTCTATATTAGACAAACATGAATAATTATGTATAATACTGAATGTTTTATTGCTGTTATGTATTTGTTGGGATTTGGGGTCATGTTAATTATCAAGTGTTAAACTGGGGTCGTACAGGAAAATAGTCTGAGAAAAGCTGGCATAGGAGCTAAGATGAATCCCAAACAACAATTTTATATCATACCTTTAATAATAATAATCTTTATTAGTGTCACAAGTAGGCTTACATTAACACTGCAATGAAGTTACTGGGAAAATCCCCTAGTCGCCACACTCCGGCGCCTGTTCAGATGCACACAGAGAGAATTCAGAATGTCCAATTCACCTGACAAGCACGTCTTGGGATACTGGGATACACTTAGTGTCAGAGGTCGAGATGGAGCAGAATTTGTAAGGAGCATTCAGGAGGGTTTTCCAGAGCAGTATGTAAATAGCCCAACTCGGGAAGGGGCCATACTGGACCTGGTGTTGGGGAATGAGCCCGGCCAGGTGGTTGAAGTTTCAGTCGGGGATTACTTTGGGAGTAGTGATCTCAATTCCGTAAGTTTTAGAATACTCATGGACAAAGACGAGAGTGGTCCTAAAGGAAGAGTGCTAAATTGGGGGAAAGCCAACTATACCAAAATTTGGCAGGAGCTGGGGAATGTGGATTGGAAGCAACTGTTTGAAGGCAAGTCCACATTTGATATGTGGGAGGCTTTTAAAGAGAGGTTGATTAGAGTGCAGGACAGACATGTTCCTGTGAAAGGGATAGAAATGGCAAGATTAGGGAACCATGGATGACAGTTGAAATTGTCAGAATAGCTAAGAGGAAAAAGGAAGCATACATAAGGTCTAGGCGACTGAAAACATACGAAGCTTTGGAAGAATATCAGGAATGTAGGACCAATCTGAAACGAGAAATCAAGAGGGCTACAAGGGGTCATGAAATATCTTTAGCAAACAGGGTTAAGGAAAATCCCAAAGCCTTTTATTCATATATAAGGAGCAAGAGGGTAACTAGGGAAAGGGTTGGCCCACTCAAGGACAAAGGGGAGAACATGCAGGCTCTGCACAGACAGGGACCCAAGCCTCAAATCGAACCGGGTCCCTGGTGTGAGGCAACAGTGCTACCATGCCGCCAGAAGAGAGAGGTTTTTTTTGCCGGGGGGGGGGGCGGGGGGGCAGTTTAAGGCCCAGCCACCAATTGTGGGACAATTAAAATCAGGATGTCCAAGAAACCACCATTAGTAGATTCAAGTATCTAGGAAGCTTGTGAGACTGGGGGTGATAGAGGTAGAGAGGGTGGTAAGGCCACGGAGGGACGTGAAACAAGGATGAGGAGAATTGAAAGTCAAGGCATTGCTTAACCAGAAGCCAACATAGATTAGAGCAGAGGGCTAATAGGCAGCAGAGTTTTGGGTGACCTTGAATCTACAGCGGGTACAATATGGGAGGATGGTCAGGAGTGTGATGAAAGAGTCAAGTCTGGAGGTAACAAAGGTAGGGATGAGGGGGTTTCAGCATCAGATGAGCAGAGGCAGACAAAGTCAGGTATGTTACAGATGTGGAAATAGTCAGGCTTAGGGATGATACAAATATCTAGTCAGTAGCTCAAGACAATATTTTATTTATAAATTTTGAGTACCTAATTTCTTTTTCCAATTAAGGGACAATTTAGCGTGGCCAATCCACCTACCCTGTTGAGGTGAGACCCACGCAAACACGGGGAGAATGTGTAAACTCCACATGGACAGTGACCCGGGGCCAGGATCAAACCTGGGTTTGCAACGCCACATGCAGCAGTGCTAATCAGTGCGCCACCGCCCCGCTGAAGAACAAACTTGACACCAATGTTGCAAACAATTTGAGTCAGTGTCAGACACTTGTGAAAGGAATGGAGTCACGAGCTAGGGAATGGAATTTGTAGAAGGCACCAAAGACAATGGACTGAGGGCAACCAAATAGTCTAATATACTTTAGCCAAGCTCAGAAAAATTGGTCACTTGGGCAAATTCCAGAAGATTAATGGCACTTGTGAAAACTACTCCAGAGAATATTAGCATTGGGAATCAATGAGAAAATTAAAACGTATGTGCAGTGTATTTTTCAACATAAAGTCAAAACAGCATAGAAGGTGGTCATTCAGCCCATCGAGTCTATGCCAGCTCTCTGTAGAGCAAACCAGGTCAGTCAGTCTCATTCTGCTACGCAATTCGCCAAGGCCCTGCAAGTTTATTTCCTCAAGTGTCAATCCAATTTCTTTTTGAAATCACTGATCAACTTTGCTTCCACCATCTTCATTGGCAGCAGGTTTCAGGGTATTACCACTCACAGCATAAACAGGTTCTTTCTCATATCACTCCTGCTTCTTTTCCTCCAAAACCCAAGTCCGTATATCCCTTAATCCCAGCTAATAGGAACAGCATAAATCTGCAATAATCTTGTACACCTCTATCAGTATGCTACATTTTCAATGAAGCGCAGTCAAATGTAAGTAAATACTATAGGTTAGCACATTTCCCTTGCACCCCTAGGATCTAGATTGAAATCCAGCCCAGGATAACAAACTGATTCTTTTGTCTATTGCCACCAAGAGACCTATTAGCATTAACATATTTTCTGGTGGTCTTGGGCCCCCAGCACTAACTGCTCGTCTTGGCAGTTTTGTTTTGAATAGCCGTTGGATAGCTGGAATGGAAAACATACTGACGCGCAGTTTCAAAGCTTGCGTTTCACAAACCGATTTTCATAGTGACACATCACGTAAGCAAAGGTAGACACATGGCTGATGAAATCAAATGTAGGTAAGTGGCATTTTGGAAGAAAGAATAAATGAGAGACAATATGAACTCAGTGGGTTGCAGGAAGCAAATGCCCTGGAGGTGCATACACACAAATCTTTGAACGTGGCAGGACAAATTGAGACAGTTGTTTTTTAAAAAGCATCTGGCTTCTTGGCTTTAGCAGAGGAATAGAGAACAAAAGCAAAGAAGTTCTGCTAAAAGTTACACTTTCTTTATTAATTCCTGGGATGTGGGTGTCACTGCCTGGGTCAGCATTTATTGCCCATCCCCAACTGCTCTTGAACTGAGTGCATTTAAGAGGTCAATCGCACGGTGGACCTGGAGTCACATGTAGACCAGACCAGATAAGGACAGCAGATTTCCTTCCCTAAAGGACATTAGTGAACCTGGTGGTCTTTCATCAACAATGGTTTCATGATCACCATTAGACTATTAAATCGAGATTTTTAAATATATATATTGAATTCAAATTTCACCATCAGCATTACCCCGGGCTCTGGTTTACTAATCCTGTGACAATGCAGCTACGTCACCAACTTCCTAAATACACTGATTAGACCTCAACTGGAAAAGTGTTAAATTCTGGGCAGCAGAGTTGGAAGGATGTTCGACAGCATACAGAGAGATTTCAATCACTTCGGAGCATTGTAGTGTGTCTGTCACATCCGGCTTCAGTGATTTATTTTTGAAAACACGCTCTCACTAAATTCTTCCACAGTCCATGACAAATTGAACGGCTCCTGCATGAATAGCAACACGTTCACTTGTTATGTCAAGAAGATATTAAAGAAAGGGCAGCACGTGGCGGTGATTAGCATTGCTGCCTCACGATGCAGAGATCCCAGGTTCGATCCTGGCTCTGGGTCACTGTCTGTGTGGCGTTTGCACATTATCCCCGTGTTTGCGTAGGTTTCGCCCCCATAACCCAAAGATGTGCAGAGTAGGTGGATTGACCAAGCTAAAATTGCCCCTTAATTGGAAAAAATGAATTGGGTATGCTAAATGTATTTATTTTTAATTTAGAAAAGACATTAAAAGACAAAATACATACAACATCCTAACTACTTCATAATTTTTTTTACATTTAAAATATAATGGAAAAAAAGGCTTTGCACTGACGCCATGGCTGGCTATGAGTCACAAAGAAATTCTGGCCTTCAGAAAACTTCACTATCTCTAAAAAATGTGCTAATAATAATAAGCCCCCTTGACTGCAAAAATCAAATTCCAAGGAAATACACAAAAGCCCCTTTATGTTTCTGAGACTAGACTCTGGCCAATGGACAGGATCCACTTTTGGTGAACTTATTAACGAATGTAATAATAGCCATCTGCAGAGTCCAGACTAGGAATGTACAGCCTTTGTCCAAACCAAGGGGAAGAAGTGAAAGTTATGCCCCCCCCGGCCAGAACTTGTAACCTGTAATACTACCTTGTGAAGCTAGACGAGGCACCTTCCATCAACAAAACAGGAAGCAGACCAGAGCGCTGAGCAGGCCCTCATCTTTTTACTGGAATCACTGAACTTCTGTACCAGTGCTTTCAAGACTAATTCATCTCGACAGGAAAAGTGGAATACCCTGCATCAGCTTAAACCTGTTAACCTCTCTGAAGGAATACACCATTGGGGACGGCACGGTGCCGCAGTGGTTATCACTGCTTGCAAGGATAATCCAGGGAACTACAGGCCGGTGAGCCTTACATCAGTGGTAGGGAAATTACTGGAGAGAATTCTTCGAGACGGGATCTACTCCCATTTGGAAGCAAATGGACGTATTAGAGAGAGGCAGCATGGTTTTGTGAAGGGGAGGTCGTGTCTCACTAACTTGATAAGAGTTTTTCGAAGAGGTCACAAAGATGATTGATGCAGGTAGGGCAGTGGATGTTGTCTATATGGACACGGGATCAGGGGTGAGCTGGCAAGGTGGATACAGAACTGGCATGGAAGGGTGCTTTTCTAATTGGAGGACTGTGACTAGTGGTGTTCCGCAGGGATCAGTGCTGGGACCTTTGCTGTTTGTAGTATACATAAATGATTTGGAAGAAAATGTAACTGGTCTGATTGGCAAGTTTGCAGACGACACAAAGGTTGGTGAAATTGAAAAATGAAATGAAAATCGCTTATTGTCACGAGTAGGCTTCAATGAAGTTACTGTGAAAAGCCCCTAGTCGCCACATTCCGGCGCCTGTCCGGGGAGGCTGGTACGGGAATCGAACCGTGCTGCTGGCCTGCTTGGTCTGCTTTAAAAGCCACCGATTTAGCCCAGTGAGCTAAATTGCAGATAGCAATGAGGACTGTAGGAGGATACAGCAGGATTTAGATCATTTGGAGACTTGGGCGGAGAGATGGCAGATGGAGTTTAATCCGGACAAATGTGAGGTAATGCATTTTGGAAGGTCTAATGCAGGTAGGGAATATACAGTGAATGGTAGAACCCTCAAGAGTATTGAAAGTCAGAGAGATCTAGGTGTACAGGTCCACAGGGCACTGAAAGGGGCAACACAGGTGGAGAAGGTAGTCAAGAAGGCATACGGCATGCTTGCCTTCATTGGCCGGGGCATTGAGTATAAGAATTGGCTAGTCATGTTGCAGCTGTATAGAACCTTAGTTAGGCCACACTTGGAGTATAGTGTTCAATTCTGGTCGCCACACTACCAGAAGGATGTGGAGGCATTAGAGAGGGTGCAGAAGAGATTTACCAGGATGTTGCCTGGTATGGAGGGCATTAGCTATGAGGAGCGGTTGAATAAACTCAGTTTGTTCTCACTGGAACGATTTAGGTTGAGGGGCGACCTGATAGAGGTCTACAAAATTATGAGGGACATAGAGAGTGGATAGTCAGAGGCTTTTCCCCAGGGTAGAGGGGTCAATTGCTAGGGGGCAAAGGTTTAAGGTGCGAGGAGCAAGGTTTAGAGTAGACGTACGAGTCAAGGTTTTTTTTTTACACAGAGGGTAGTGGGTGCCTGGAACGCACTGCCGGAGGTGGTGGTGGAAGCAGGGTCGATAGTGACATTAAAGGGACATCTTGACAAATACATGAATAGGATGGGAATAGAGGGATACGGACCCAGGAAGTGTAGAAGATTGTAGTTTAGTCGGGCAGCATGGTCGGCACGGGCCTGGAGGTCCGAAGGGCCTGTTCCTGTGCTGTACTTTTCTTTGTTCTTTGCTGCCTACGGCGCTGAGGACCTGGGTTCGATCCTGGATCTGGGTCACTGTCTGTGTGGAGTTTGCACATTCTCACAGTGTCTGCATGGGTTTCACCCCCACAACCCAAAGATGTGCAGGTTAGGATAATTGGGTACTCTAAATTTATTTTCAAAAAAAGGAATAATACACCACTGTTCTTCAAAGTCGGAGGCGCGACCTGCGGGTGGATCGCGGGCGGGTGTCGGGAGGGTCGCGGAGCCGTTGTCCGCAGCGCTCCCGATCGCGCAAATCCCCATGCAGCCGCCGGCTTTTCATAACGCCGGCTGCAAGGGGCCACGAACATGTTTTTTTTTATTTGGCCGCATTGCACATGCGCGCTCAATGATCGGGCACGCATGCGCAGTGCGGCCGCTATTTTTTTTTAAACGGTTGCAGCTTTTTGTTTTACAAGTTCTGTAGTGGTTTTTATTCATTTATTTTATTCATTTCATTTTTTTTTTCATTTATTTTACTCATTTTTTTCACAAGTTCGGGGGGGGGGGCGGGGTTATTTGATAAAATTTTACAGGAGAAAAAAAAATGCAGAACTTTGGACAGATGGAGACTCCATACTTTCCGACACCGGAAGGCTTCACCTTCATCCAACAGGTTCCATTGGAGGAGCGTGTACGAGGGCCAAAGGGACCCAAAGCCATTTCCCCCATTTTTGTCAGCAGCAAACAAGGTAAGAGAAAATGGTGGGTCACGCAGGTCGGCCAGTGTGTGTCGCGAAGGACGGCCAGTTGGTAAAAATGGGTCCCCTGAAAAAAAAGTTTGAAGAACACTGTAATACACCATTGGACTTTTGATCCTGTAATCAACGAAACAATAAGTCTTATTTTGACTTTTTTTTGCCCTGAAACCTCTTTCCCTTATCCCTCTTTTATTGTACGAATACAAAAAGGGGTGGAAATTGCAAACCCTCGTCCCACATTGTGTTTAAAATAAACTAACCCTCTGATTTTACGCTACTGCAAGTCTGCTGTGGGTATATTAATAGAGGATCCAAAACTGAAGGGTTGGGAAAAGTACGGCACCACTTATAAAAGAGGGAAATCAAAAACTCTTTCTGCTTATGAATGGATGGAGGAGAAATCAGGGCTGTTTTAAATTGATCCCCTCCTGTCAGTAACACTCATTATAGTAGTTTTCTTCATTTGACTGCAGGCATAACCGGATAAAAAGCTATAATCTCCAGAAACTTCTTGTGACTCTATGTGCTGTTTCTATGATCCTACTTGAGGTCATGACCCAAAATTTGGGAACTGCTGCTATATGCAATTTGCACCAGAGATTGTTGACTAGTGATTCAAAATGGAGCCCGAACTGTTTTTTCCCCCCTTATTTCTCACTGACATCCACAATTGTGACCTGATTTAAGATAACTTACAGGTTGAAATTAATTCGATAACACAACCATATGGTGCGTTATTTCACAAAAGCTTATCTTTGTATATTTATTTTTGCTTTGTTTGCTAGTGATATTTAGATTGAGGTGTGCAGAAAAACCATTCGAGAATGATTCCAAGGATGCAGAACATCAGTTATGTGAAGAAACTGGAGGAGCTCCTCCTTTGAGCAAAGAAAGTTAAAGAGAATTTCCAATGATGCAAGAGTCAGTAAATAGGGCACTTAAATTTAAGGTGATTGACAAAAGTACCAGAGGCAACATGAGAAAACTTTTTTTTTTAAATGCATGGATATGTTGCGATCTGGAATGTACTCTGAAAATGCTGAAAGCAGATTCTACATTAATTTTTAAAAGGCAGTTCTATTAATCCTTGAAGAGAAAAAACTTAAAAAAAAAAAAAAATTTAGAGTACCCAATTTATTTTTCCAATTAAGGGAACTTAGCGTGGCCAATCCACCTACCTGCATATCTTTGAATTGTGAGGGCAAAACCCACGCAAACACTGGGAGAATGTGCAAACTCCACACGGACAGTGACCCAGAGCCGAATTGTGAGCGCAAAACCCACGCAAACACGGGGAGAATGTGCAAACTCCACACGGACAGTGACCCAGAGCCGGGATCGAACTTGGAACCTCAGCGCTGTGAGGGAGCAGTGCTAACCACTGTGCCACCGTGCTGCCCACAAAGAGAAAAAAACTTGCAGGACTCTGTAAAAAAGCTGGGGTACAGAACTAATTGGTTAGTTCTACCCCAGAACTGGCACAGTGGACCAATAACTCGTTTTGTATCATTCTATGATGCAATAGGCATCATTCTTCTAAAGCTAGAGCTCAGTAGATAATTGAAGGATAGTAGAGGGAACTTCACTCTACCACTTGTATCAAACCTGACCCAAGATTTATCAATGCCCAAAGTCAAAGTATTATTTCTCCACAGCTGATATTCCTCAACTACCACAAAATTCATGAATGGGGAAATCTGCATATTTGGTGCCTTTCCTTCAACGCACCGGAAGGTTTTCTACAGGGCTGAAGAAAAACAAGTGCTTAAATGTGCAGTTATTGGATCAAACATTTTCGGAAAGCAGTTGGTAGTCGGTGCATCTAGTATTATGCTTGCCTGCAGTACAGACTGGTCTATATTTAATGATGTGGAAATGCCGGCATTGGGCTGGGGTGGGCATAGGAAGAAGTCTTCCAACACCAGGTTAAAGTCAACAGGTTTATTTGGAATCATGAGCTTTCGGAGTGTAGCCCCTTCATCAGGTGAGTGAAGAGGTAGGTTCCACAAACCCAGCATATATATATATATATATATATATATATATATAAAATCCTACCAATTATTTTTTTTTTCCAAATGAAGGGGCAATTTAGCATAGCCAATCCACCTCACCTGTACATCTTTGGGTTGTGGGGGTGAAACCCACGCAGACATAGGGAGAATGTGCAAACTCCACACGGACATTGACCCAGGGCCAGGATTCGAACCTGGGTCCTCAGCGCCGCAGTCACAGGTGTTAACCACTGCACCACATGCCGCCCCTTCTTACTATTTTTAACAAGTGATCCAGAATTCCGATTAGATGTTAAATGAGGCTTGCTGACTATGCCAATCAATAGCATGCTAAATATTAAGTTTTAAAAGTTCTCAAACAACAGTTTAAATAATCCTACAATTCAGAGTTTTGTCATCCATTCTTTTCCTCTCTTTTGGACTACTGCAATCCTAGCTACGGTCAGTTAGTTCAGTACAACCCAGGGATCTTCCCACTGTGTTGTTCAGTTCCTCAGGTTCTAGATGAGCCACGAGGAGAACATTCCACCAATGCTCTTATTGCAACACTAATATAATTTCCCTAATTTTCTGCCACTTTCAAAACCCTCACTCTTGTTCCGGTACATTCTGGTGGTTTGGGGCATCTTACCCAGCTGGCCATCTGTTCATGTACAAGCCTAGTCTAAGTCCTGGCTAATTATTTGAAAAGTGGATACTACAGCTGAGCCTAATCCTACTCTCACTTGATGGCCACACAACCACACATTCCAGCAGCAGAAATTATAGGCTAGTGACCATGAGCAAGAACCAAGCTGATCTTTTGTCCACATCAAGGTCTATTACAGCATCACCACTTTAGACAGTTTCACATAGGCGAAGGAATGAATTTGGGATGATGAGTCTCTACCACAGGGGAGAGACATTTAACCAGAGAAAGCGGGTGATCATGACCATCTAAAGTGGTCAAAGTTACTTTTATGAAAATTATTGCAGTAATTTTGAGGAGCAGAGACTAGTTTTTGCGATTCTTCATGACTGCCCTTTCCAAAACAACTGTCCCATGAGTGAGATGTCATTTTTGAAGTCAATAATCCAACTAGATTGTGTTCCAGATTTCAGGATTCACAGCATAACATCAAAATCGCAGTTAAAAAAGATAACAGACATGATTAAAAAGTATTAATTTAGATAGAACCTTGATAAATCATTTAATAAATTTCAAGAAGCATTGCCCGATCAACATGAAAAGGAGACAATGGGCTATGAAAAACTTTAATACATCCGGTTAATATTCATGTTCAACTGGGAGGTTGTCAAGAGAACTTCCATCCCTTTCCTTCCCCTCCTGCCCCCACCTGCTTCACAATAAACCATAACATCACAATGTCCCAGATTTAGTCTCTTGGCATGCAAAGTTATTTATACAGGATATATAGCATAGAAAAAGCCCAGCCAGTCCATGCCAACATTTGTGTTCCACTTCAGCCCTCTTCCCATCTAAATATACCATCATAACTATCCAACTTCTTCATATGCTCATCTAGTTTCCACCAAAATCCATCTGCACTATTCACTTTAACCACTTCGAGTAGCGAGTTCCACATTCTCACCACCGGTCTGCTCCGCCATTCAATCATGGTTGATATTTTTCTCATCCCCATTCTCCTGCCTTCTCCCCATAACCCTGATCCCTTTCTCAATCAGGAACCTATCTATCTCTGTCTTAAAGACACTCAGTGATTTGGCCTCCACAGCCTTCTGCGGCAAAGAGTTCCACAGATTCACCACACTCTGGCTGAAGAAATTCCTCCTCACCTCCATCGTGTCCTCTGTTTCTAATTTTTCCTACAAGTGGAAACATCCTCTCCACATCCACACTATCCAGGCCTTGCAACATCTTGCAAGTTTCAATAAGATCCCCTCTCAACCTTCTAAACTCCAACGAGTACAGACCCAGAGTCCTCAACCATTCCTCATATGACAAGATCTTCATCCCAGCGATCATTCTTGTGAGCCTCCTCTGGACCCTTCCCAACGCCAGCACATCCTTCCTTAGATACGGGCACAAAACTGCTCACAATAATCCAAATTGAGGCTGACCAGAACTTTATAGAGCCTTAGAAGTACATCCCTGGTCTTGTATTCTAGCCCTCTCGACATGAATGCTAACTTTGCATTTGCCTTCCTAACTGCTGACTGAGCCTACAGGAGAATCTTGAACAAGGACTCCCAAGTCCCTCTGTGCTTCTGATTTCCTAAGCATTTCCCCAATTAGAAAATAGTCAATGACTCCATTCCTTCTTCCAAAGTGCATAACCTCACACTTTTCCACATTGTACTCCATCTGCCACTTCTTCGTCCCCTCTCCCAGCCTGTCCAAATAATAATAATTTAATTAATAATCTTTATTGTCACAAGTAGGCTTACATTAACACTGCAATGAAATTACTGTGAAAAGCCCCTAGTCACCACACTCGGGCGTCTGTTCGGGAACACGGTGGGAGAATTAAGAAAATCCAATTCACCTAACAGCCCGTCTTTCGGGACTTGTGGGAGGTGACCAGAGCACCCGGAGGAAACTCACACAAACATGGGGAGAACGTGCAGACTCCACACAGACAGTGACCCAGGCCAGGAATCGAACCTGGGACCCTGGCGCTGTGAAGCCACAGTGCTAACCACTAAGCTACTGTGCTGCCCATAGTCCTTTTGCAGGCCTCTGCTTCCTCTACAGACCTCTCTATCATCTGCAAACTTAGCAAGAGTGCCTTCAGTTCCTTCTTCCAGATCATTAATGTATATTGTGAAAAGTTGTGGTCCCAGCACAGACCCCTGAGGCACACCAGTAATCACCACCTGCCAACCTGAAAAAGACCCCTTTATCCCCACTTTCCTGATATGTATTTCTGGTATCACCCTTGGAAATTTTGTCTGTACTTCAGTGTCTCCATATCATTTTTATAATATAGCGACCAGAACCACATGCAATACTCAAAAGTATGGTTTAAATATGGTTCGATACCGGTTTGGCATAACTTCCCTAGTTTTCAATTCTATCCCTCTAGATCAGGCATTGTCAAAGTGGGGGACGCGGGGCGGGTGTCGGGAGGGTTGCGGAGTCGTCCGCCGCGGCGTTCCCGATTGCGCAAATCCGAGCGCAACAGCCGGCTTTTAATAATGCAGGCTGCAAGCGGCCTTCAAAATGGCCACGAACAAATAAAAAAAATGCGCATGCACACCGATGAGCGGGCACGCATACGCAGTGCGGCCGCATTTTAAAAAATCTGGTCGCAGCCTTTTTGAAGGTCGTTCGCAGCCGTCGTTGTTAAAAGCCGGCTGCAAAATGTTCAGGGAGAATGGTGTGATTGGTTGCTTTCTGTACTTTTATGCTGATGAAGTGGAAGTCTCTTATTCCAAGAATGGCGAGTGATCCAATGATGGTTTCACTGCAGCTGTAACTTTAACCAAGAGATGTCAACTTTTTAAAATCCTGATTTTTAAACATTCCAAAACAAAGTGCCTGCATGTCGTATTTGGAAGCTTTATCAATTAATTGATTTTTTTTTTTTAAATAATTTTTATTGAAAGAGTTTTTCCATACAAACATTTACCCCTACTAATTTTTTAAATTATTTACAACACAATCCCTCCAGGCAAATGTCCCTCCCTCGCCCGCCCTCTCGCGCGCACCAGTCCTCCCCCCCCCCCCCCCCCCAGGCACCTTAACAAACAAGGCAGCCTACAGTTTCAGACATGAGCAGCGAGCAGACTTGCCCGCGTTACAGTCGTGCATGTCCCCCCACGACCCTTGCTGCCCCCCCCCCTCCCCTCCCCCCCCCTCCCTCCCCCCCCTCCCCTCCCCCCCCCCCTCCCTCCCCCCCCCCCTCTCCCGGGTTGCCTGCTGCCACGACCCCGAACGTCTATCTCTGATCTAAAAAGTCAAGGAAAGGTTGCCAACCCGCCTGGAGAATCCCTGTACCGACCCTCTCAGGGCAAATTTGATCCTTTCTAGCTGAATATAGCTAGCCATATCGTTAATCCAAGTTTCAACGCTTGGAGGCCTCGCGTCCTTCCATTGAATTAATATCCTTCGTCGAGCCACTAGGGACGCAAAGGCCAGTATTCCGGCCTCCCTAGCCTCCTGTACCCCCGGTTCTACCCCGACCCCAAAGATCGCAAGCCCCCATCCTGGTTTGACCCTGGACCCCACCACCTTCGACACCGTCCTTGCCACCCCCTTCCAGAACCCTTCCAGCACCGGACATGCCCAGAACATATGCACATGGTTCGCTGGGCTTCCCCGACATCTGACACACCTGTCCTCACCCCCAAAGAACCGGCTCATCCTTGTCCCCGTCATGTGAGCTCTATGCAGCACCTTAAATTGAATGAGGCTCAGCCTCGCACACGAGGAGGAAGAATTGACCTTCTCCAGTGCATCCGCCCACGTCCCGTCTTCTATCTGCTCTCCCAGCTCCCCTTCCCACTTGGCTTTCAGCTCCTCCCCTGATGCTTCTTCCGCCTCCTGCATTATCTTGTAGATGTCTGATATCTTCCCCCCTCCGACCCAGACCCCCGAGAGCACCCTATCACTCGCCCCCTTACTGGGGAGCAGGGGAAACCCCTCCACCTGCCGCCTAGCAAATGCCTTCACTTGTAAATATCTGAACATGTTTCCCGGGGGGAGCTCAAACTTCTCCTCCAGCCCTCCCAGGCTCGCAAACCTCCCCTCTATAAACAGGTCCTTCAGCTGCCGTATGCCCACCCTGTACCAGCTCTGAAATCCCCCGTCGATGTTCCCCGGGATGAATCTATGGTTCCCTCTTATTGGCGCCGCCAACAGACCTCCCATTTCCCCCCTATGTCGCCTCCACTGCCCCCATATCTTGAGGGTGGCCGCCACCACCGGGCTCGTGGTGTACCTCGTGGGGGGGAGCGGCCATGGTGCCGTTACTAGGGCCCCCAGGCTTGTGTTGCCACAGGACGCCCTCTCCATTCGTTTCCAAGCTGCCCCCTCCCCTTCCATCATCCACTTGCGCACCATTGACACATTTGCCGCCCAGTAGTACCCCGAAAGATTGGGTAGTGCCAGCCCTCCACTGTCCCTACTCCACTCCAAAAAGACCCTCCTCACCCTTGGGGTGCCATGCGCCCACACGTAGCTCATGATGCTACTCGTCACCTTTTTGAAGAAGGCCCTAGGGAGGAAGATGGGCAAGCACTGAAATAAAAACAAGAACCTTGGGAGGACCGTCATTTTGATTGACTGCACCCTCCCCGCCAGCGACAACGGTACCATGTCCCACCTCTTAAATTCCTCCTCCATCTGTTCCACCAGCCTGGAAAAGTTCAACTTGTGGAGGGTCCCCCAGTTCCTTGCCACCTGCACCCCTAAGTACCTAAAGCTCTTTCCTGCTCGTTTGAAGGGGAGTCTCCCAATACCCTCTCCCTGGTCCCCCGGGTGTATCACAAAAACCTCGCTTTTGCCCAAATTTAGTTTGTACCCCGAAAAGTCCCCAAACTCTGCTAATAGTTCCATTATCCCCGGCATTCCCCCTTCTGGGTCTGCCACGTACAGCAGTAGATCATCCGCATACAGCGATACCCGATGTTCCTCCCCTCCCCTAGTCAGTCCTCTCCACCCCCCTGAACCCCTCAGTGCCATCGCCAACGGTTCAATCGCCAGTGCGAAAAGTAGGGGGGATAGAGGACATCCCTGCCTGGTCCCTCGGTGGAGCCCGAAATACTCCGACCTCCTCCCGTTTGTCACTACACTCGCCGTCGGGGCCGAGTAGAGCAACTTCACCCACTTAATAAACCCTTCCCCAAACCCAAACCGTTCCAACGTCTCCCACAGGTACTCCCACTCCACCCTATCGAATGCCTTCTCCGCGTCCAGCGCTACCACTATCTCAGCCTCCCCCTCCACTGCCGGCATCATAATTACATTCAGCAATCTCCGCACGTTCGTGTTGAGCTGCCGCCCCTTCACGAACCCCGTCTGGTCCTCATGGATTACCCCTGGCACACAATCCTCTATTCTAGCTGCCAGGATCTTTGCCAGCAACTTGGCATCCACGTTCAGAAGCGAGATAGGCCTGTAGGACCCGCACTGCACGGGGTCTTTATCCCGCTTCAATATCAGGGAGATCAGTGCCTGCGACATTGTCGGGGGCAGAACCCCCCCCCTCTCGCGCCTCATTAAAGGCTCGTACCAGTACCGGTCCCACCAAGTCCACATTTTTCTTATCGAATTCCACCGGGAACCCATCTGGCCCCGGCGCCTTCCCCGCTTGCATCTGACCTATTCCCTTGACTAGCTCCTCTAGCCCTATTGGCGCCCCCAGCCCTTCTACCAGCCCCTCCTGGACCCTTGGGAACCTCAATTTGTTTAGGAAGTCCTCCATTCCCCCTCTCCTCGTCGGCGGCTCAGACCGATACAACTCCTTGTAAAAATCCCTGAAGACCCCGTTCACTTCTTGCCCCTTCTGCACTACCTTCCCGCCCCTCTCCTTCACTCCCCCAATCTCCCTAGCCGCATCTCGTTTACGAAGCTGGTGTGCCAGCATCCTGCTCGCCTTTTCCCCATACTCATAGACCGCGCCCTGTGCCCTTCTCCACTGCGTCTCTGCCTTCCTGGTGGTCAGCAGGTCGAACTTGACCTGCAGGCTGCGCCGTTCTCCCAGCAGCCCCTCCTCTGGTGCCTCCGCATATCTCCTATCCACTTCCAATAGCTCCCCCACCAGCCTCTCCCTCTCCTGCCTCTCCTTTCTTTCTCTGTGCGCCCTTATGGAGATCAGCTCTCCCCTGATCACTGCCTTCAGGGCCTCCCAGACCATCCCCACCTGCACCTCACCCGTGTCATTCAAGTCCAGATAGCTCTCGATGCTCTTCCGGACCCTTTTACACACCTCGTCGTCCGCTAACAGCCCCACATCCAGCCGCCACAGCGGGCGCTGGTCCCGCGCCTCCCCCATTTCCACATCCACCCAATGTGGTGCATGATCAGAGATCGCAATGGCCGAGTACTCAGCTTCCCGTACCCTCGGGATCAGCCCCCTGCTCAACACGAAGAAATCTATTCTGGAGTACACTCTATGGACGTGGGAGAAAAAGGAATACTCCCTCGCCCTCGGCCTACCAACCTCCATGGGTCTACTCCTCCCATCTGCTCCATGTACCCCCTCAGCACTTCTGCCGCTGCCGGCCTCCTATTGGTCCTTGAACTCGATCTGTCTAGCCCGGGGTCCAGCACTGTGTTAAAGTCCCCCCCCATGATCAAGCCCCCTGCCTCCAGTCCCGGAATGAGGCCCAATAGGCGCCTCATAACACCCGCGTCATCCCAGTTCGGGGCATATACGTTGACCATCACCACTTTCTCCCCCTGCAGCTTACCCTTCACCATCACATACCTACCCTCCTTATCCGCCACCACCTCCTCCGCCACGAACGACACCCTCTTTCCCACCAGAATCGCCATCCCCCGGTTCTTTGCGTCCAATCCAGAGTGGAACACCTGTCCCACCCACCCCCTTCTCAGGCGAACCTGGTCACTACCTTCAAATGGGTCTCCTGTAACATTGCTACATCAGCCTTCAGTCCCTTCAGGTGTGAGAATACCCTTGATCTCTTGACCGGACCCATTCAACCCCCTCACGTTCCAAGTGATCAGCCGGGTCGCGGGACGACCCCGCCCCCCTCCCCTGCCGATTAGCCATGTCCTGTTCCCTGCTCGCCCCGGGTCGACCCTCCCCTTCTGACCCGCTCCCCATGGCGATGTCTCCCTCCCCCCACCTCTCCAGTCCTCCACTTCCCGTTTCTGGTCTTTTCAGCAGCAAACCCGGTGTCCCTCCCTAACCCCCCCCCCCCCCCCCCCCCCCCCCCAGGCTAGGACCCCTCCTAGCCGCGATGTACCCTCCATCGTACTCCCGTAAGTCAGCTGGTTCACGCTGACCCGGCTGCTCCTGCCACACTCCGACTCCTCCCGGCTCGGGGGGGGGGGGGGCCTCCCCCCCCTTGCCACTCCTCCCTGGCCCCGCTCCAGCGCGGGAAAGGTCGCCATTGCTAGCCACGCCCCGCACTCCTCCCCTCCCCCCCCCTCTGCCCCCGCGCGCGGGAAAACAGAGGAAAGCCCGCGCTTTCGCCCTGCCACACCCCACCCCGCCATCTTCAGTTCCACCCCCGTCCCCGTCCATGCCTGTAAAGAACCCCCCCTAGGAGCCCATATCCCCGATCTGCTCTCCCCCCGTCCCGCCTCCCCAACTTAACATTATAAATAACAGATAAATAACAAATAACATTGTACTTAACAGTCGCCCTCTACCAAACAGCATAAATAACCATAAATAACCATGAATAACCACAATAACAATAACTAAGGGAAGTTGGCAGAGGGGGGAAAAAACATCAGAAGAAAAACCACAGCAAGAGTTCAAAATCCAAACAAAGAATTCAGCTGAAAGTACCCGAGCGCTACGGCCGCCAAGTATCCCCTGGGTCTAATTCGAGTCCAGTTTCTCTTCCTGTACAAAGGCCCACGCCTCCTCTGGGGACTCAAAATAGTGGTGTTGGTTCTTGTAGGTGACCCACAAGCGCGCTGGCTGCAGCATTCCGAACCTGATCCGTTTTGCATGTAGCACCGCCTTCGTCCGGTTGTACCGGGCCCGCCGCTTTGCCACCTCCGCACTCCAGTCCTGGTAGACCCTCACCGTCGAATTCTCCCACTTGCTGCTCCTTTCCCTCTTGGCCCACTCCAGCACTCTCTCACGGTCGCTGAGTCGCTGGAACCGCACCAGCACCGCCCTCGGGGGCTCATTTTCTCTTGGCCTCCTAGCCATGACCCTGTAGGCCTCTTCCAGCTCCAGGGGCGAAGGGACGGCCCCTGCCCCCATCAGGGAGCTCAGCATTTCTGCTACATATCCCGGGAGGTCTGACCCCTCCAGGCCTTCTGCCAGGCCCAAGATCCTCAGGTTCTTCCGCCTCATTCGGGTATCCAGCTCCTCAAAACGGCTCTGCCATTTCAGGTGGAGTGCCTCGTGCACCTCTACCTTTCCCACGAGGACCGTGGCCTCCTCCTCCCTCACAGTCATCTCCTGCTGCAGCTCCCGAATCGACGCCTCTTGGGTCGCCTGGGCTCCCATCAGCCTGGTGGACGTCGCATTCATTGACTCCAAGAGCTCCATTTTCAGCTCCGTAAAGAAGCGCAGGAGAGCGGCCTGCTGCTCCTCCGCCCATTTCCTCCATTCCTCGGGTGCACCACCGGCCGCCATTTTGGTCTTCTTCCCCCGCTTTTTTTTGGGAGCTGCTGTTGCTTTCTTTACCACCCCACTCCGGGTACCGACCATAAAGTTGGTCTGGTTCTCTTCAGGGAGCCTTCCCCCACCGGGATTTGTCCTTACAGCGCCGTTGGGGCCCTCCAATCGGCCCGAAAACACCTTTGTAGCAGGAGCAGCCAAACGTGCGACTTAGCTGGTCATAGCCGCAACCGGAAGTCCCAATTAATTGATTTTTAAGTATCTTTTATTTTTTTACACATTTAATTGTAATGTTTTGGTGAAATGTAGTGAACCTCCAATTTGTAGATGAAAATATTTTCAGTTTCTGGATTTTTTTCCAGATTGCGAATTTGCTCAATCGGAGACGCAGAAGATTTTTTTAAAAATTCTATGTAATCTTCCTGAAGGAAGGCAGAGAGCAGGTCACGACCCGCGACCATCGACGCCACGTGCTTTGGGCGCGATTGGGATTCCTCCATTTTGTCAGCAGCAAACAAGGCAAGAGAAAATGGTGGGTCGTGAACGTCGGCCACCATGGGTCGCGAAGGTCAGCCGGTTGTAAAAATGGGTCCCCGGAAAAAAAGTTTGAAAACACTGCTCTAGAAAGCGGAGCATTTTAATGGCCTTGCTAAACTGTGGCACAACACTTAGTATTGATACATATGTTCTGAGATTCCTTTGTTCTTCCACCCTACCCAGACTTGCACCTTCCAAGTAATAAGTGACACGCACCCCTGCGCCATGCTTCCTACCCAAATTTATGCGTTGAACTTCATTTGTCAATTATTTGGCCATTCTGCATTAAAACAAGTAAAATATTTTACATGCAAATTAATAAAAAAAGGAAAGCGATGTTGGAAATTGGATCATTAATGGGTAGACAGGATAATATCACAGGTATAGAATTAGCAAAAATATTAAATATTTTTGCTTCATAAGTTCATAAGATATAGGAGCATTATTAGGCCATTCGGCCCATTAAGTCTGCTCCACCATTCTATCATGGCTGATATGTTCCTCATCTGCTACCTATAGATAGAACAAACAGCTATGAGATTGAATGATAAGATGAGTAATGAGGTGAATGCATTCAAAATGTAAAAAAGAGGATATATTTAAAAACAAAACAGACTCAGAATAAAGACCCTGGTCCGAATGAATTGCATCCATGTAATTTAAAAGTGTCTAGGGAAGAGGTGGCAGAGGTATAACTGCTCAGATTTTGTTAGAAAAAGGTGTAATGTAATTCCTACATTTAAGGAGGAACAGAACTAGTGAATTACAAACCCGTCACCTTAACATTAGTGTTTGGAAAACTAATGGAATCCTGACTAAAGGAAAGAATATAAAGAACATCTAGAAATGAGAAATAGCATGGATTTCAAAAGAAAAAAATCTTGCTTAACCAACTTTATTGAATTTTTTTTGAAAAGGTAATGAAGAATGATAATGCAGTAAATGTAATTAATCTGGATTTTCTGGAGGCCTTTGATAAGGTGCCCCTTAATAGACTGATGAATGGAGTCAGAGGACAAGTGGCAGGATGGATTGTTAGCTGGCTTCAAGATGGAAAGCAGAGAGTGGGAGAAAAGGCTAGTTATTCAGAGGAGAGAAAGTGAAAATGGTATTCTATAAGAAATCAGTGCTGGGACCGCTGTTCACAATTTCATAGAATCATAGAATCCCTACGGTGCAAAAGGAGGCCATTCAGCCCATCGCGTCTGCACCAACCCTCCAACAGGGCACCCTACCTAGGCCCAATTGCCCACCTTATCCCTATAACCCCACCTAACCTTTGGACACTAAAGGGGCAATTTAGCATGGCCAATCCACCTAACCTGCACATCGTAGGACTGTGGGAGGAAACTGAAGCACCCAGCAGAAACCCACACAGACTTGCGAATTTACATTAACAAATCTTTAGAATCGAAAACATTAATTTCTAAATTTGTGGAGGTCAAATGTTTTTGATGGGGGGCAAGGGAGTTGCGGAGGATAGTCAATACTGAGGAGGTTACAGGCGAATAATAGGCCAAATGCAAAACTTGGCTTAATTTTAGAAAGCAATCAGCCCTTAAAATGTCCCCAATTTAAGTCCTCTGATGAGCTGGACTTTGGAGCTACTTACCTAATATTAATAAACAAAAGAATAGTTGTGGTCCCAACCTAGGGATAATGGATGCAGGGAATCAAAGAAGTTTGCCAAAGCTCCAGATCACTATATATTGGCCCCCTCTGCAAACTATATGCAGGTGGAAACAGGGTGATAGGAGTATCCTGCCTGGCTACATTTTCCACAGTGGTTGAGTAGCATGCCAACAATCACTGCTTAAACTAAAGCATGATGACTGAGCACTGGAGTAGTTTACCAGACAGTGTTCATGGAACCATGGGCTGGTAAGAAGTCAGAGAATGATTGAAATTTGATGCTTTAAGAAAATAAATCGCCACAGTGCAACAAAAATGCCCACCCACCCCCACCACCAGAAGCAAATAAAACAAAAATCAAACAATTAAGAATGGAAATTTTATTAATTTCCTTGTGTGGACTGAAATGTGATGTTTTAAGAAAATAAATCGCCACAGTGCAAGAAAAATCCTTAATCCACCTGCCCCCCCCCCCCCGCCCCCACCCCCAGAAGCAATTAAAACAAAAATAAAACAATCGAGAATGGAAATTTTATTAATTTCCTTGCGTGGACTGAGGAATAATGAGGGTTAAAATAAAGTAGTGGCAGTGAATCTTTGCTCACTCAATTCCATTTTCCATATTTTCCAGCCAGTCCTAATCTCCTTTTCCTCACTTTCTCCCCAGGTCAGAGATGAATGCCTGTCAATTCTCACAAGTAAAAAGCCTTTTCTTCCTGAGGCAAGTTTCAATTCAAAGAGCACATGGCTAATCTACATATGTGAAGGTCATGGCACTTTAGTCAAAGAGGTTAAATTTGGAACAGCCCACATAGGGGGTGGTCTTAAACATCTTGGATTAGTGCCCAATAAGAGAGATTGTTGAATAGCAATAGATAGCTTCTGGCAGCAAACAAAAAGAGCAACACAGCTGACCATGTGATTTGTTCTGTGATACTCTCACAAACCAGGTTTCACCTGGAACTTAACTGTGCTTTCTCCTTTATAATTCACATGAACAGACTTGTGACAATTATAATAAAATACAATTGTTGATAATTAGCTTTTTTCCACGGTGCTTCATTTCATTAAAACCGTTGGGAAATAAATGTTCAAGGACAAAAAGCTCCAGAAGCCATTTGACAAAAATTATTTGAGTCAAAAATACAGGTTAGACACATTATCGAAAATATATAGTATTAGCTGAATCTAATTGAAACATCTAGAGAAGTGACTACTAGAAAGTAGTTTTCAGTGTATGTTCATTTAATACAAACATACCCCTAAACTCAGCTTTGTTAACATGAATTATGCTACACAGTCACTAAAAATGTTTTAAACCATTTATACATTTTTACTAATTTTAGTTTTTGGTTATATTTTGCCATTTCAAAAACTGAGGTTCCACCATGTACTAACAAGCTTGAGCTTGCAATGAAAACCACTGTTTCAAATATTAAAGTATATGGTGACTTTAAAATTAAATTAGAAGTTATATTAATTTACCAGCAACAGATTAGACGTTATTTGATGTTTTTACTTCCATGAAGAATGCATGTTTAATTTTGACAAAATGCTAAACTCCTGAAGATAACAGTCAGTTTAGAAGATCTATTTTGATGAAAAAATACAAATCATCCATCGTTCACCAGAGGCCACACATTGTTATTTACATGAACATGCTACCTAATTCTGTCAGAGACCATACAACTCAACCAAATCCACACATGTAACTTTAGAAATACCTATCTCAGGTATTTCTACAGGAAGCAGAATAGTTCCAATTATTGTCAAGAGTAGATTTCACAGTTGGATTCCAGTTGTAGTCCTGCCAAAAAGTTTTTATAGAATGCAAGTAGATTCCCATAGAATCAATCATACAGCAAACATCAGAATCCATAGTGCACTTTTGAACTTTGAAATTTAAATTTTACAACTGCAGGTTTTGTGATCAAAGGTTACACCAGGTCCTGAAAATCAGCTTTTACAAAATTTGGAGTAACCCCAGTCCCAATATGCAATACAATTGGGATATCGGATCATGTTTGAAACGCATCTTAAAATCCATACAGCAACAGCTTCAAAACGCTTAAAATTATAGTAATTCTTCTTAGCAAATCCATGTTGACTATCATTGATTAATCAGCGTCTTTTCAAGTGAAAGTTTATCCTGCCCCTCAGAATTTTTTCAATAATTTCCTCACCATCAAGGTTAGGCTGACTGGCCTATAATGACTGTCTGCCCATTCTCCCTTTAAAAAATTAGACCTCCAGTCCTCGGACACCACACCTTGTCACCAGAGAGGATTGGAAAATGATGGTCAGAGCGTAGCTATTTCTTCTTTAGACTCTCTTAACAAAAGATACATTTCATTCATGCCTGGGGACATCACCTTTCAATGAAGTTACATTGCTCAACACTCTCTCTCCATTAATTTAATCAAATATTTCACACTCGTAAAATTCCTTCAGTGCAGGAGACCATTCGGCCTATCAAATCTGTACCAATCCGGGTTTGCACATTCTCCCCATGTCTGCGTGGGTCTCACCCCAACCCAAAGATGTGCAGGTTAGGTGGATTTGCCACGCTAAATTGTCCCTTAATTGGAAAAAAAATAATTGGGTACTCCAATTTTTTTTTTTTAAATCTGCACCAAACTCTGACCATCCCTGTAACCCCACCTAACCTGTACATCCCTCCTCCTCCCCGATTGCAAGGTGTCTTTTGTGAAAGCAGACACACCATTTTCATTAAGAGCCATACCAATGTCCTCCACCTCCACACACAGGTTACCCCTACGGTCCATAATCACCCAACTCTCACTTTAGCTATCCTCTTGCTCTTTATGTACTTTTAAAAAATGGGTTTTCCATGATTTTATTTGCCAATATTTTCTGCAATACTTTATGTTTTCCCAATTCTTTTTTAATTTCAACCTCACACATTTTATACCCCTCTAGTTTTCAGCAGTATTAAGCCAAGTCTTTTTTTCTTCATCCTTTCCTTTAAGACCCTTCGTATCAAGTATTTGTTAAAGAGGAAACTATTTTTTCTTATTCTGGGCATCGCTGGCTGGGCCAGTATTTTATTGCCTTTGAACTGAGTGGCTTGTTAGACAATTTCAGAGGGCATTTATTTAAATATAAATTTAGAGTACCCAATTCTTTTTTTCCCAATTGAGGGGCACTTTAGCATGGCCAAATCACCTACCCTGCATATCTTTGGGTTGTGGGGGTTCAGAGGGCATTTTAAGAGTCAACCACATTGCCGTGGATCTGGAGTCACAAGTAGACAGACCAGATGGGAGATTTCCTTCCCTGAAAGGCATTAGTGAACCGGATGGGTTTTTACGAAAACCAACAATGTTTTAATTTCAGATTTTTATTGAATTCAAATTTCATCATCTGCCAAGGTGAGATTTGATCCAGAGACCCCAGAACATTATCCCGATCTCTGGATTACTCCAGTGACAATACCATTGTACCACCACCTCCCTTTCACAAATATAGTGTCAGAATCTAATTTGATGAGCCATCAGTTCCACTGTTCCCTTTGCCTATTTTCATTTTGCAACACTACCTTTTCCCCAATACTCCAGAACATCTTCAGAAAATACTCAGCAACCTCAGTAGATCTGACAGCATCCGTGGAGAGAGAAGGGAGCCAACCTTTGGAGTCTGGATGACTCTGTCAATGCTGCTGAGATTGTCCAGTGTTTTCTGTTTTTGTTTCAATTTCCAAGTTCTGCAGTAATTTGTTTTTATTGCCAGAACATCTTAATGAAATAGTCATTACAAACACTGATATGATTAATAATTCAAGACATAATGTATTAACTGTATCTTTGCGGCATTATGACACCTCAAGTCACTTGCAAGTTTAAAAAGTCAATACTTAATTCCTATGACTCAGTAAGCAGTGATAAAGTGCTCAACATTTAGCTCCCCAACACAGTGATTGGCTTGAATGCAAAACTGTCCACAGCCTGCCCTTACTCCAAGATTATACAGTAAGGGTCACAATAATCTCACTTGTGCTCCACTACTGCAGCCGAAATAGATACAATATGATACAGGATGGAGGCTGAATGATTGCACTGGATTTTTCTCATGTGAAAGGTATTTAATACCTTCATGAAAAATATTCCAGTATGCACTTTTCTATTCAATGGTGTTCTGTGCATATATGTGTGTGTGTGTGTGTGAGAGGGAGAGAGGGAGAGAGGGAGAGAGGGAGAGAGGGAGAGAGGGAGAGAGGGAGAGAGGGAGAGAGGGAGAGAGGGGAGAGAGGGAGAGAGGGAGAGAGGGAGTGAGTGAGTGAGTGAGTGAGTGAGTGAGTGATGTGAGTGAGTGAGTGAGTGAGTGAGTGAGTGAGTGTGAGTTTGTAAATAAATGTAATTTCTTTGTATCCTGAAAACTCGTGCTGGATTCTTCATGGCCCTCACAAAACTGGCAACTAGGGTTAAAGTGAATAGCTGTCTACACTGCTGAAGCCACCTCCCTGGATTTTTGTTGGACACGGGTTGGAAGTTGTTTTCTATTACACCATGCCTCTGTATGGACTTTTGGATGTTTTTGATGCTGCGCTGGAAAGCTGGAACCAGTACGTACAAAGGATGCGTTACTATTTCCGGGCAAACAACATCACCGAAAACGAGCGTCAGGTGGTCATATTGCTCACTGCCTGCGGCCCGCATACGTTTGGGGTGATTAGGAGCCTTACGTACCCAGCTGCGCCAGACACCAAAACGTTCGATGTACTTGTGAACTTAGTGGGGCAACATTTTAACCCAACCCCATCCACGATAGTCCAACGTTACCGGTTTAATACCACTGAAAGGACCCCAGGAGAATCCTTTGCCGACTTTCTATCCAGGCTACGCAGGATTGCAGAGTACTGTGACTATGGTGAGACCTTATCAGAAATGTTACGCGACCGTTTGGTTTGAGGTATTAACAATGCGGCCACCCAGAGAAAGTTGTTAGCCGAGCCAACATTGACTTTTCAACAGCCCGGTTTGGGGAAAATAAAAGGGGCTATAGCCCGTATCCAAGTCGAACCAGGAGCCACGCCACGCTATTTCCGGGCACGCCCGGTGCCTTACTCGAGAAGGTAGAAGGGGAGCTCACTCGTTTGGAGACTTTGGGTATCATCAGGCCCATCTGTTTCACTGACTGGGCAGCACCAATTGTACCTGTAATGAAGCCAGATGCCACAGTTCGCTTGTGCGGCGACTATAAACTTACAGCGAATACGACTTCCCGACTCGACCGATACCCAATGCCTTGCATAGAGGATCTCTACGCGAAGCTTGCAGGCGGACTCTCGTTAACAAAATTAGATATGAGTCACGCCTACCTACAGTTGGAGCTGGACCCTGCCTCCTGGCCATATGTAACGATTAATAACACACCGGGGCCTGTATGAATATACACGTTTGCCTCTTGGAGTATCCTCTGCCTGCGCTATTTTTCAACGCGTTATGGAGGGCATTTTGAGAGGTTCACCGCCTGTTGCTGTTTACTTAGATGACTTTTTGATCACGGGGACGTCGGAGCAGGAACATTTAGAAAATTTAGAGGCTGTCCTTAAGACGCTTTTCGGACAAAGTGCGTCTTTCAGGCGAAGGAAGTAGTCTACCTGGGTTATCGGGTGGACCGCGAAGGTTTGCACCCCGTCACAGATAAGGTGCGCGCGATTCAACAGGCCCCCGCCCCGACTGACACTTTGCGTCTTCGTTCGTTTCTCGGCCTCGTAAACTATTACGGAAAGTTCTTCCCCAATCTGGCAACTACGCTGGCCCCGTTGCACCTTCTGCTAAAGAAGAATCACACCTGGGTTTGGGGTCAGCCGCAAGAAACCGCTTTCCGGCAGGTAAAACAACAATTGTCGTCTTCTGGGTTACTAACCCACTACGATCCTGGAAAGCCTTTGCTCATCACATGTGATGCATCCCCGCATGGTATTGGGGCCGTCCTGACCCACAATATGGAGAACGGGGCCGAGTGGCCGATAGCTTTCGCCTCCCGCACACTGACTGCAGCAGAAAAAAAGTACGCGCAGATCGAGGAGGGGGGCCTGGCAGTGGTCTTTGCGGTGAAACGTTTCCACCAATACGTATATGGCCTCCACTTCACTATCGTGACTGATCATAAGCCTCTGCTGGGACTTTTCAGAGAGGATAAGCCAATACCGCCCATTGCTTCCGCACGGATCCAGCGCTGGGCTTTGTTGCTCGCTGCATAAGAGTATTCTCTGGAACACAAACCAGGAACCCAGATAGGGAATGCCGACGCACTGAGCCGATTGCCTTTATCGACCAGCCCCATGTCGACCCCCACGACCAGTGAGGTGGTTGCAACCCTAAATGTTATGCACACCTTGCCTGTCACGGCATCACAGATCCGTGAGTGGACCCAGATGGAGCCAGTCCTGTCAAAGGTTCGGCGCATAGTCCTGTATGGTGGGCAGCATAGACAGCTCCCAGGCGAGTTGCGGGCATTTTCCTCCAAGCTGTCCGAATTCAGCGTGGAAGACGGCATCCTTTTGTGGGGGACGCGTGTGATTGTCCCGGAAAAAGGACAGGAGCTGATACTGAGAGACTTGCACAATGGGCATCCAGGTGTGACCAAAATGAAAATGTTGGCCCGGAGTTATGTCTGGTGGCCAGGCCTCGACACCGACATTGAGAAGGTGGCCCAAAACTGCTCCATTTGCCAGGAGCATCAGAAGCTTCCGCCGGCCGCGCCCCTACATCACTGGGAATGGCCAGGGCGGCCTTGGGCGTGCTTGCATGCGGATTCTTTCGCCAAACGGGCCCCATCTCTTACCAGGTACAAGCCCAGGGGCATCTCCAGCGCAAACATATAGACCATGTTCGATCCAGAAGACTATCCCTGCCAAAGATTGCCCGCCCCAGGAGCTCATTCCTACAGCCGCAGAGACCAGACACAATGCCTCACTCAAAGCCTGCGCAGGTCGTGACAGAACCGCGTGGAGATAAAGACACCGAGATGACTGAGGCAGCAGACTCTGACTCCGAGATAGAGACATAAGACACCTCAGAGGGGGAAATCGACGGGCCGTGGACGTACAACCGTTACGTCGTTCATCACGGAAGCGCCGGTCTCCATCTCGTTACACGCCGCCCGATCCAGCACCTTGTGCAAATGGTGTCTGGCCTGCGGCAAAATGAGTCCGACGCCCTCCTTCGCCAGGGTCTTCGGTGGATTCCTTGGACTTTGGGAGGGAGGGATGTTATAACCTGCCTGCTTACCATTGGCTGGGGACTAATGACAATCCACAATCCTGTGGGAGTATGAGCTTCCCCACTGAGGGGGGGGGGGGGGGGAGGAAATCATTAGCAGGCACCCTGCATAAATAGAGCTGGCCAGTTTTGGAACTAGGGAGAGAGGAGTTTGGCAGATAGAGTGAGAATTAAGAATTAACAGCTACAAAACAACTTTCTCCTTTATTTTGAACATCTAACGTTCCTTTGCTGGTTTGAAACGTTAATAAAACTAAATGACTGCACTTCTCCACCAAATTGAGATCTTCTACATTTATGTAAAATTAGAAGCAGTTACGCTCAAAAACAAGCTCCGCACCAAAACCCAAGTTAATTATCTGGTTTTACCTATGCCTGACCTTAGTTTTAATACCGTGACACCCAGGCTACACATTTCTCCAAATTGGGTAAACTATTTGATCATCTGACAAAAGGCAGATTTCTACAGAGAAAAATGGGCAAGGTATGTTTTATCCCTCTTGTTGAGTATTGACTCTTGGCACAGTGCATTTCCATGATCACTTGGGAGTCCTCTGACCAAAATGACGATGACTTTGAACAGTAAGTTAATGGTTTATTTCATCAGAGAGACAACAACTTATACTTATATAGGCCCTTTGATGTAATAAAATGCCCAGGACACTTCACAGAGTGTAATGAAGAAAAATTTGCATTTAGCCATGTAAGGAGATTTAAAGGAGATGGCCAAAAGCTTGAACAAAGGGAAAAAAGAAAGAAAGGGAAATAGAGAATCAGAGATGTTTAGGGAGCAAATCCCAGAGTTATTGCCCTGACAAATTCCAGCGTCCATGGTAGAGTGGACACTCAAGAGGTCAGAATTAGATGAGCACAAATATTTTGGAGGGTTATGTGCCAGGTGAAATAGGGAGGGGGAAGCATGGATGTTTTTTTTTAAATTCAAAGCACTGGTAGACTGGGAACCAAATAGGTCAAATGAGCAAAGCGGTGATGGGTGAATAGGCAAGTAGGGACACGAGCAGCAGACGATTGGATGACCTCAAGTTTGCTGAGGATAGAATGTAGGAGGTCTGCCAAAAGTGTGTTGGAATAGTCAAGTGTAGAGGCAACTATGGCATGAATGAGAGTTTCAGCAGAGGAGCTGATGCAGAGGTCCTGTCAGCCAATGTTAGAGGTGAGAAAAGGCAGTCTTCGAGATGGCAGGGAGGAGACCAGGAACTCATCTCAAAGTCAAGTATAACACCAAGGTTACAAGGTCTGGTTTATACTCAGTAAGTTGCCATGGGGAGGGGTGAAGTCAGTAGCTTGGAAACGGAGATTGAGGCAGGAACAAAAAAAACAATGGTTTCAAGAGTTAATAAACTTTCCGCTCACTGCCAAGGCCCATGATTTTTCTTCCAGGCCATCTACAGGGGAGAAAAAGAAAGATGTGAGTTCAGGGTCAGGATAGTGGGGAACTTAAGAGGAAGTTTTCCGAGCAAGCTGCAGATGAGGAGTAGAGGCAGCTAAAAGAATTATCTTAATTTTAGTGACAACCCAACCTTACTCTCGTTAATGCTGCATCATTCACGGACTCCACCTAAAAAAAAAGTTTATACATTTGGGAAACCAGATAAGGAAGGATAGGTTATGGCAAAAATGATGCTCTTCATGAATGAATAGCCTGTTGATTTCTGGTCACATGACGAACACGCCAGGAGGATTGCTGACACATATAGAACTTCAAGAGTCAGTATCTTCAGATGAAAAAAATGAGAAAAAGAATTGAGATGGGAGTGAATAAAATACATCAAACTTAAAACCAAAACTTGGGTGCCAGGAACTTCCAGATAAGACATGGTAAAACAAGAAGCATCCTAATATTAGATCTGCATTTGGTATAATTTTAAAATCCAAAATCAATTTATATAATTGTCACTTTAAACTGAAATTACATCAAGTTATCCACCAGTAATAATTTTCTTCTAGAACTCATTAAAAGTTTTACTCCATGGGTACTAGTCATAATCCAACACCCTTGAAAACATGATAATTAACTGAAGTTAATTATCACACTGAACAGCCCACATGACACATACCCATGTTTTAAAACAAAAAAGTAATAAACTGAGAATCAAAGCGGATTCAATGTTCTCACCCATTTGATCCAAATTTACTAAATTTGTAAATTAGATCACATCAATTTTTCAACAAACCAAGATGATTCCTGATCAGACACACACATTCTCAGAAACTCAAGCATAAGGTCACAACTGACTCCTATAGATGAGATGGGAAAAGAGATAAAAGTGAACCCAGTTACTCCTGCTCTTCCATAACTGTCTCATTGCTCTGCCCAGCCAGTCATTTATAACACTAAAGTTTACCAAAGAAAATTTGCAGAAAATACAGCAATCAGCAAGATTAATTAAAATCTTGCATATTCATAATTTAATACATTTAATCATCTTTATTGTCACAAGAAGGCTTATATTAACACTGCAATGAAGTTACTGACAAAAGCCCCCAGTCGCCACATTCCAGTGCCCGCTCGGGTACACAGAGGGAGAATTCAGAATGTCCAAAGTACCCAACAGCACGTCTTTCGGGACTTGTGAAGGAAACCAGAGCACTCGGAGGAAACCCACAGACATGGGAGAGCGTGCAGACGCTGCAGTGACCCAAGCTGGGAATCGAATCCGAGACCCTGGTCACTGTGAAGCAACAGTGCTTAACCACTGTGCTACCGTGCCACTAACTCCCTGAATGTTTTTTATCTTATTTTTAGCCATGTTTTCTTTCAGGTGGTTACCTTTCAATGGTCTAAGAAAAAACAACTTACCAGAGAGCAAAACTAAACAGAATTAGTAATACTTTTTCTCCCCTTAACTGTTTGGCATTTGAAATTCCCAGAGTCACTTCACAAGGTGCTTGAAATTTGGGTGTTGAAAAAACATTAGGTCGAACATTTAATACAAAGGATGTCAGTCACCATGCAATTTGTACAAGAAAATTCTGCTGGCAATCAACTATCGCCACAAAACTTTTCATGAAAATTAACAACTGTCACTGCATTATGATGGAAGAATTTCCTCCATGAAATGTAACCATTTTATGATTTGTCAGTTAATGGTCCAGTTTATGGAAAAATTCTGAAATATTTTTGGATCTCCCTTTGTCACTGAAGGCAATAACGGTTCTACGAGTTATACTTCCTTTCAAGTGAACATTCTTAATACAAGAGTGTCATGTGAGAGTATCTTTGAGAAATGGGTGTTTATAAAAAGGTGTGTGTATAAATATCTGCAGTGAGAGTACCTTTAAGAAATAGGTGTTTATTACTGCAGTGATGGCAGAGAGTCGGTGGAGCTGGGCTGTCTGTCAGCTTTTTGCTTTAGGCTGTTTGCTGCAGGGTGTGTTTTAGTTTCATTTTCAGTATTGGAGCTAAAGCCAGACAGAGCAGGTGTACTGTTGATCTCTCTGCCATGAAAAGACTCTCTTGATCATTTGGTGAATTCAGAATTATAAATGTTCTCAGCAGTGAATGTAAACCTGATATGCTTCTGTTAAAAGGGGTTTCTTCTGTCTTCTGGATGTTGTTTGGGAAGTTATTAAGGATTACTTAGTGTTGTATTCTTTGGGGGTTGTATTTGAATTAATGTTTGCTAAGATGTTCACTTTGTTTTAAAAAGGTTAACTTGAATTCATAGAATAAACATTGTTTTGCTTTAAAAAATACTTTACCCATTTCTGCTGCACCACTCCTGTAGAGTGGGCCATGTGCTCCCCACACCACAAACTATTAAAAAGTTGTGGGTCAGGTGAACTCCATGATACACTTTGGGGTTCTCTAAACCCTGGCCCATAACAAGAGTCTGAATGCAGAGTATTAACAGTTTAATTAAACGCAGGGGACATCACAACTGTGGTTCTTTCAGTCTTACAGAATATCACACATGAGTATCGGCAACACTGCATGATCTACATCTAAAATTATTTTTCACCCGTATCCCTCTGGAAGGAAAACAGACGCGTTTTTAGTCTTATTTAACATCACTATGTAAAATGAGCGAATAGGCGAGCTATCCCCACAAATAAGTCAACCTTTCAAATCCTCCCTCCCTAATGGTACAATACCATTTCAGCAACTTAACTGAAAATATCCCATTGCATTTTCCTATTAACTCTGGCACCAAAGCTCATTACAAACAATAACAGCTTACTTCATCTTCCACCCTCAATGACAGCTATTGATACCAAATGACAGCTATTGATACCAAATAGGTTTAAGTAGGGCGACAACGCTGCAAAAGGAAAACTCAATTTGTTCAACCATGATATGCTGTGCTGTGGCTCTAGATTACTCCTGTTTAAATTCCAAAGTTTAGCCTTGCAACAAATAGAGATCAAATGAAGCCCAGCTAGTTCTCTTTGCCCAATTCAAGAGGTAAAAATTAAAAAGACATTCTCTCTGAACAGCAGCTCCACACCAATTGTGTTTGTAGATTGATAACGTCTTATGAAGTTTATTATTTAAATTTAAAGTCCCAATTACAGGGCAATTTAGTGTGGCCAATCCACCTCCCCTGTATATCTTTGGGTTGCAGGGTGAGACCCACGCAGAAACGGTGAAAACGTGCAAACTCCACACAGACAGTGACCCAGGGCCTGGATGGAGCCCGGGTCTTTGGCGCCATGAGGCAGCAGTGCTAACCACTGCGCTACCATGTTGCCTTCATGAAGTTTGGATAGGCTGCGAAAAAGGGACACTATAGTGTAGACAGTAGGCTAGTAATCACTACAAAGCCCGAAAATGAGCACCATCTCAGAGAACTCACAAAAGCAATGTGGGAGATTGCAAAAACACACAATGGTGCAAAAGAGTGATTCTTTAGAGGTAAGATGATCAGAATAGAGGAGATATAAATTGTATATTTTCCATGTCATACTGCACATTGCATAGAAACCATCAGTGGGTACAAAGAATTATACAAGTTCAATGCTAAGCGAAACTAGGGAGATTAATGGATTCCAATTCACAAGGTCAGTGACACGAGTATCAGTTTTGGCTAATAATACAGTATACTTCAAGGCTTGACCACAAACCTAGGAAAAAGCCTGGTAATTCCCTAAAAAGGAGGAAAAAAATGTGCCTCGGTGCAGCTGCGATACATAGTTGCATAGTTACAGGTCACACATAAGCTCAACATATTGGGATTCCAAGACCATAATTTCTTTGCTGGGGGTTTATGCTCACTATTTCCATTCTCAGTTGTAGAGCAGGGAGAAAAATAGCAGAACCTCAGTTGGATAACCCAAAGGTCAGTCAGTCCTTGTCTTTTTCATACACCGCCTAGTGGCCAGTGATGGAGCATAACAGCTAGAATTTCCAGCTGTACGTTTGGTTTGAAAATATATTGCGCACAGGTGGGTTGCGGGAAAGAGAAAGGAATGAGGAAAACCAGCATAGAGGCTTTGAAGCATGTTGGTTGGTTGTTCAAACTGGCCACTATACACAACTGCTTCAAGCAAGCAGGCCTTAATTATATCCAACAGGTATATTCCAAGAAAAGAAACAGTATGCAGTTTCTACTGAATTATATCAGATTTCCTTTCCAACCTTTGTACTCAGTCTCAGTGTGATGTAGCACTTGGAAGGTTTTTGAACAAATTATGCACTGTAGTAATACTAAATCATAACCCAAGTCTAAAATGAAAACAGAATCCAAAGATTAACTCACAACACCGCAAATACAAACAGATGACTTCCAAGATTTTAAAATGTTCACAATTCAACCAGGTCTGTGATAATAAAAGCTAAACATTTATTTTCACCTTAAATGGAATCTGTGAACCAAGTCAACATGATGTTATAACCTATAGACTCTGCAAAAACTAAAAACACAGCAAACTTGTTACAGGATGTGCAATTCATCAGAAATTCCTGAATCTCAACATTGGTCCTGCCTTCAGCTTAATCCACAGAGAGCTTTATATTACAAAAGCCCATTAGTAGATGATAATTTCCAAACACAATAAAACATATTTCATAATCAACTTGCCCAAAAAGCATATTTAATAATCATCTGGCTCAGATACTCAAGATAATGCCAAGATTTTTCCAATTAACTAATTATCCAAACATCAGTATTAGTTACAGGAACAAAATAAAGGTTTTGATAGCAGCAAACATTCTCATTAAACAGTGTAGGAGGACAAAATCTGTAAGTCTGACTTTCTTTTGTAATTTAAATGGATTAAAATATCATATTATTCTTTACACGTTAGTGAAATCCTGATAATTTAAAAATTAACTAGAATTTTTAAACAAATAATTTGATAACTATGGTTTTAAATATATTCAAATAGATCCAATCACTCCATCCCAAACAATTGGCACAAAGAAATTGCTTTTACTACCTCGGATCAACTGCCTTACAGAATTATGAAACATCGCAAAACACTTTTCCTATGATGTGCCAATTTGAGCTTCATTAAAATAATTATTTTATTTTCTGCCTTTCTCCTGAAGAGAGCAACTCATGCAGGATTCCAGACACCAGCAACTCTTCAAAACTTCCCTCAAATGGCATATTTTATGTCTAAAATCCACAGATGCTGGACAGTTCATCACCACTTAGTAAGGATGCCATCACACTCCAGTACAAACCTGTTCTTCAGGGTTAAACAAATGTTCACCAATCTTCAGCTCTTTTGCCAAAGAGGTTGAAACTACTCATGGAATTCACTTAAGTTGCAACTATCAGGACATGGCATTGTGGCACAGTGGTTAGCACTGCTACCTCACAGCTCCAGGGACCTGGGTTCAATTCCGGCCTTGGGTGACTGTCTGTGGGAAGTTTGCACTTTCAAGTCTGCGTGGGTTTCCTCCAGGTGCTCCGGTTTCGTCCCACAGTCCAAGGATGAGCAGGTTAGGTGGATTGGCCATGCCAAATTGTGTCCAGAAGGTTAGGTTGGGTTACGGGGATAGAGTGATAGAGTGGAGACGTGGGTTATGGGTGCTCTTTCCAAGGACCGGTGCAGACTCGATGAGCTGAATGGCCTCCTTCTGCACTGTAAATTCTATGATTCTCTGCATAATGGAGATGGAATTGAACCTAGTTACCATAAGAACTCAGATAGAAGTGATTTTTCAAAAAAATAAATTTAGTTTAGAAGTAAAGTCATAATACTACATTACTACAATTGACGTTGAATCAAAAGCAGTAACATGTATGATGCAGTACTCCTTGGACAATATAAAGTATTTTTTGAATGAATTAAGACATAATAATCACTTGTACAAATTTAATTTCATGAATATTTTAATAAAGTGCTAATCAGCTCTAGTGTACTTAGCAATTAGTCGGATAAGCATATTTCTTGGTCATGGGGAATGGGTTTTGAAACATATGGAACAATATATTACTGTTTCATAAAATTACTAATACGTACAATTAATGCTTGATTTTATTAAATTGACACAAGCTGTTTATTACAGAACAATATCAATATTTTTTCAACAGCTTGATTTTGAAGAAATTATTTTTCTGGCGTAGGTCGAATTTAAATTAAGTGCCTTTTTTAATGCAATTAATGTAGAATGAAAACATTAGATTTTAAAATAAGTCTCGGGGTGTTGGGGGAGGGGTTGTGAAGAGGGGGCGAGAGATATATTTTTTCCTATATTTCAATGGTTTAAGCGCTGTGTAAATTGCGTGGATTCTTGGAGAATGTGCAATGTGGATTTGTGATGTTCAGCAACTTGTGTTTACATCAGCACTGATAAATACCCAGTGGTGAGTGTGAGAGCCAATCAGATGGCAGATTAGATGTCAACTCGGAGGCAGCTGTCTGGAGACTCGATTCCAGGCCTTTTACCTCCACAATTCAAATTGCAAACCTTGCAAAAGAAGGTGAAGAGACTAGAGTGCGAGCTGAACGGAGCTGCCAGTTTTCACACACCATGAAACAAAAATCAACCTGACCTGCCCAGAGGGCAAAAATAACATACAGAGAGATGGGTGGGGTCAACAAAAAACATCCCAGATAGCAGTTTAAAACGAATAAAAGAAAATTTAACTGATTTAATATAGAAGTACCCAATTGGAACTTGTACGTTATCAGATCAGTGCAAAAATAAAACCCCGCACAGCGGACACCCTTCGTTTGGTGCAAAAAGGCAGCGCCAACTCCCCGCAAACGGCGTTTCCAAACAAAATGAGTCGTTAAAACTCTCCTTTTTCAGCAAGAGGTGATAGGAAAGATAGCGCGGCCTATGCCCCTGACCAGCACTTCAAGGACTGCTTTCTCTCTAATGTCTTCACATCGCACAACACCAGCTCTGCTCCCACTGCAGGGTGAAAGACACACACTCAGGCCGCTTTACCTGTGTTCTGCCCAGAGGCTGCGCCGAGCTGCCGGGGCTCATGGCCGGGTGGCTGCGAGCTTGTCCTGCCACTGCTGCTCCTCCACCGCCGCCTCCTCCCCAGGCTTGGCTGCTCCCTACTCCGTAATGACTGCCCATATCGCTCCCTTTGAGCGAAGCGCCAGGGTTGCTGTAGTCCGGAAAGCCGTACCCCCTCATGGGGCTGGGGGAGGTCAGAAGCTGATTGAGGGTCGGCGTCGCCCCCGAGTGCTGGCTCTGGCCTGAGTAACGCTGAAATGCCCCGGCCAGAGTCGGCTGCTGCTTGCCGTGGTGGTGATGTTGGTGGCCGCTGTTGGTGGCCGTGCTGGCTCCCAGATTGTTGGCCCTGGGTGAGTTCATCATGCCGTAGCCGGGGCTGCTGTAGGCCGGCCTATAGCCCGAGTAATGGTTGTAGTTGTTGGAGTAGCCGTCGTGAGAGTTGTGCAGCGGGCTGGCACTCAGCTCCAGGCTGCTGGAAGGGTGAAGCCCAAGCCCGGGGCTTTGTTGTCCGCCATGTTGATCGAAGTAAGGTCCGGGACCGGGGCCTGTTCCTGCCGCCGCTGCCCGGTAATAATTGTTATAATCGGATAGGCCGGGCGCCGGGCCCGTTTGGTTAGTTGATCCCGCGGCTGCCGGGTGCTCGTACCTCTGGTCACCCATTTTCAGCAGTTGGTCGTCAGCCTTGTTGTTGTTGTTGCCCTGGTTGTCGGCGGTTAACAAGATGTTGTCTTTACTGCCGCCTCCATGTTGAGTCTCTGCCCCGCCGCCTCCTTCTCCTTGGTGATGGGGAGAAAGCAACAACTCTGCGCCGGCGGCTTTCAGCTTGTGATTGGGAATGATCCCCGCCTCGCTGGCCGCGGAGGACGAGGAGGTGGATGCCGAGGAAGGCGAGGCCGAGGCGGCTTCTTTGTGCGTTGGCTCGGGGTTGGGGTTGGACGAGGCCAAGCCCGGGTCTCCAGCAGCGCCGCCGTTGTTATTCGCCGGGCCGGGGCCGGGGCCCGAGGAGTTGGCCATGTTGAGCTCGCCGTGGTGCTGCTGGTGGGGATGGTGGTGGTGTCGGGGATGGTGAAGATGATCAACGCTGTTCAAGTTCAAGCTGCCGCCGCCACTGGGATCTCCGCCGCTGCCACTGAGCCCTCCTCCCGCAGCCTGGGCTGCCGGTTTTCCGCTGCTGATGCTGTCAGGGTCTCGGTTACTCAGGCCGGGGCTGCCGCCACTGCTGTTACTGTTGGCCGTAGCTGCTGCTACTTGAGCGGCCATGATCATCTCTCAGAAAATCCAGTCAGAGAGCGAGGAGGGGAGCAGGGAGAGACACAGACACGTCTGCTTCTTCTCTTCCTTTTACACCCGATCATTAAATATTATTAAAAAGAGAAAAAAAAAACTCGTCCTCCTCCAGTTTGAAAGCAAAAGAAAAAAGGCTCACGCTCTCTTTTGTTGCATGATGATTATTATAATATATTAAATTCTATTTTCTATTCTTCCGTTTTGCTAAATAGGTAGAAAACTTTCTCTAGATCTGTTTTAAAAATCAAACTTTCCTTTCCTCTCTAACCCGGATATGGGTAAATACATGTCTAGCTGAGCCTCTGGCCCAGCATGGCATGAGGACTCCAACAACTATTATCCATTCCTCTGATTACTGCACATCAGCTCGAAAACATGGGCTGGAGCCTCAGACATAGACCGCACAATATTGGCCTTTCAAAATATAATTTTATTTTCAATTTTGAAACAATGGATTCCAATTTGTCATATCCTTTCTGATATTTATAATCCACCTTTTAAACATGTACAGGGTGTGTTAACATACAATTATTTTTAAACCTCTTAATTTTCAAATTTTATATGATACATATCAATGGTCTGAATTACTACATTTAGTTCACTTTTATGAGTCTTCAATAATTTGTCGCTATTTACTGTGATTCGCAAAAGTAATTGTTCTGCATTGAATGTATCTTCCCCGAAGCTTTAAACATTATAGAACTGACCCTAAAACAAACAAAATGTCCTTACTATTAACTATTCTAACTTGGTTTCCAATTTAGAAAAGAGCAGTTTCTGGTCATCATTGTCTATATAAAATGATAATGGTTGGCTTTATGAAATGATAATGGTTATCTTTATAAAATGATAATGGTTATCTTTATAAAATGATAATGGTAGTTTAAAGGTTTCGCTACACAAACCGTATTATTTTAAAACCATCTAAGAGGTGTATACATATTTTTAATACTTGTTGCAAATATTGCTGTTAAAATATATTTAGGACTAAATTCCTTTCGTTATTCCCCATTCCAAGAGTGATCTATGTTTCCTTTTACATTGCGTGTGCCAGAATGATCCACTCCAGTTCTTCCCTCTCTCCCTGCCCCGGGTTCAATCTATTTCGCTCTAGCCTCAGAGTTAGACATAATCACAGGATCACTGGATCCTTACGCTATTAACTTATACACATCTGCCAGCATCCAAATCAAAACTCTGCCAGCAAAAAATATTCATCCAAAAACTACTTATCCCAGACTTGTGTGGCAACTCACATCTGAGAATGAGGATTAAGAAAAATCAAGGAAAAATAGCACGGACTATTTTCTCTAATGTGTCCTTTCCTTCAGTGTAATGAACAACATTCCTAGGTTGAAGCATTCTCTACTCTGCTCAGTGCCTATTTGCTGTTCCCCTACACTCCCTCTGGAGGTCTTTTTACATTGAAAACAAATTTGAAAATTCGTTATTTTAAATCTAAAAATGGTGTATGATATTTATTTCCATTTGGTTTAAGGCGCCAGTGAAACCCGTTTCAGAAGTTTTCACTCAGATCCCACCAGTTTTTTTCATTTACCCTAATGAAAGGGAGTAGCTTGCAATTGCTTCACACGCATCAATAGTTGTCAGTAAAATCAAACTGACGTCAGCCCTGGGTAAAAGATATGTCCCTTTTGTTCTCCTTTTTCCCAATTTGCAATCAAATAATCCAGACGTTTGCAAAATGAACCTTTATTGCAAATAAATGTGAAGTTTGCAATGGTGATCCAGCGATATTTTTGTATGAAATAAAATGGATGTGGAAGCCTTTTTGATCTTTATGTCTCCCAGCGTCAGTTGGGTTCAGTTATGCCGGAAGGTTAGTTGCAAATCCTGGCTGATCTGAAATTCGATCAACAGAGGCAAGGGGCAAAGAAAAGACATTTCAATGCAAATCGATGGGACTGATGACGCCCACAACAGTTGCATATACAATATTGTAAATAAACTGACAGGTCGCACAGCTAGATCACAGAATTTAAACAGAAAGAATGAGACGAATAGCAATTCGGGCAGTATTTTTTCAGAGGGAGGAAACTAATTCCTTCAAACAACCACATTATGGTTTGCTGTGTACTTCTGGCTGCGTCGCGGAAGTAAAATAGATTGCTTAGACAGCACAATTTAACTTTTAAGCATAATAAAAAGAAAACATGGTCTTATAACAACCACTTCAATGCAATTCAAAGCTGCACGCATTTTTAATCATACATTATTTACAGTGCTAACCATCAAGATCTACTGCCCCTCTGATAAGAGGCATTTAAAGAGATGTTTACTTAGCTTGAGAGTTATTGTCATTACTCATATTTTTATTTAAAAATTAAAAATGCCTTTTGTTACAATAAATTTCGGGTAGTGTGGAACAACAGCAAATTTCTCCATCTTCATGACATTTTGTGAAAACGTTTTTAATATCAAAAAAGTTGAAGTATAATATAATTGGTGTATCTTACCTTGGGGGAAAGACTAGATTTTGTCAAATTTCTTATTAATCAATTCATGTCTATCTCATTCATAATTTTGTATAACATTTCTTGCAACTGTTGCTTGCAGCAAGTTGTGCTTATATAGCACCTTTAGCAAATTAGGGTATTAAAAGATCCCAAGGTGCCTCACAAGAGCATCATCAGTCAAAATTCGACATCAAGCCACATACGGTGATATTAGGACAAGTGACCAAATGCTTGGTCAGAGGGATATTTTAAATGGGAACATCCTAAGGCAAAAAAAGAAGCGTGTATATTTAGGGAGAGAACTCAAGAGCATAGAGCCTTAGGCAAAAAAAAAAGGCATCGCCATCAATGGTGGGGCAATGGAAATCGTGAATACACAAGAGGAACCCAAGGCTGAGAGAGGCGGCTGAGATAGGGAGGAACTAGGCCATAGAGGGATTTGGAAAAAAGAATGAAAATTTTTGAGGTTGAATAAACTTGGTTTGTTCTCACTGGAACGAAGGAGGTTGAGGCGCGACCTGATAGAGGTCTACAAAATTATGAGGGGCATAGACAGAGTGGCTAGTCAGAGACTTTTTCCCAGGATAGAGGGGTCAATTACTAGGGGGCATAGGTTTAAGGTGCGAGGGGCAAGGTTTAGACGAGATGTACGAGGTAAGTCTTTTACACAGAGGGTAGTGGGTGCCTGGAACTCGCTGCCGGAGGAGGTGGTGTAAGCAGGGACGATAGTGACATTTAAGGGGCAGCTTGACAAATACATGAATAGGATGGGAATAGAGGGATACGGACCTTGGAAATGTAGAAGATTTTATGCAGCATGGTCGCCGCAGGCCTGGAAGGCCGAAGGGCCTGTTCCTATGCTGTATTTTTCTTTGTTCTTCTTTGTAAATTCAAGGCATTGGCAAATTAAGAATCAACATGGGTCAATGAGCACAATGACGTTGGTGAACAGAATTTGGCGTAAGTTATGATACAAGCAGCCGAGAATAGGATGAGTTCAAGCTTATAAAGGATAAAAGATGACTGACCAGGAGAGCTTTAGAATAGATAACCCTGGTGGTGACAAAAGCATGGGTGAATGTTTCAGAAAAGATGAGCTGAGGCAAGGGAAGAGACATTGAGATGGTGGATTTTAAAGAGTTGCTGTTGAGTGGTCTTGTTATTGAAGAGTATGAGGTCAGAAGCTCAGCTTGAGGGCAGAATGTGGCGCAGTGGTTAGCACTGGGACTGTGACGCTGAGGACCCAGGTTCAAATCCCGACCCTGAAAACTGTCCGTGTGGAGTTTGCACATTTTACCAATGTCTGCATGGGTTTCACCCCCACAACTCAAAGATGTGTAAGTTAGGTGGATTGGCCATGCTAAATTGGCCCTTAATTGGAGAAAACAATAATTGTGTACTCTAAAAAAAAATTTTAAAGCTCAGATTGGGATAAAATAAAATGCTAAGATTGCGAATGATCTGGTTCAATGTCAGAGTTTTTATGTCAATCTATTGATCAATTTTCTTATGTTCAATCTTCTGCTTTCTAGAAAGTTATTTTCAGTTGTAATGTTTGGTTATTAACGATCACGTAACACAATTCTTTCCTTAATTACTATTTTCTCCCCACTCACACAGTTTCTAGCCAACCTCAATCCAGAAAGAAATTCCACAGATAGTTCATTCAAATACTCCATTATGTATGTACAACATAACTTTTTTTTAAATCAGAAAAGGATTCATAGGTTCATAGAATCATAGAAAGTTTAGGGCACAGAAGGAGGATTGGCCCATTGTGCCAGCATCAGCCAAAAAAACTAGCCACCCTCTGGGTGAAAAGTCTTTCCTCATCTCCCCTCTAATCTTTCTATCAATCACTTTAACCCTATGTCTCCTCATCACTGGCCTCTCTGCCTATCTCTGATAGGCCCTTCCTATCCACTTTATCCAGGTCCCTCACAATTTTGTACATTTCAATCAAATCTCCTCTCAGCCTCCTCTGCTCCCAAGATAACAGCCCCAGCCTATCCAATCTTTCCTTCTGGCTGCATTTTTCCAGTCCTGGCAACATCCTTGTAAATCTTCTCTGCACTTCGACAAATATACCTTTGGACTTTCCAATGACTTTATAACCTTCCACCTTTGCATGATCCTGAACACACCATCAGGCATTATGAACATTCCTGGCCATAGCCTTCCCTTAAACTTTGCAACCCAAACTAGACAGAAAAAGTCTAACATTCTGAACTACACAACCATTGTACAAGTTCCACGTGCAAATGCAAGGCCCACATTTCATAGTAATGCAGGGTAATACAACATAATCAAGTAACCAGATTATTTCTAGGGACACTGCACCACAACACTTAATAGTGCTCGAAAATTTCTATCTGCAATGTCTCAGCTACATCCTCCAGTTTCAATGGGAGGACATTTGAATAAATGCTAATGTTCTTCATAAAGCCAGCTCCACTACCATCTAGAAGGACAAGAGCAACAGATACCTGGGAACCCCATCACCTGGAGGTTCCCCTCCAAGTCACTCACCACCCTGACTTGGAAATATATTGCCGTTCCTTCGCTGTCGCTGGGACAAAATTTTGAAACTCCCTCTCTAACAGCACAGTGGGTGTACCTACACCTGAAGGACTGCAGGGGTTCACCACCACCTTCTGAAGAGCAACTAGGGATGGGCAATAAATGCTGGCCTAACCAGCAACACCCAAACCCTGTATGTAAATGAATAAAAACAAACATTCAGACAAAGTTTTTGCAAAATCAACCTTTTTAAAATAAATTTAGAGTACCCAATCATTTTTTCCAATTAAGGGGCAATTTAGCGTGGCCAATCCACCTACCCTGCACATCTTCGGGTTGTGGGGGCGAAACCCACGCAAACACGGGGAGAATGTCCACACGGACAGTGACCCAGAGCCGGGATTGAACCTGGGACCTTGGCGCCGTGAGACAGCTGTGCTAACCCACTGTGCCATTGTGGTGCCCGGGTTGTAAAATCAACTTTGATGGTCTGGACAATATGTCCGGGTGGCCAGAAACTCCACTCACTCTCATTCCAGGTCCTATTTTCTCATCTCTCAAATGGCCAACATTTCAGTGGAGTATAATGAAAGTGCTTCAAAGATGCTCTGAAGCTCTACTTAAGGTGCGGCAGCTTTGACAATAAAGACTGGGAGGAGCTTTCTACCAACTGTTCAAAATGGCGACAATTTATCCATCAGGTTTTTTCACGCTTTAAATGTAAACACCTTAATAGCGAGGCAGAGCGGCAGCAGAGAATGAAAGAAAAAAAAGCACTCATTTATTCCGGATCCAATTACCTCATGGAACATCCCATCCCATGTGCTCAATTATATACAGATTGAGAATAGGCCTGTTCAGTTACATGAAGACCCATACCAGAAACCCGCAACCTTATGTACATATGATCCTTAAATCGAGGGACAGCTGCAACCAACAACAATAACAGCAACAGGCTGCAGACCACTACAATTTCTCTTTCCACCCACCAGCACCAATCCCCTAAATATCAAACTCCACCATTCCATCCAAGCTCCAATGAATATTTGTTTTTCTTTTTGACCCAAGCTTCCTCTACCAGTTCAATTCATTCTCTGTCATTATATGAATCCTACTCATGTCAGCATTGCTCTTGCCCCACATGCTCTCTTATTCCAAACTTTGATCCTTTTACTATCCTTGCTCAGTGTGCTCCCCGCTCCAAGTTGAGGTATTTATTCAATTCTACCCTTTGTCCTGGTCAACGCCCACCTTAGCTATCAACAGTTGCTCTCATGAATTTTTTAAAAATATCATGGGCATTTTGATTTGTTTCATTACAGTAAATCCAAACATATTTAATTATGATTTATGCTGTTGAGTAGCAAGCACATAGCTTGTAAATACTTTTCAAAAGGAACCAGAAATGTAGCACAAGTACAAAAGTAAACAGATTTGCAAGCAAATTATTTATGACAAAAAAATGAGTTTAATAAATAATGCGGTGTGAGGTACAAATGGAATAAAAATAACTGTGGTGAAAATTGATTATTTTAACGTATTTGTTAGTATTTTAAAATTAATGGCATTATTTTGTGTCACCAATATTGCAGAAAATAATAGGTAGAAATTGCTGAGCATATTATAAAAACAGTGGCGTAAATTCTGGAATGACAATTTCCACAGATGATTTTACAAAAAAAAAGACCATATTATGTTGAAAATGCATATAAGAAGTCAGAAAGTATGTGCATACATCAGTAAGATTTTACAAATCATGAAATGATTGTGTCTTTGATAATTAAGATGTATTGACTAAGTGTCCCTACAATGTTCAAAACCTTTTCTTCAAATTAACTATGTTTTCATCCTAAAATCATTCAGTTCCACATCTCATCCAAGTCTGCCACAAATTCCTCCTTAACTTCTGATTCCAATGTCCCTTGAAACTCAGCAGAAAGAAATGCATGGTTTTCAATGGAAGGTGTGGCTCTCTCAGTGCCAATTTTCTTAATTGGATTGGATTCCAGTGGTAACAATCCAATTGAGAGTTTAGCAATATCATTACACGAATTGGCTGATGTGTTCGACTATAGAGCGCAGACTATGACTTTAATAGTATAGAGCTAAATATAAGCTTTTTACTCTGAAAAGCCTATTTATATATTATGATTACAGCAATGCTAGGTTGACTCTTTCTATAAACTAATCAAACAACATTGTGCTTGCTCAGAAACTCTTGCATGATTTGGACCAAGCCAGATGATACATTAATCCACTGAGCCGCCAGCCAGGTAAGTAAAAAAATAAATGAAAGAGAATAATTTTTAATAAAGATAAAAATATAAAAATATGATTAGGGCTGTTGGAAGGCACAGGAATTGTGAAGTGTCATTACCCTGCATATATTCAAAGTCACACAAGCAGCACACAAACATCATACTGAGTGGTTATCTCAATGATTGGACTTGCCGCCTCGGTCTGAATGTACTTCTGACTGGCTGCACGTTCAGCAGGGGGCCCATGTGCATGTGTGACTAGCATGGTGTACAGCTAATCTACACTTCTTAAATTATTATTATTAAAGACATCCGGTTCTTCATAAAGGTGAGGAAATATTAAGGGGTTTAGCATCTATGAAAGAAGATCAATCTCCACACGCAGATGTAGTGAACTCCAACTGTGAAGAGAAGCAAGGGAGGAAATAGGATAGGCTCTGACCATCATTTTCAACTATTTCCTGGCTTCAGCCATCATGCAAGTTATCAGGAAAACTGTTATACTGTTTAAAAAGAGAGAAAGGGATTAATTACAAGTCAGTTAGCGGAACACTCATGGTGAGTACAATATTGGAAAAATTTTGAGGGACAGTATAAATTGTCAGTTTGAAAGGTGCAGATTATCAATAACAGTATGGATTTGTTGTCTAACTAATTTGATTTATTTTTTTTGAGCAGGTAACAAGGAGGGTCAATGAAAGTAGCATGCTTGATATCACCTACATAGATTTTAGCAAGGCTTTTGATCAACTCCTACATAGCAGATTTGTCAGGAAAGTAAAAGTCCATGGGATCTCAGGGAGAATGGCAAGTTAGATCCAAAATTGATTCAGTGTCAGGAGGCTAAGGATAATGGACAATGGGTGTTTTTGTGACTGGAAGGCAGGCTCCTTACTTGGTCCCTTGCTTTTCATATATGCTTCAATGATTTAGACTGATGTTTAAGAGGATGGTTAAGATGTTTTCAGAATTACAAAAAATGGTCATATAGTTGATAGTGAAGAAGAAAGGTGCAGACTGCAGGCAGTTATCAATGGACTAGACAGTTGGAGAGGAAGCGGCAAATGGAATTCAACCTCCAAATGTATGAGGTAATGCATTTGGAAAAGTAAAACAAGAGACGGAAATAACAATAAAAGGTAGGATGCTGAGAAATGTAGAGGAATAGAGGAACCTTGGAATGTAGGTCCACAGATTCCTTAAAGCAGCAGGACAGCTAGAAAAAGTGATTAAGGAGGCATATGAGATCATTTACTTTGTTAGCTAAAGCAGTTATGAATATCATAATTCATATGTCTTAGAATATAACTTTTAGCTTTAGGAATAAAAGTTTTAACTGTAGAAAATGGGGCCATCTGATTGAGAAACTGATAAGCAACCCTGAAATAAATTAAAATAAGCTTGGAGTTAATTTTAGTTAAAAGCTAAACTATGTTTATCTTGCAAGGTCAGACCTGGTAGTGAAAAAACTTGAACAATGGATGACTAATTTCCGGAGCTCTTGGTAGAACCAGGGTGTTTATTGTTACCTCCAAAAAAAGAAGCTAAAGTTGGACATTCTGGGAAAGAGGGTCATAAAACTCCATTGAAAATATAAATTATTCATCTGGTTCCCCAGAATCAAGGAAAACTTTGGAATTGAAAGATAGTTCATTTGCATTTCGATCTGGGAATATGGGTCATGTTGCCATAGGGATAGTGATTCAGGATGAAGCTTTGATTAGAAGGTTATATTTATAAATTTATGTATGTTTGCAAACAGAAGCAGGTGATTCAGTTTGGGAACCAACAGAGGGAGTTGTAGCTTTGCATTTGCAAAAACTGCATCTTACCTTATTGAGAGAGCCAATGAGAGATGATAATCAGTTAGGCCTGCATTTCAAGCATAGAAAATACTAAGTTCATCATCACCACATGGAAGGTGAATGGGGCTCTATCTCAGTTTGGTATTCATGATGGAACAGCCGCTGGGTTACAGCTAGCGGAAGAAATTTACAGTGGTCCTCACAGTGCCTTGTGGCACAAAGCAGTCTCTTTGAATACTTAGCTTAGAAAAAGCAGACTTGGAAAAGTGTTTGAACTGTATGTCCAAAGCCAGGACAAGGTTCCACAGTTACGAGGTCTTTAAGAAAATTAGAGGATCAAAGGCAAACAGTTCAAGAAAGGATCCCCCAATTGGTATTTTGAGGAATAGCTGGAATACTGAGAAGAATGAAAGTAAATTCCGGAGGGTTGTTCCATGCCTTAGGGTTGGTCCAATGGAAAGTCAATGAACCTTCAAGATTTTGTAAGACAGGGGAATTCTTTAGTGCATAGTTAAAAAGTAGAACTGAGTTTATAACATAAGTCTTTTTCAGCTTTAGTGTTAAGTTTTTTAAAAAATCCTTTTGTTCTCCATATTTTCAACATTTTCATCAAATAAACAACAAAAATGGGCAGCATGGTGGCACAGTGGTTAGCACTGCAGCCTCACGCCGCCGAGGCCCTAGGTTCGATCCCGGCTCTGGGTCACTGTCCGTGTGGAGTTTGCACATTCTCTCTGTGTTTGCGTGGGTTTCGTCCCCACAATGCAAAATTGTCCCTTATGGGACAATTGGAAAAAAAGAATTGGGTACTCTAAAGTTTTTTAAAAACAACAAAAGAGAAATAAGACAAACACGATAACAATCCCCCGGAAACAACAGGTCCCTCAATATATAATCCAATACATCCATTCGTGCATTCCAAGTAAAAGTTAACAACAAAACAGTGAAACTGTAAACCCACCCTCCCCCCATTAATGTTCAATGGCAACCAGTTCCTTAAAGTGCACAACAAACAGTCCCCATGGATTGTAGAACCCCCCCCCTTAACCTCCCTCAGCTCAAATTTCAACTTCTCAAGGGTCAGAAATTCAAGCAGGTTGCCGCGTCAAGCTGAGGCACAGGGCAGAGAAGCTGACCTCCACCGCAACAGGATCGGTCTTGGGGTTATCAGCAAGGTGAAGGCTAAAACATCTGCCCCGCACCAGCCTGCAGCTCGGGCCAGTCTGACACCCCAAAAATGGCCTCGAAGGGACCCAGTTCCAAGCCCACATGTAGTACCCCTGAGATGATACTGAAGACCTCCCTCCAATACCTCTCCAGCTTCGGACAGGACCAAAACATATGTACATGGTTTGCGGGGCCTCTTCACACAGTTCTCACAGACATCCTCCACCCCCTCGAAGAGTCGGCTCAGCATCGCTTTTGTTAGGTGCGCCCTATATATGGGTTGCACAAGTGGATAGCACTGTGGCTTCACAGCTCCAGGTTCGATTTCCGGCCGGGTCACTATCTGTGTAGAGTCTGCATGTTCTTTCCCCTGTCTGCGTGGGTTTCCTCCGGGTGCTCCGGTTTCCCCCCACAGTCTAAAAGTGTGCAAGTTAGGTGGATTGGCCATGCTGAATTGCTCTTAGTGTCCAAAAACGTTTCGGAGGGGTTATTGGGATACGGGGATAGGGTGGGAATGAGGGCTTAATGTAGGTTAGTGCAGATTCGATGGGCAGAATGGCCTCCTTCTGCACTGTATGTTCTATATTCTATGTTTTATATACAACCTTCAGCTGTATCAGCCCCAACCTCACCCATGAGGTTGAGACATTCATTCATCGTAGCACCTCACATCACAAACCTTCTTCTATTACCTCCCCCCAACTCTTCTTTCCACTTGGCTTTAATCCCTTTCATAGACAATTGCCCCTGGGACCGGCCATTAAGTTCCAAAACATCGAACCTCGAGCAGGAGCCACCCAACGTGCAACTTCTTCCTACATGCTGTCACAGGAAGTCCCTAGCTTTAGTGTTAAGTTAATAATAATTGCTTTGTTTAGTTTCTTTCTATATATATAAACACAATGAAGTTTATTTTTGTGAAAAAACATGAAACCTCATGGAATAAAAACAGAAAATGCTGGGAATACTCTGCAATTAATGGCAATCTTTGGAATAAACCAAATTAATACGATAGTCAGGAGAGATTGAATGACGGAAGAGGGCTTCTAAGGCCAAAGGGAATGGTTTTAGAGCAAGAAAAGAAACAAAGAAACAAAAGATGTCCCCGGAGCAGGTGTACTGGTGACAGAAAGAAACAAAACCTGAACCAAGTAAAAGGAAAATGGAACCGAGATTATGGTCTGAAATTATTGCAGTCAATGTTGAGTAGGAAGGCTGTAAAGTGCCTAGTCAAAAGATGCGGTGCTCTTCCTGAACCTTGCGTTGAGCTTCGCTGGAACAATGCAGTAGATTTTCACAGTAGCTTCACGGATTACATAGATTACATTGAACATACAGTGCAGAAGGAGGCCATTCGGCCCATCGAGGCTATTCGGCCCATCGGCCCGTACTTCATTGCGGTGTTAATGTGAGCCTACTTGTGACAATATTAAAGATTATTATTATCATTAGATTGAGGACAGAAATGACAGTGTGAAAGCAAGGTGGGGAATTGCAATGGCAAGCCACTGAAAGCTGGAGGTTATGCGCACAGACCAAACTGAGGTGTTACCTCCTCAATAATGGGAGAGGCCAAACTGATATTGGGTAACTACTATTTACCCTATCACAGAACTTCCTTTCTCCTTGTTCCACCCATCCCTTACTCATAACCTATTACATCTCTGTCTTTTCCCAATTCTGTTAAAAGGTCACAGACCTGGAATGGGAATTAGGTTGGATAGCTGTGTTTGAGTTGGTGCAGACCCAATGGTTGAAATGTGCATTCAGGCTGCACCAGCAGCAGCAAGTCAAACTGTCCCTAAAATTGTTTCAGGGAAGGAATAAGACAATCAGTGGAGCAGTGGTTCAAAGAGAGGGCTCATAGGGCCTCTAAAGCAATGCTCGAAACCTTAGTTCATGAACATAAGAACTAGGAGCAGGAGTAGGCCATCTGGCCCCTCGAGCCTGCTCCGCCATTCAATGAGATCATGGCTGATCTTTTGTGGACTCAGCTCCACTTTCCGGCCCGAACACCATAACCCTTAATCCCTTTATTCTTCAAAAAACTATCTATCTTTACCTTAAAAACATTTAATGAAGGAGCCTCAACTGCTTCACTGGGCAAGGAATTCCATAGATTCACAACCCTTTGGGTGAAGAAGTTCCTCCTGAATTCAGTCCTAAATCTACTTCCTCTTATTTTGAGACTATGTCCCCTAGTTCTGCTTTCACCTGCCAGTGGAAACAACCTGCCCGCATCTATCCTATCTATTCCCGTCATAATTTTTAATGTTTCTATAAGATCCCCCCTCATCCTTCTAAATTCCAACGAGTACAGTCCCAGTCTACTCAACCTCTCCTCATAATCCAACCCCTTCAGCTCTGGGATTAACCTAGTGAATCTCCTCTGCACACCCTCCAGTGCCAGTATGTCCTTTCTCAAGTAAGGAGACCAAAACTGACCACAATACTCCAGGTGTGGCCTCACTAACACCTTATACAATTGCAACATAACCTCCCTAGTCTTAAACTCCATCCCTCTAGCAATGAAGGACAAAATTCCATTTGCCTTCTTAATCACCTGTTGCACCTGTAAACCAACTTTCTGTGACTCATGCACTAGCACACCCAGGTCTCTCTGCACAGCGGCATGCTTTCACAGTGGACCAGGATGCCCTCCAGGCAGACACTGCAAAGGTAATTGGAGTCGATAGTTATGGAGGCCAAAAAGAAGAGTCAGGCCCAGAAGATATGGCTGCAGTGCTGGAAGAGGTTCAGTGAGTTTAAGGTCAGTGAATGCAACTTCAAATACCCAACTTCTACCTACTGTGATGATTCACTCCTAAAGCAGAGGATAAAGTAGGAAACCAGATGCCAATCTTTTAACTTAATTCTGGATTTATTCACAGAGTGCAGCATTACATATGTGTGCCTCCTCTCCAACCACCACCCAGTGTCCCAGCAGTATTTCATGATCATGGAATCCCTACAGTGCAGAAGGAGGCAATTCTGCGCCGACCCTCCAAAGGAGCACCCCACCCAGGTCCACTCACCCGCCGTATCCCTGTAACACTACCTAACCTTTGGACACGAAGGGGCAATTTAGCATGGCCAATCCACCTGATCTGCACATCTTTGGGCTGTGGAAGGAAACCGGAGCACCTGGAGAAAACCCACGCAGACACAGGGAGAACATGCAAACTCCACACAGATAGTGACCCGAGGTCAGAATTGAATCCAGATCCCTGGTGCTGTGGGCCAGCAGTGCTAACCATTGTGCCACCCATTATACTCTTTTCAGTATACTAATTAAACAAATTAATTAATTCAATAATTAACAGCCCCTTAAAGAGCCACTGTAACAATTATTAAAAATGTTTAATATAAATTTTAAACATTAGATTAACATAACATTTTCAGGGTTGACGATGCACTTCAGCCCCTGCGGTGGCCACTGTTTGCAGAAAATCCCTGGCATATTAATGGACACCACACACTCCCTTTCCATCAACACCTCAGAATGAGTGTAACTGTGGGCAGTTGAGTAAAATGACACACTGAATCACCCAGTACCTGGACCTGTTAATGGCCACCTTGGCTGGGAGCAGGCTCACAAGATCCTCTGAGATGCTCGCCCCTCTCCACACTGGGTGGCCAAAGATCAGGGGCGGGATTCTCCACTGGTGGGATTCTCCATTTTGCCGGCGCCCGGGGGTTTCCTGATGGCGTGGGGCTGCCCCACAATGGGAAACTCCATTGACCGACCAGCGTAACGGAGAATCCTGCCGGCGGGTCGAGGCTGAAAAGTGGCGCGGTGGGGCGGAGAATCCAGCCCCGAGTGCATAGGGCTGAAGTACAAGCAAAACACGAGGAGCAGCCCCCTTACCTAATGGAACAGACGCTGCAATCTTGCACAACCTAAATACACGTGGAGCGTGGACTCCTCAAGGCAATCTTTCTTTATGTCTGGTCAAAATATATAATCAATCAATGCCCTTCACCTGCGTATTCTTAAACATAATATTACCAGACTGCATGAAACTTTCACACTGCTGAATGCACAACAACCTATCACTCACCAATTGACAATCAAGATGCATGCCTAACATTACAATGCTCCACTCACCTTAATATCCACATCTTTCAAACTTTCAGCTATTCAGCTTGTGGCGATTCACGTATGGCTACGTAAGACTGTTGTATATATGTTTACAATTGTTCTACTGTTCTATTACTATCATTACCTCCACTGTTGTATATACTGTTATTGCTGTTCTGTTATTTGTTGTACTGTTGGAATGTTGTGATTGGTGCTGCTGTTGGCTCCGCCTGTGGCTCCGCCCCTCTGAGGAGGTATAAAGCCCGTCGATCTGGGGCAGTGTTGCAGTGCGGGGGAGCTACAAGTTGGAACACTTTTAGTCTATTAAAGCATCGGTTCACTACTACTCAGCGTCTCGACTAAATTGATGTCCATCAATTTAATAGACTAAAAGTTTTTTTGATAATGGATGCTGCCCTCAAACCTGAACGTCTCAAACTGGACCCACAGGCCGCTGAAGAGTCGGCTATCTTTGATCATTGGCTCAGTTGCTTCGAGGCCTACCTCGACTCCTCGACAGCTGTGGTTTCCCCGGCACTCAAACAGCGTCTCCTCAACGCCCGGGTGAGCCACAGGATCTTTCAGTTAATCAGGGACGTGGCCTCACATACGGAGGCTGTAGACGTACTCAAGGCACAGTTTGTATGGCCGGTCAACGAGGTTCTCCTCGACACCTCCTGACCACGCGGCGTCAGCGCCAGGGTGAGTCGCTTGCATAATATCTTTGTGAATTGAGGGTACTCGCCCGCATTTGTAACTGCCGGGCGGTCTCTGCATCGGAGCATTCGGAGATAATGATTCGGAACACTTATGTGGCTGGAGTCCAGTCCAGCTATATCCGGCAGCGCCTCCTCGAAAAAGTGGCTCTCGACCTTGAGGCGACAGTGAAGCTGGCTACCTCATTAGAAATGGCTTTCCAGAGTTTCGAGGCCTTCCCGTCCAACCACGCAGCATCCTCGGGGACGTCAGAGACGAAGCCATCACCTGACCCAGGCGTACCTCACTCCTGCGCCGTGTGGCTGCCGGCCAGCTCCGGAGGACCTTGCTGTTATTTCTGCGGGCATGGCCAGCATCCCCGGCAGCGCTGCCCAGCATGCAGCGCTGCGTGTAATGAGTGCGGCAAGAAAGGTCATTTTGCGAAGGTGTGTCTGAGCCGCTCTAAAGCCCCAAAATCAAAAGCCTGTCAGGGCCGGCCTGAAGCTCACAGACCTCGCAACGTGGCATTGTGCCTGCCGGGACCGCCCCCTTCCGACGCGTCATCCGCCGCGTGCGACCCGTGGGGGCCGCCATCTTGTCCGACATCGTCGATGACGCCCTGTTGTGATCACGCTGCTGCCACAGATAGTCCTCCGCATTACCTCAGCTCGGTCCAGCTCGACCAGTCCCGGCCTTACCATCTGTGAAATTCTATGATGGCCGTCAAACTCAACGGGCAGGAGGCATCCTGTCCCTTCGACTCCGGGAGTACAGATAGTTTTGTCCACCCGGATATGGTAAGGCACTGCTCCCCCCGGGTCCTCCCCGTCTCGCCGACTATATCCTTCGCCTCCGGTTCGCACTCCGTGCAGATTCGGGGGAAGCACGATAGCATTGTGGATAGCGCAATCGCTTCACAGCTCCAGGGTCCCAGGTTCGATTCTGGCTTGGGTCACTGTCTGTGCGGAGTCTGCACATCCTGCCCGTGTGTGCGTGGGTTTCCTCCGGGTGCTCCGGTTCCCTCCCACAGTTCAAAGATGTGCAAGTTAGGTGGATTGGACATGATAAATTGCCCTTAGTGTCCAAAATTGCCCTTAGTGTTGGGTGGGGTTACTGGGTTATGGGGATAGGGTGGAGGTGTTAACCTTGGGTAGGGTGCTCTTTCCAGGAGCCGGTGCAGACTCGATGGGCCGAATGGCCTCCTTCTGCACTGTAAATTCTATAATCTATTGCGTTGCAAACCTGTCAATACAAGGCGTGGAGTACGCTAACTTTAAGCTCTACATCTTTCCTCATCTCTGCACTCCCCTCCTGCTTGGTTTAGATTTCCAGTGCAACCTCAGAAGCCTAACTCTATATTCGGGTGACCCCCTGCCCCCTCTCACGATCTGCAGACTCGCGACCCTGAAGGTCGCCCTTCCATCGCTCTTCGTGAACCTCACCCCAGACTGTAAGCCTGTCGACACCCGGGGCAGACGGTACAGTGCTCAGGACAGGGCCTTCATCAGGTCAGAGGTCCAGCGGCTCCTGGAGGAAGGGAGCATCGAGGCGAGTAACAGCCCCTGGAGAGCCCAAGTGGTGGTCATCAGGACCGGGGAGAAGAACCGGATGGTAGTCGACTACAGTCAGAAGATCAACCGGTACACGCAGCTCGATGCGTACCCCCTCCCGTGCATATCTGACATGGTCAATCAGATTGCGCAGTATCAAGTCTTCTCTACAGCAGACTTGAAGTCGGCGTACCACCAGCTCCCTATCCGGCCGGAAGACCGCCAGTACACTGCCTTCGTGTCAGACGGCCGCCTCTTCCAGTTCCTCCGGGTCCCCTTTGGAATCACCAACGGGGTTTCAGTCTTCCAACGAATAATGGACCGAATGGTGGACCAGTACGGGCTGCGGGCCACATTCCCGTACTTGGATAATATCGCCATCTGCAGCCATGACCTGCGGGACCACGACGCAAACCTAGACAAATTCCTCCGCACCACCCGACTCCTTAATTTAACCTACAATAAGGAGAAATGCGTATTCCGCACAACCCGGCTAGCCATCCTCGGCTATGTCGTGGAAAACGGTGTCCTAGGGCCCGACCCCGACCGCATGTGCCCCCTTCTCCAGCTGCCCCTTCCCCACTGCCCCAAGGCCCTGAAACGATGCCTGGGGTATTTTCGTATTATGCCTGGCGGGTCCCCAACTACGCGGACAAGGCCCGCCCACTTATTAAGTCCACCATTTTTCCCCTGACGGCTGAGGCCCGCTTGGCTTTCAACCGCATGAGAGCCGACATTGCCAAGGCCACGATGCACGCTGTGGATGAATCCCTTCCATTCCAGGTGGAGAGCGATGCGTCTGACTTTGCCCTGACCGCTACCCTCAACCAGGCAGGAAGGCCTGTCGCCTTTATTTCCCGTACCCTCCATGCCTCTGAGACTCAACACTCCTCCCTCGAGAAGGAGGCACAAGCCATTGTGGAAGCTGTCAACACTCGAGGCAATACCTGGACGGCAGGAGACTCACTCTCCTCACAGACCAACGGTCAGTTGCCTTCATGTTTAATAACACACAGAGGGGCAAGATTAAGAATGACAAGATTTTGCGGTGGAGAATCGATCTCTCCACCTATAACTACGACATCTTGTATCACCCTGGGAAGCTCAATAAGCCCCCAGATGCCCTGTCCCGCGGTATATGCGCCAGCGCTCAAACAGACCGGTTAGAGGCCATCCACAACGACATCTAACACCCGGGGGTCACCCGGCTTCTTCACTTCGTCAAGACCCGCAACCTGCCATACTCCACTGAGGACGTCAGGGCTGTGACCAGGAATTGCCAAATCTGTGCAGAGTGCAAGCCGCACTTCTATCGGACGGACAAGGCTCACCTGGTGAAGGCCTCTCGCCCTTTTAAACGCCCCAGCATGGACTTCAAAGGGCCACTCCCCTCCACTGACCGTAATGTATACTTTCTCAACGTTGTTGATGAGTACTCCCGCTTCCCGTTTGCAATCCCTTGTCCTGATATGTCCTCTGCCACTGTCATCAAGGCCCCGCGCAGTATTTTCTCCCTGTTTGGTTTCCCCGCCTATTTACATAGCGATCGGGGCTCCTCTTTTATGAGTGATGAGCTGCATCAGTACCTGCTCAGTAAGGGCGTCACCTCGAGCAGGACTACCAGCTCCAACCCCCGGGGGAACGGGCAGGTAGAGAGGGAGAATGCTACGGTCTGGAAGGCCGTTCTTCTGGCCCTACGGTCTAGAAGTCTCCCAGTCTCCCGCTGGCAGGAGGTCCTCCCTGACGCACTCCACTCCATCTTCTGTGTACTGCCAAAAACGAGACCCCTCACAACCATCTATTTATCTTTCCCAGGACGCGACCTCCGGGGTCTCGCTCCCGGCCTGGTTAACGAAACCTGGGCCGGTCCTTCTACGGAAACATGCAAGGAGCCATAAAGCCGATCCCCTGGTCGAGCGGATTCAGCTTCTCCACGCGAACCTTCAGTACGCGTATGTGGCATACCGCGATGGACGACAGGACACAGTCTTCCTCCGGGACCTGGCTCCCAGGGTACCCCCGCACCCATTATCACCGCGCCCCTCCCAGCCACCTCCTCACTCACCTCCCACCCACACCTTCACCGACATCTCCCACAGGGTCCTTTAGCCCTGCCTCTGCATTGTCACCCTATCCGGGACCCTGTTGTATGGACGATGTGCTCCCAGAGCTGAAGGTCTCGACGCCAGTGTCTCCGGCTGAGGCGTTCGCAGCGAATAATTCATCCTCCTGTGAGACTGAACTTGTTATTCTGCTTCACCCCCACCGGACTTGGACTTTTTTTCTGAACGGGGGGTGAATGTCGTGAGCCACGTATGGCTGCCTAAGGCTATTGTATATATGTTCACTATTGTTCTACTGTTCCAGTACTATCATTATCTCCACTGTTGTATATACTTACTGTTATTGCTGTTCTGTTATTGGTTGTTGATGTTGTACTGTTGGAATGTTGTGATTGGTGCTGCTGTTGGCTCCGCCCCTCTGAGGAGGTATAAAGCCCGTCGATCTGGGGTAGTCTTGCAGTGCGGGAGGAGCTACAGGTTGGCACACTTTTAGTCTGTTAAAGCATCGGTTCACCACTACTCAGCGTCTCGACTGGATCGATGTCAATTGTTTTGTTATGCTCTTGACGTAGCATAAGCTGCTTCCTTGATGTGCACTCTGACAAAGGAAGGTTCAGACTTGGAGATAGCTTTAACACATTTATTAAACTGTTAACAATTCTCCTACTTGAATTTGACTCTCCTGTTAATCCTGCTATAGCTACTCAGACTGACGAACCAGTCTGCTGCAGTCCACGTGGTGGGTGTGATGTGTTTCAATCAACCCTGTGTACTCACTGAGTGTCTCCACTGGAAAGAGACTGAGCATGTGTGCTGTGTCCTTTTATATGGGTTGGTGTAATGCCCCCCTGTGGTTGTGTCACCTCTGTGTGTATCGTGAATGCCCATTGGTCGTGTCCTATCTTACTGACCTATTGGTTGAATGTCTGTGTGTCATGTCTCTGGTGCTCCCTCTAGTGTCTAGCTAATCTACGTGTATTTACATTAACCCCTTGTGTATTTACAGTGATGCATATCACCACATCCATCATGGCTTCAACATGTAAATGATCCACATACCTTGCAGCACACTCGCTGAGACTCCCCCCTCTCTCTTGCCACACAAGGTAACATAACAGAGACAGCAGCAAAGGGGACGGGCAGGAGACAGGCATCCCCAGATTCTTTTGGAGGAGAGAATTCTGTGAATTATTGGGCAGTCAGTGACTGAGGCTGTTACAACTGGAATCACTAAAACCATCTTATGCACCTTCTCCACCCCACTTCAGCTTCATCCCGCCATCTTGGATGAAATACAAACTACAGTGGTGTGACCATGGACCCCTTGCTTTCCACCTACCCGTCGGACAGCCCGATTTCCCTCAGATAGCCCCAACTCTCCTCGGACAGCCCGACCCCTCTCGGACAGCCCAAACTCTCCTCTGACAGCCCTGACCCCTCTTGGAAAGCCCCGACCCCCCTCGGATAGCCCCAACTCTCCTCTGACAGCCCTGACCCCTCTTGGAAAGCCCCGACCCCCCTCGGATAGCCCCAACTCTCCTCTGACAGCCCTGACCCCTCTTGGAAAGCCCCGACCCCTCTCGGACAGCCCCAACTCTCCTCGACAGCCCCGATCCCCCTCGGACATCCCCGACCCCCCTCAGATAGCCCGATCCCCCCTTGGACAGCCCCGATCCCCCTCTGACAGCCCTGACATCCCTCGGACAGCCCCAACTCTCCTCTGACAGCCCCGATCCCCTTCGGACAGCCCCGACCCCCCTCGGACAGCCCCGACCCCCCTCGGATAGCCCGAACCCCCCTTGGACAGCCCCGACCCCCCTCTGACAGCCCCAACATCCCTCGGACAGCCCGACCCCTCTCGGACAGCCCAAACTCTCCTCTGACAGCCCCGATGTCCCTCGGACATCCCCGACCCCCCTCAGATAGCCCCGCCCCCCCTCGGATAGCCCCAACCCCCCTCGGACAGCCCCGACCCCCCTTGGATAGCCCCAACTCTCCTCTGACAGCCCCGATCTCCCTCTGACAGCCCCGCCCCCCCCTCGGATAGCCCCAACCCCCCTCGAACAGCCCCGACATCCCTCGGACAGCCCTGACCCCTCTCGGACAGCCCCGACCCCCCTTGGATAGCCCCAACTCTCCTCTGACAGCCACGACCCCCCTCTGATAGCCCCGACCCCCCTTGGACAGCCCCGCCCCCCTCTGACAGCCCTGACACCCCTCTGATAGTGCCGACACCCCTCTGACTGCCCGACCCCGCTCGGACAGCCCGACCTCCCTCGGAAATCCCCGCCCCCCCCTCTGTCAGCCCATCCCCCTCGGACAGCCTGGCCCCACTCGGACAGCCTGACCCAGGTCTGACAGCCCGACCCCTTCAGACAGCCTGACCCCACTCGGACAGCCTGACCCCCCTCTGACAGCCTGACCCCCTTCGGAAAGCCTGACCCCACTCGGACAGCCTGACCCAGCTCGGACAGCCCGACCCCCCTCGGACAGCCTGACCCCCTTCGGAAAGCCTGACCCCACTCGGACAGCCTGACCCAGCTCGGACAGCCCGACCCCCCTCGGACAGCCTGACCCCCTTCGGAAAGCCTGACCCCACCCGGACAGCCTGACCCCCTTCGGACAGCCTGACCCAGCTCAGACAGCCCGACCCCCCCTCGGAAAGCCTGACCCCCTTCGGAAAGCCTGACCCCCTTCGGAAAGCCTGACCCCACCCGGACAGCCTGACCCAGCTCGGACAGCCCGACCCCCCCTCGGACAGCCTGACCCAGCTCGGACAGCCCGACCCCCCTCGGACAGCCTGACCCCCTTCGGAAAGCCTGACCCCCTTCGGAAAGCCTGACCCCACCCGGACAGCCTGACCCCCCTCGGACAGCCTGACCCCCTTCGGAAAGCCTGACCCCCTTCGGAAAGCCAGACCCCCTTCGGAAAGCCTGACCCCACTCCGACAGCCTTACCCATCTCGGACAGCCCCGACCCCCCTTGGACTGCCCCGACCCCCCTCGGACAGCCTGACCCAGCTCGGACAGCCCGAGCCCCCTCGGACAGCCTGACCCCACTCGGACAGCCTGACCCAGCTCGGACAGCCCGAGCCCCCTCGGACAGCCTGACCCAGCACGGACAGCCTGACCCCACTCGGACAGCCTGACCCAGCACGGACAGCCGTACCCCCCTCGGACAGCCTGACCCCCCTCGTACAGCCTGACCCTGGCTAAGTGTCGACACTGGGACTGAATGGGGGTTATTCTATGATCCCGATAGGGGCACCAGTCCCGGAGCAATTCAGGACATGCTAATGGGCCAGCACTCGCGTACTGTGGAACTAATGCAATTCCAACTCACGCCAGCGTGGGATTTGCTGCGGTTGGGATTGGCACTGGAGAGGCAGGAGCTGCTGATGAGCACTCCATTCCCCACAGACTCTCATTCCAGCCGAGAAGATACCATCCCAGAGAGTGACCCCAACATTCACAGATGCAGATCTCGAGACGGATCCCATGGAGGAGAGGTGAGACACTCTGTTTCCTGGGGTAGGAACGCAGCAGCCACCTACCGATTTCAACTGGGCCTGGGCACAGGAGGCAGACGCCTTGAGCACTGTAGGCCTCACTGCACGGACCTGGCAGCAGTGCAGAAAGAAGCTGCACACCCTGCTCAGGGTAGCCAGGATGAGTTACCAGCTCCATGCCCCTGGCACAACCGCCGCCCCACACCCCCCCCCACCCCACATCCCAACCCCCACTCCAGCGGGCGACCATCTCCTCCTCGGCCTACTTAGCGTCTGGTTCTCTAACCGCACCAGCTGGCCCCTGCTTCTCTGGGGCAGGCTCCTCTTCTGCAGGGTCGTCCCGAGGAACTTCTACTCGTGCAGCCTCAGTGCATCCGCCAGAGCTATGGTGGCCAAGCAGATGCCAACCACACCCGGCTGTACTCCAAACTCCATTTTCTGCAGAGGGTAGAGAGCAGACCTGAAATGAAAATGAAATGAAATGAAATGAAAATCGCTTATTGTCACGAGTAGGCTTCAATGAAGTTACTGTGAAAAGCCCCTAGTCGCCACATTCCGGCGCCTGCCCGGGGAGGCTGGTACGGGAATCGAACCGTGCTGCTGGCCTGCTTGGTCTGCTTTAAAAGCCAGCGATTTAGCCTTGTGAGCTAAACCAGCCCCTTCCAGACTTCCGAGTATGTCGAGTACACCCATGCCCAACCAGGTCCAATGGGCTACACAGTGGCCCTGACCCGCACTGCATCCCCTATGAAATAAAAAGCAAAATTGAAGCTGGAAGAACTATTGAAGAAAGTCTCCCAGCAGAGAACATCGACACTCTGAACTCTCTCCTACAGCAGAATTGAAGACGGTGCCATGGGTGGGGACTTATTACAGGTACCCTGCATTTATTATTCATACATCTTACTTTTCTCACCATCTTATTGACTTTGGACTATAGTCGCCCTTAACTTAGGTTATTGTAAGGTATGTAGGTCTAGTCCTATATGCAGTATCCGAAAACCAAAATGGCCTGCGATCTGAAACATGATTGCCCCAGAGGATTTTGGTAAATGGACACTTGACCTGTAAAATATTTCAGAATGAAATTCTAGCTGCGCTAAAGACTAATGATTCAAAATACCACAAAGTATGTCCAGACAGAGTCACCCAAGGCTGGAATTAAACCTGGGTCTCTGGCGCTGTTAGGCAGCAGTGCTAACCACTTTGCCATTGTGCCGCTCGCCATAACACCATATTGGGGATCCCTCAGACAGCTGGATGCATGTTCAGCTAAGAGTATTTAAACGCCAGTATTAACAGAACTTATAAGATCCAGGATGACAAGTTAGGCACAAAATCAGTGTTAGATGCTGAGTGACAACACAATCTGCCAATCTTCTGGCACACTTTGTGCTTGCACCCTTTACAAGTCTGACATACAGTATGGGCTGTGCCCAAAGTGGCTGGAAGTGGATCCACCACCATGTTTAATTTCTCTTGGCTCTCTTAATGCCAAACCAGTTGACACCATGGAACCCACTTTTTCGCCAAATATTTTAAACATTTCAACAGACCTGGTTTTCTGTGACATCTTGGATTTTGAAGACTTTTAACGTTGCAGCCTCAGCAAGTTAGGTGCACCAAAAGCAGTTTTGCCTTTTTAGAAGGATGATGGATAGGTGATTACTTCAATATCATTTAAAAATAAATTGGAATTCGTCAGGATTTCAACCAGTTCCCCGTAAGATGACAAATTTCATTATCAAGGTGACTTAACTTTTCGAAAATTGTCATATCAGAACGGAACCTTTTCCTAATATTATGATCCCATACCAGACCCTAACAGTGGCTAGGATACAGGACCGAAACCCCAATATTGAGTTTATTTTAAGACTGTTGGCAAAGAATGATTCACTTGAGGAATGATTCCATGAAAATATAAGGCTTTGGCGTTTCTAAAACAAAACTTAATTTGAATACTATATTAAACTTTTAACTTCACACCTGAAAAGGAGCTTACAATTACCCCCGAACACAACTATACAATTTTCCATGAAACAACAAGAAAAGAAACAAACCGCTTTTAGTCCATCTTAATCCATCAGTTGGAATCCCTTCAGACTCTGGCTGAATATCTTCAAATAGCTGCTTCAACGAGGTGGTTTCACCCTCGTTCTTGTCTTCGGACAAGTTCTGCTGTAAAATATTATTACTCTTTTTTTTAAACTATCCTACTTGGAAGAAATTGTGGACTCAGAGTCAGACAGTTCAGAACTCAGCTCCTCTCTCTCTCAAAGCTTCTCCAAACTCACTGCCTCTCTGACTTAGCTCCATATAGCAATAACCTCATCTCCCCAAGCTGAAAAACACATTGGGTGGGATTCTCCGGTCCGCAAGCCACGTGTTTCTCAGTGGCGCGTCCTCGCCGGCAGCGAGATTCTTTGTTCCCGCCACCCGCCAATGGGATTTCCATTGTGGTCACCTCATGCCGCCAAGAAATCTGTGGGCATGGCTCGCAGCCGGCGCAATGGAAAATCTCTCCGGTGGAGAATCCCGCCCATTATCTCTGCAGGCTGCAAAAGCACATTAACTCCCCAGGGACCTCCCCAGTCAATCCACATTCTTCTGGGCAATTTCACATGCTATTTACTATTTTTCAAAACATTACCATGCAGCCAAACACACTATACCCTCAGGCTTCTACCTATTAACGTGGCCCAATATTTAGAAGCCAATATTCCTAAAATCCTCCAATCATTACATAAAGGAACTGACAAAATGCTGTTAACCAAGTTACTGAGGAACTAGAGGGAGGCTTACAAGATGTAATTGGATTTGTTTATTGTCACATGTACCGAGGTACAGTGAAAAGTATTTTCTACATGCAGCTCAAACAGATCATTTAGTACACGAAAAGAAAATACTTAATAGGGCAACACAAGGTACACAATGTAAATACATAAACACCGGCATCGCGTGAAGCATACAGCATTTCAAGTATTAATCAGATCAGTCCATAAGAGGGTCGTTTAGGAGTCTGATAACAGCAGGGAAGAAGTTGTTTTTGCATGTTCTCAGACTTTTGTATCTCATGCCTGATGGAAGAAGTTGGAAGAGTGAGTAAACTGGGTGGGACGGGTCTTTGATTATGCTGCCCAATTTACCACGGCAGTGGGCGGTGTTCACGACTCTCTGAAGTTTCTTGAAGTTCCTTCCTACTCTATCAGCAGCTTTGATTATACACTCAAGCCTTCGACTGGGTCTTGAACCTTGATTTGATTTGATTTATTGTTACATGTACCGAAATACCTGAAAAGTATTTTTCTGTGGCCGAGGGAACGTACACAGTACGTACAAAGTAGACAAAAAGAATAATCAGCAGAGTACATTGACAAATGGTACATCGACAGACAGTGATTGGTTACAGTGCGGAACAAGAGGCCAAACAAAGCAAATGAAATGAAATTAAGTGAAAATCGCTTACTGAAATGAAATGAAATCAAAATCGCTTATTGTCACGAGTAGGCTTCAATGAAGTTACTGTGAAAAGCCCCTAGTCGCCACATTCCGGCGCCTGTTCGGGGAGGCTGAACCGCGTTGCTGGCCTGCCTTGGTCTGCTTTAAAAGCCAGCTCTTTAGCCCTGTGCTAAACCAGCCCCTAAATACATGAGCAAGAGCAGCATAGGGTGTCGTGCACAGTGTTCTTACATGGAACAGATCAGTCCGAGGGAGAGTTGTTGATGAGTCTTGCAGCTGTGAAGAAGAAGCTGTTCCTATGTCTGGATGTGCGCGTCTTCAGACTTCTGTACCTTCTGCCTGATGGAAGGGTCTGGAAGGAGGCAATGCCTGGGTAGGAGGGGTCTCTGATAATGCTGTCTGCCTTCCTGAGGCAGCGAGAGGTGTATACAGAATCAATGGGAGGATGGCAAGCTTGTCTGATGTGTGGGCTGAGTTCACCACACTCTGCAGTTTCTTGCGATCTTGGGCCGAGCAGTTGCCATACCAGGCTGTGATGCAGCCGGATAGGATACTCTCTATGGCACATCTGTACAACTTTGTGAGAGTCGATCCAGACATGCTGAATTTCTTTAGCTTCCATAGGAAATAGAGACGTTGTTGGGCTTTCTTGACTGTTGCATCAACATGAGTGGACCAGGGCAGACTGTTGGTGATGGCGACCCCCAGGAACTTAAAGCTATCGACCATCTGCACTTCAGAGCCATTGATGCAGAAGGGAGTGAAGTCGATAATCAGTTCTTTGGTCTTTCCAACATTTAGAAAGAGGTTGTTTTCAGTACACCATGCAACCAAGTGATTTATCTCCCTTCTGTAAGGGCTGGTTTAGCTCACTGGGCTAAATCGCTGGCTTTGAAAGCAGACCAAGGCAGGCCAGCAGCACGGTTCAATTCCTGTACCAGCCTCCCCGGACAGGCGCTGGAATGTGGCGACTAGGGGCTTTTCACAGTAACTTCATTGAAGCCTACTTGTGACAGGAAGCGATTTTCAATCATTTTCATTCGTCGTTGTTTGAGATACGACCCACGACAGTCGTATCACCCACAACCTTATACATTGAGTTGGAGTTAAATCTTGCATCACTGTCGTGTGTGTATAGGGAGTACAGTAGAGGAATGGGCACACATCCTTGCGGGGCTCTGGTGTTGAGGATTATTGTGGAGGAGGTGCTGTTGCCTATCCTGACAGATTGCGGTCTGTTGGTGAGAAAGTCAAGGCTCCAGCTGCACAGGGAGGGGTCAAGTCCAAGATTGCAGAGTTTGGTTATAAGTCTTGTCGGGATAATGGTGTTGAAGGCGGAGCTATCATCTATGAACAGCAGTCTTACATAGGTGCCCTTCTTGTCGAGTGGTTCGAGTGTTAATTGTAGAGTCAGGGAGGTAGCATCTGCTGTGGACCAGATGCGGTGATAGGCAAACTGCAATGGATCGAGACCGTCTGGGAGGCTGGTGTTGATCCATCTCATGATTAGCTGCTCGAAGCATTTCATGATAACAGACAGCAGGGCCACTGGTCGGTAGTTGTTGAGGTACACTACCTTGTCCTTCTTTAGTACTGGTATTATGGTGGTCTTCTTGAAGGAGGTGGGGACCTCACAGCGGAGAAGGGAGCTGTTGAAGATATCTGTGAATACACTGGCCAGCTGGTATGCGCAGGCTCTGAGTTGTATAATTGATATATACAAAAAATCAAGCATTGTATCCAAGAGACTTCCAGAGTATAGATATGACTTCCATTATCCCATGTGGGAGACAGTCTCAGGTAGCTCAGTCAGTAGAGCATCAGACTTTTAATTTGAGATCCAGGGGTCAAGTCCCTGTCCAGGTGTTGCTAAGGTGGCTGGCTTAGCTCACTTGACTGAACAGCTGACTTGCGAGGCAGAACCAGGCCAACAGTGTGGGTTCAGTACTTGTTTTTGAGGTTTTTCATGAAGGCCCACATTCTCAACCTTGCCCTCGCCTGAGGTGTGGTGATTCTCAGAAGGGAAGGCAGCCTATGGTCATCTGGGACTATGGCGACTTAACTTTACAGGAGATACAACCCTTCAAAAAATGTCTTGGTGCTATTCTCTATCCCCACGTAGGTTGTTTCCATTATTTGGAGCACCAGAAATAGATATGGATAAGATGAGAGAATAATTTTTGTAAACAATATTGCAAAAAATGTATATAGCCTCCTGAGGTAAAATTCTCATTCCTGCCAGCCATCCAGGTAGTGAATCTAGCCAGGTGTTGAGTTGGAATCTGGGATGCATTATTTAAATGAGGCCTGCCATTCAGATCACTGCACATCCTGACTTGTTTGGGTACACTGCCTGCTGCTGGACACATGCCACTATTCGTGCAGCCCATCCCCCACACAAAAAATTGAGGCTGCCAGAAAAGCTTCAAAAGTAATTGGGGACGTTTTCCTTTAGGCCAACAATCAGGAACTCGGATTACTGGCCCACACAGGAAAGCTCTGCTCAGCTTGCCAACCTTGACCTTAATATCAATGATTTGGGATCCTTAAAAAAACAGGAACAAATGATCAACCATAATTTCACGTTGTTGTGAATCGCAGAAGTTTACTCCTTAAACTTATAACCCGTACAATAGGATCTGAATCTTGTAATAGTGGTATTATTTGTTTTTATGTTGCTTTTATACTGCACTTTTCAGATTGGAATGTTGTAGGGGTATCATCATCATTCTTCGGTGCAGAGGTATCATCTCACACATATAACAAATTGGTGCAATTTTCGGAAAGTCACCTTGATATTATGGGCACCAACTGTTTTATAAACAACTGTGTGTAACTGTGTCAAAAATGGTAACCATATAAAGTTGAAACTCCACCACCATTCATTCCTGCATGATTGAGAAGAGCAAACTATTCCCACATTTGTTTTTAATGGTTACACCAGTATGTTGGGAAGCCAGTGAAGAGTTCTGTGTGTGCATTCAATTATGCATGAAGCTCTGCCTTCCCCAATTCCCCAAGAATGTGAACACACTGTGAAAACAAAGCTCTTTCTTGTTTTTGCTATTTTGTGATGTTCTCTCCTTTCTGTTTTACTCTGTCCTGTCTCTTTCCCATTTGCTCACCTTGTTATTATCCTTCTTTTCCAGTTTATTCTATCCTTTTTCTTTTCACAGCCCACCGTATAAGTAGATTGTAGTCAGTAACAACAGTCTCCTGTGACCGGCCAGCTATGAAGCAAGGACTGCTTCAGTCCAAATTACTGCCTAAATCCAACAGCTCAAGATGAGATGCGAGAGAATTAGGTAAAGACCATATGATTGATTTATATTCACACCTCTGTACTCACTTCCATATCTCCCATACAGCTTTGTTGTCAAGTCGTGAAAACTTAAAAAAAAAATTTAGAGTACCCAATTATTTTTTTTCCAATTAAGCGGCAATTTAGTGTGGCCAATCCACCTACCCTGCACATCTTTGGGTTGTGGGGGTGAAACCCACGCAGACAGGGGGAAAATGTGCAAACTCCACACGGACAGTGACCCGGGGCTGGGATCAAACCCGGGTCCTCGGCGCCGTGAGGCAGCAGGGCTAACCCCAAATTGCGGATTTATTGCTGGGTAAGAGAGACATAATCATTTTTGGTGTGATGCAAACGTAAATGGCAGAGGATGGTTTTGATCCATCGACCTCTGGGTTGTGGGCCCAGCACGCTTCTGCTGTGCCACTCTGCTCTTTTATGTCATGGAAACTTGATTTAGGATGGCATTAAAATAAGCATTTCCTGATATATGCTGTATTTTCATGTTTAACTTTTCAGGAGTTTTCACACAAACAAATGCTTCTGCCAAGCATTCTGAGCCTTGTGCTGCATGTCGTGGAATAATAGTTTGTGGCTCTGTATTATTTCCAAACCAGGGTTCTCACAGATTCTTTATCTTAGAATGCATTCTGAATTGGATAACCTAATTTTACACAATATATATTCAGTGTGTATTTATAGTAAAAATGAATCAGCTCAAAAACATAATTAGAACAAGAACAACTCTTTATCCGTGAGCAATTGTCCCATGAATAAATTAGTTCCAATGATGTCAGAATTCCCACAATGCATTATATGGTGAAAAGACAATCCTGTCCCCCCAGTGGTGAAGCTGAGTAATGTTTTTGTTTTCTGCCAATTTTTTCTGACTCCCCCCCCCCCCCCCCCCCCCCGCAGACCATGGACTCTTTTCATGCGTGTACGTATGACCATTCGGCCCCTCACACCTGCTCAGCCATTTAACAAGATCATGGCGGATCTGACTGTGGCCTCAACTCCACATTCCGCCTCTTCCAGATAACCTTTGACTGCCTTGTTAATCAAGCATCTATCTACCTCTGCTTTAAGAATATTAATTGACCTTGCGTCCAGTGCCCGCTGGGGAACAGAGTTCCAAAGATTCACCACCCTCTGAGAGGGAAATTTTAATGGGAGACCACCTATTTTTAAATCGTCTGCCCCAGTTCTAGTCTCTCCCACAAGGGGTACTTTGCTAATGAGATTTTCACTTTGAGCATATAAATACTTCCTTGGTCCTGGAATCATGCTTAACTAGTGTCAAATCAAATTGCAGCAGTGTTTTGATGCATGTTTATAAACAACTCCACATTTTTGTAACTTGTTGTAAATTTAACACTAGGCTTGTGAAGAAATAAACCCTGAAACTATTTGTTGGCAAATGGTTCCAAGATACTGAACATTCTGGCATCCTCTGCCCAAGTGCCAGCTAATAGAGTGTTAGTTTGGTTCAGTGACAGAGCTTTTGTGTCAGGAGGTTGTAGCTCATGCCCTATAGTAGCACGGTGGCACACAATCATGGCTGACACGCCAATGCATTGCGGAAAGATGTTGGCTGTCTTTCAGATTAGATATTAAACTGAGGTCTTGTTGCCCTGCTCATATAGATTTGAAAGATTCCTTGGCAGTCTTTTAAGAAGAGCTGTGAATTCTTCTGGTTTCTTGGTCATCGTTCATTCTTCAGCCAACACCATCAAGAACAGATTGCCGGGTACATATCTCATTTACTGTTCATGAGTCCTGCTGCTTTTGACCACAACAAAATAGAAATTATACTTCAGATTAATTGGCTGTGAAGCACCTTTGGGACATATTGAGAAATATAAATGCAAGTTTATTTTTTCTTGCCCAATTGACCCCTAAAAGTGAGTGGTGGTACCTGTTGTAACCCCAATGGAGGTCCTGGGATAAGGACAATACCTGAAGGAATATGAACTTCACCATTAAGGGTGGGGTGGAACTTCCCCTTGGAAGGGTGGGGCTTCCTCACTACAAGGAGAGACCCAGATGTATAAAAACCCTGGCCTAGGCGCAGGTCAGGGAAGGAGAGCCTCAGGGGAGTGGAGGAGTTTTTTTTTCCTTTATTCGGTCATGGGATATGGGGTTGCTGGCTGGGCCATCACTATCTGGCCCAGCATTTATTGCCCTTCCCTCAGGGCATTTAAGAGTCAACCACATTACTGTGGATCTGGAGTCTCATGTAGGCCAGACCAGGTAAGGATGGCAGATCTCCTTCCCTAAAGGATATTAATGAGCCAGCTGGGTTATTCCGACAATCGACAATGGCTTAATGGTCATCATTACACTTTTAATTCCAGATTTTTTATTGAAATCATATTTCATCATCTGCCCTGGTGGGATTCGAACCCACTAGTCCAGCGACACTACCACTTCACCATTTCCTTCCCAGTATCCTCCGGGTGCTCCGGTTTCCTCCCACAAGTCCCAAAAGACGTGCTTGTTAGGTGAATTGGACATTCTGAATTCTCCCTCAGTGTACCCGAACAGCCGGAATGTAGTGACTAGGGGATTTTCACAGTTACTTCATTGCAGTGTTAGAGTAAGCTTACTTGTGACACTAATAAAGATTATTATTAAAATAAATAGCATGAGTAGTTGAGGCCCCATCACAGATTCTCACAGGACATCTCTTGCCACATCCTGCCAGTTAGAGCACTTGCCTATTAACCTTCAATTCTGTCTCCTGCCTCCCAGTCAATTTTCTAACCAGGCGAATATTTGCCTTTAATTTCATGAGCTATACATTCCTCTGTCCACCACTTTAGTCACCTTTTCAAAATATCTGACCAGGTTGATCAAGAATGACCGACCCTTTACATGCTGGCTCCTTTTGAATAGCTGAAAATTTTCAAGGTGTTCTGTCACTCTATCCTAAATTATAGATTCTAGCAGTTGCTCAATGATAGTTGCTAGGCTAACTGATGCGTCATTTCTTGTTTGCCCCCTCTCAAGTTTTTAAAGTTGTGAAATGACATCATTTTCAAATATAAAGGAACAGTTCCCAAATTGAGAGATTATAATTACAGCATCTACAATATTCTCACCTACTTCCTTAAAAACTTTGGGATGAAATCCATCTGGTTCTGGGAATTTGTCACCCTTTAGTGCCTTTAATTTACTTCATTACTCTTATTTTTCTTTTGTTAATCTTGTTGAGTCCAGGGACAGAATTCAGTTGCAGTGGCAGATGTTCTGATGGTGGGTCTGGAGGTGTGCAGCATCTCTGCTTGGAGACAGGTGGCTGGCCACATGCAATCATGAGGCTGTCAGTCAGTCAGTTATGCAGAATCGAGGGTCCCGGCCAATTGTGTGATGAGACAGACAGAGGATTGCTGACACCACCATTATCTCACAACGTTGAAGGTCCGGGCATCATATTTAAATGTCACCCAGGCAAACGTCCACTCCCTACAAGTCAGCAATATAATTCTGCCTGTCTGAGAGGCTGTATTTAAACTGTAACCCCCCCCCCCCCCCAACCTGCAAAGTTGGAGTACCTGGAGCTGTTGCGACCCATTCCCATCAGTTTTTAAAATTTCTTTATCAGAGTTACAAAGCCAGAGCTCTGGGTGTGGACAGGGGCAAATCCTTAATCCAGCTCCTTGCCTGCTCCATAAACCAATTCAAATTAAATATAATTCATACACCCCCACAAGAGAGACATTACACCTGACCTCAAGCTCATCTTAGCCAAAAGGCCGAGAAGCGATCCCATTCCCATCTGCTGATCCCAATTACCTGCTTACATCCCCTTTCAAAAGCAGGCACATGTCTCAATACAGAGAATGAATGGGCCCATGGTTTAGCAATGTATCCCAGGCTGTCTGGGAATGGCAGGTGGTTTACTAGAGGTGGCAGCAGGAGATCCTCCCACCTGAGCAAGGAGGCCTGGATGGAGATTGCAGCGGAGTATAGTAGCTGTAGGGCCCAAACGTAAAACTGGGTCCAATGCTGCAAAAATGTTAATGACCTCCAGGGCTTCACGAGGGCAGCACTCTCGTGACCGCAAAATGGCATCAAACAATGTAAATGTGGCGAAGGACGCCAGCCAGAAGGTTGGGTTCTCGACCTCAGCACTAGATTGAACATTTGGACTGAATGCATAGGAGCCAGTTCATGTTGTGAATGTTTTGCCAGTTATAGAACAGCATGGGTGTGGAACATTTACTAGGGGGGGTGATGCTAGCTGTCATAGGCCTGTATGTTCTTAAAGGGGTTTGCTGTCCATTAAGATGATACTCAGTCCTTCTGATTGTCTGCAGACAAAATAACACATAATATTAGGGAGAGCCTGTGGTGTCCTTCATATCAGCATGTTGACCCCGACAGAGGAGGAGGCAGTTGTACTGGCTGGGGAGCAAGCTGGATTGTCAAGACAAAATAAGTGTGGTGAATCACAGTAGCGTAATTCACACTGTATTACACATGTTGTACTATGTCTCTGTAAGCTCGGCACACGAGCAGTTGCGCTGCTCTGCCACTAGGGGGAGATGCACTGGGAGTGTACGGGAGTTTGTACTGGGCTCCACCCTTGACTCCACCCACGGCTCCTCCCCCCTAACCGGAAGTATAAAGGTTGATGCTGAGAGCCTGCCTGCCATTTCATCTGGAGTTCATCGTGTCACAGGCAGGCTCTGTTGTAAGACGATTAAAACCACTGTTCACTTCTAACCACGTGTCGCGTGAATTGATGGTCTCATCAACAAGTGAGGATGTATCGTTGAGAACTAGGCAGACGGGAGACATGTATGACACTGCTGGTTAAAGGGATTGTGCATAACCACAAAGTAATTCTTTGTGTTCTCCACCACAGGTCCTCCCAGTCAGGAGACGCATCAATCACAGTTTGCAACAAGATAGAATTTCACCCCATGATATGGACCTCTCAAGAGGATACACCATTGCATTATTCCCCCACACCAGTACAGAGGCAGCCACCTCGGTAGGAATTTGTTTGCAATTAGGCTTGATATCACAATCTGATGAACACAAGTTGTTGCAGCCAAGACCCTGTCAGACAGCAGGTATCTGGAGACCAGGTCCATTCTGAATCCCAAACTGACGACGGGTCGCTGGGAACAGCCACTGGACACCTGCTGGAGACGCAGAGGGAGGCAGGGGAACTTCTGGCTGAGATGCCAGAGACTATGTGCAGCTTCGAGCTAATGGTAGAGGAGTCCATCCAAGCCATTTCCCCAGTACGTGAGTGTTAGACCTCCTCCACTTAGAGGCTAGTGACCGCCATGGAGAGCTTGATCTAGCAGAACACTCAGTGGCTGCCAGATAGGCGCTTGAACCTTCATTCTGTTGATCTGGCCATGGATCTATATACCCTTAGCAAGGCGAGAATGAGACGAGGCACCTCAACCTCACTCCAGGTACCATTTCTCCTCCTGGAGTCAGGAAGGTGGCATTGGGAACTGACAAGGATGAAGAGTGCCAGAAAGCCTCCTTATGGGCATCATCTCAAAGTATCCCCAGGATGAGTTGCTGCTTCTCCACCCCTCTGACAGTGACCCAGAACTTCCAAATGGGAAGAACTCAGGAGGTGCCCCTGCACCTATGCAGGCGACCCTCAACAGGCTGAAGCCCTCCAGGTCTCAGACCACTATAGGATGATTACCATGGTCATCTCAGGCAGTGGTGAATAGCCCTCAGCAGGCTACCTCCATCTTGGCTGCCGAGATTGGTGTTGGATCAAAACATATTTTATAGGGGACGTAAGTGAAAAACCTTCTAATGGCACTAGGTGGCACAGGTGTCCAATCATTCTATGACACTATGTTTATGTGTAAATATGTAGTTTTGATCACTTTATTCGTGGTTGAGATCGTCGTGCAGGGTGCGAAGTCGGTCCACCTGTGCGCTGGCACATGTACCTCAGGATCAGGCACCGGGGGGCTCGTTGAGCTTACCGGGGTGATACAAAATCTCGTAGTTGTGGGTGGAGAGCTTGATCCTCCACCTCAAGATCTTATCATTTTTGATCTTGCCCCGCTGTGTGTAGTTGAACATGAAGGCAACCGACCGTTGGTCAGTGAGGAGAGTGAATCTCCTGCCGGCCAGGTAATGCCTCCAATGCCGCACAGCTTCAACGATAGCTTGGGCCTCTTTTTCAACGGAAGAGTGCTGAATTTCGGAGGCATGTGGTGTGCGGGCAAGAATGCCACAGGCCTGCCTGCCTGGTTGAGGGTGGCGGCCAGAGCGACATCTGATGTATCGCTCTCGACTTGGAAGGGGAGTGTCTCGGCGACCGTGTGCATTGCGGCCTTGGCGATGTCGGCCTTGAAATGGTTGAAGGCCTGGTGAGCCTCGGCCGTCAGGGGAAAAACAGGGGAAGAACAGCGGGCCTTGTCCACATAGTTTGGGACCCACTGGGCGTAATAAGAAAATAACCCCAGGCGTCGTTTGAGGGCCTTGGAGCAGTGGGGAAGGGGGACTTCCATGAGGGGGCGCATGCGGTCGGGATCGGGCCCCAGAACTCCGTTCTGGACCACTTAGCCGAGGATGGCTAAACGGTCAGGTGGAGGAGAGTGGTGGTGTGGAGAAATTTGGCAAGGTTGGCGTCACGGTCCTGCTGATCGTGGCCGCAGATGGTGACATTGTCCAGGTACGGGAAGGTGGCCCGCAGTCCGTACCGGTCAACCATTCGGTCCATCTCCCGTTGGAAGACCGAGACCCCGTTGGTGACGCCAAAGGGAACCCTAAATAAGTGGTAAAGGCGGCCATCTGCCTCGAAGGCAGTGTATGGGCTGTCTGCCTTGCGGCTGGGGAGCTGGTGGTGGGCAGATTTCAGGTCCACAGTTAAGAAGACCCGGTACTGTGCAATCTGATTGACCATATCAGATATGCGTGGGAGGGGGTACGCGTCGAGCTGTGTGTACCGATTGATGGTTTGACTGTGGTCAATGACCATGCTGTTTTTCTCCCCAGTTTTCACAACTACCACTTGGGCTCTCCAGGGGCTGTTGCTGGCCTCGATAATGCCTTCCCGAAGCAGTCGCTGGACTTCGGACCAGATAAAGGTTCTGTCCTGGGCGCTGTACCGTCTGCTCTTGGTGGCGACGGATTTGCAATCCACGGTTAGATTTGCGAAGAGAGAAGGTGGATCGACCTTTAGGGCCGCGAGGCCGCAAACAGTAAGGGGTGGTAGGGACCCGCCAAATTTCAGTGTTAGGCTCTGGAGGTTGCACTGGAAGTCAAGGCCGCGTAGCAGGGCAGCACAGAGGTTGGGAAGGACATAGTGGCGGAAGCTGCTGAACTCCATGCCTTGGACAGTGCGGGTGGTGATGCAATACCCCCGGATCGCCACGGCGTGGGACCCGGAGGCCAGGGAGATTCTCTGGTTAGCGGGGTGTACCGCGAGGGAGCCCCGCCTTACCGTATCGGGGTGAATGAAGCTCTCGGTGCTCCCAGAGTCCAGCAGGCAGCAGATCTCGTGCCCATCGACCTTCACTTTGGTTGAAGCAGTTGCAAGGTTGTGTGGACGGGACTGGTCAATTGTGACCGAGGCAAGACGCGGTTGGTCATTGGCGGTTGCAGGCGACGAGCGGCCGGGTGAGGTGCCCGGGGGGCATGGGTCCTGGGTCGGGTAAGATGACGGCACCCACCGGCCACACGTGTCGTGTAACCTTGTGTGCTTTGGCATTTCAAGTGCAAATCTAAATATTTTTCAAATATTGTGAGGATTCCAGCCTCTACCATCCTTTCAGGCAGTGAGTTCCAGATTCCCACCATCCATTGGGTGAAAGGTATTTTCCTCAAATCCCCTCAAAATCTCCTGCTCACCGTAAATCTATGCCCCTGGTTATTGACCCCTTGACTGAAGGGAACAGTTTCTTCCTATCTACCCTACCTATGTCAGCATGGTAGCACAAGTGGCTAGCACTGTGGCTTCACAGGGCCAGGGTCCCAGGTTCGATTCCCCGCTGGGTCAATGTCTGTGCGGAGTCTGCACGTTCTCCCCGTGTCTGCGTGGGTTTCCTCCGGGTGCTCTGGTTTCCTCCCTCAGCCCAATGGTGTGCAGGTTAGATGGATTGGCCATGATAAATTGCCCTTAGTGTCCAAAAAAGGTTAGGAGGGGTGATTGGGTTAAGGGGATAGGGTGGAAGTGAGGGCTTAAGTTTGTTGATGCTGACTCGATGGGCCGAATGGCCTCCTTCTGCACTCTATGTCCCTCATAATTTTGTTCATCTCAATGAGGTCCCCCCTCTGTTCTGAGGAAATCAATCCCAGCCTAACCAGCCTCTCTTCATGGCTGAAACCGTCCAGTCCAGGCAACATCCTGGTAAATCTCCTCTGCATCTTTTCTAATGCAATCACATCCTTCATGTAGTGTGGTGTAAGAGTCCGTGCTGTTTATTTTTCTTTCATCCCATTTATTTTCTTTTATTATTTTTTGTCCATGGACCCATAATCAGAATGTGCCTTTAAGCAGAAGACTCGAAGTGAAACAATCTGCTTGCCCGGACACTGTGGTGGCAGACTTTGTATTTTGGAAAAGAGAAACCAGACTCCTTGGCACTGAGTGGATCTTAGGAACCAGTTTTGGGAGGAGTTGGTTCGATTGGTTAACTGGCAAATGGTGGGTTAGCCAGGGACAGTTTTCTGCCTGACCACAGTCAGGGATTGATTCCTGCATGACGATTCCTGTGAGAACTTGGCAGCAGTGTTTGCACCTTGGAGGTGGAAGGAACTCTCGCGCTTTCTTTCCTGCTTGTTGAGGTGAAAGAACTGGGGCGGGATTCTCCGAGCCCGCGTCAGCCAGGGTCGAGGGGGCTGGGGAAGGCAGCCATGGAGCCAGGAACCGCCCGCCATGACAGGGCGGTGCCAATGCCACGGATGCCATACTTAGGCCATGCTGATGGGCACCCACCCCGAACGCTGGCTCAGCCCAGCACTCTCGGCCATTCTGATGGGTGCTGGACCACCCCCCCCCCACAAGATACCCCACCCAGCCGGCGGCACCCACCGGCGGGTAGATCCAAGGCTGTAACCATGGCAGCCCCCAGTGACGGCAGTGCCATCAGGCGGTGGCCCTGGCAGGAGGGACGGGGACAGGAGTTAGGCCACCGTGGGTGCGGGCGGGGGTGGGGGCATGCGTGGCTGGGGCGTGAGCTGCCAACCAGGGCGACCACATTGCTTAATGGCAGTGGTTGTAGAGGGGGGTATGTGCCATGATTAAACTTTGTCTACCCCCACCCCCTGCAGATCATAATGTTTGGGCATCTTCCAGTAATGTTGGCCGCCGTGGCGGGGGCCGCTGCCCTGCATGAAGCCCTGTGGGGGCAGGAGCATCTCAGAGAGGAGGCAAAGGCTGCAGCAGAGGAGCAGTCAGCAGTCGCTCAGGTTGGAGGGGCACCCGCCTGACAGGCACAGGAGGATGACCAAGGCAAGGGGGGAGGTGGTGCCATGAAAGCTCCTGATGGGGCCTCATGTGTACCGGCGCCGCATGTCCTTCGATGACCTCCCGGACAGGGCATGCAGGAGGAGACTCCGGATGACCCGAGAAACCGTCGCCCATATCTGCCACATGATGGCACACCTGGCACGGCGTAGGAGTGGGGTGGACATCCTCTCCTGGTGGCCGTCAAACGTCTACGCCACGGGCTCGTTCCAGTCACGGAGTGGGGACCTGTCCGGCATCTCCCAGGGGTCGATGCACAGGTGCATCCGTGCAGTGGCTGACGCTCTGTATGACCTTGCGGACCGGTACGTTCAATTCCCCGTGGACCGTGCCCACCAGGATGCCCGGCAGCGGGTTATGCTGCCGTCGTCTGGATACCCATGGTCCAGGGGGTCATCGATGGGGTGCACGTCGCCATGCTGCCACCATCGTGTAACAGGCCGATGTTCATGAACAGGAAGGGGTATCACTCCATGAACATTCAGGTGGTCTGTGACCACCAGATGAAGATCCTGCACGTCTGCGCCTGGTACCCGGGCAGTTTGCATGACTAGTTTATCCTGGCGCAATCATTCATCCCCGGCATGTTCGAGAGAAACCCCCCCCCCCCGGCTGCGGAGCTGGTTGCTGGATGGCAGGGGTTACCCGTTGCGGTCATGGCTGATGGCTCCTGTACGGAGGCCACAGACCGATGCGGAGACCCGCTACAATGATGCCCATTGTGTAACCAGTGGTGTGTTCGAGAGATGCTTTGGCCTGCTGAAGATGCGCTTCAGGTGCCTGGGCCATTCTGGAGGGGCCCTCGAATAGGGTTGGCCGCATCGTGGTGGTCTGCTGCGTCCTCCACAATATAGCCCAGCAGCGGAGTGATGTGCTGGAGGAGGAGGAGGAGGGGAGAGAGTGGATCACGACGAAGGGCACGCCTCTCCAGCTGAGGAGGATGGGGAGGGGGGGTGGGGGAGGCGCAATGTACGGGACATGGGGGCTGGACATGAATGGGAGGTTGCCCAACGCCACTGGCTGGGCCAGCGAGCATGGAACGAGTTAATAGACGCATGTTTCACCGACGAGGGTGGGGGGGGGGGTTTGCTGAGCAGGGGCACGGGCACCAAAGTACGGCACCGCCTCACCGCCCACCGCCCTCACCACCCACAACACCCATGAGACGCACCTCCCCCACTCCCAACCAACCTTAGCTCCCACACCACCGCATCACCCGCATGCACATGACCATTACACATCCACCTGCTGCACAACGAGCTGGGGGCACTGGTTTGCCAGTGACAGTGGGTCTGGTCCATGGCGTAGGGGATGATGACAGCCCACTCTGCAATGAGCTCTGAGCTCCACATTGTTAGACTAGTGCCCACAGTAACAGCCTCCACCTGGGTAGTCCCTCTATGCGGGCTGTACACTACATCACATGGCCCTGTTGTCTCACTGCGGACGGGATGGTGTAGACGCCCGGCGATGGGGGTGGGGGGTGGGGGGGGGGGGGGGGGGGTGGCACGTCACAGCCACCAGGGCTCAATGTTCCATCACCCCTCACCCACAGTGGCACTCATTTCCCGCCCCCACCCCCACACGCATCGGACAGAGCACTGAGGCAGCTTTCATCGGCCTTACAGTGTGTTTAATAAGAAACGTTCTGCTGTATACATGTGCCCTAGCCCCTATAACTAAGCAGTGCCCTGCACCTGTGCCAACTTACTAGGTGTCTAACTTTCTGACCTTACGGGTCCTATCACTATGTCCCGGTGGTTCCCCAGAAGGTACGCCAGAAGTGGAGGTGGACTGTTGTGACTCCTGCCCTGCGACTAGGGCGCCTTTGGAGCTCGTTTCCTGAGGCGGCCCGGCCTGGATGGGCCAGGCTGCATCTCGGGCATCCCGGATGGCATACTGCTACCCTGTTCTGCCCGCTGCCACATCAGATGCACCAGGGACCGGGGGGGGGGGGGGGGGGGGGGGGGGGTCCGAGGTGCCGTGGTGTTCCGGGACCTCCCCTGCAGGAGGCACCGGCATGGGCCCCAGCACCTTCTCCTCCCTCGGGTGCCTGATGGCCCCCGGACTTCTCCATGGGATGGGGCTGTGAGCAGGGACAACGCCCGAGGCACCCCCGACACCTGGCTCTGCCAGCCCTGGAGGCCCGCTGTGGTATTGATCAGGGTCTGTAAGTTAGCAACCATGGAGCTCAGGGAGTTGGTTATCCCTGTCTGGGTCTGTGCGACGCCGGCCAGTACCTAGGCAATGGCGGCAATGCTGTCAGCCATGGCCTGCTGAGAGTGGGCCACACTGCGGAGCGCCGCTGAAATGTCCAGCTGGCTCTGGCACAAGGCTGCCTTTGAGAGGGCAGCCCTGTCCTGGGCCACGGATGACGCATGCACATGAAGCCCCATGCCTTGTATGACCTGACCCATGACCTTTTGAGACGGCCACGGTGAGGAGCACCGCTGTGATCTGCAGCTGCCGGTGAGAGGGTAGTCCTGTCCTGGGCCATGGATGCCGCGTGCACAGATAGCCCCAGGCCTTGCATAACCTGAACCATGCCCAACACTGTTACCCCCATTGCCTCCACCGCAGAAGCCATCTGTGCGGTTTTGGCCTGGGTGGCACTCATGACTCGCTCCATTCCCTGCTCCTGCACATTGATGCACTCCTCCACCTGCATCTGCAAGTGCTGGAAACCGGCCGTAATCCCCTTCTCTCGTCACTGGGTCTCTGACTGTATCAGGCCTTTAGGTGGGTGTGGAAATTCCAGGAACCCAGGACCCGCCTGGGCGTCAACTGGTCCCTGGGACCGAGCGTTCCTCCGACCGCCCGGCCGTCGGCTGCTCCTACCTCCACCTGCTGTACCAGAGCGGCTGAGTGATGCACACCAGTGAGTGTCCCAGAAGCCTCATCACTAAAGAGACCAACCGAGGTGGTAGTCTCTGCGATGGTGGAGGTTGGAGGAGATAGCAGTGATGGTAAGTCTAAATCTGTGTCCTCATCAGAGGCAAAGACAGGGGTCTCCTGTGTCAATCACATGGTGCGATGGCCCCTTGTGCACCGTCCTCTGTGTGTCTGTCCTCTGAGTGTTAGTCCTCTGTGTGTCTGTCCTCTGGGTGTTCGTCCTCTGTGTGTTCGTCCTGTGTCTGTTAGTCCTCTGTGTGTCTGTCCTCTGGGTGTTCGTCCTCTGTGTGTTCGTCCTCTGTGTGTCTGTCCTCTGTGTTCCTGTGTCCTGTGTCTCCCAGTCCTGCGTGTCGGTCCCCTGTGTTCCTGTGTCCTGTGTCTCCCAGTCCTGCGTGTCGGTCCCCTGTGTTCCTGTGTCCTGTGTTTCCTAGTCCTGCGTGTCGGTCCCCTGTGTTCCTGTGTCCTGTGTTTCCTAGTCCTGCGTGTCGGTCCCCTGTGTTCCTGTGTCCTGTGTTTCCAAGTCCTGCGTGTCGGTCCCCTGTGTTCCTGTGTCCTTGTGGTGAATTATAAACCTCAGTAATTCACACTGTATTGTACCACATGTATTGAGCCTGTACTCTGTACCGGATTGTGTGTAATCGCGCGGCCCTGCCCATAGGGGGAGATGAGGAGTTTGTAATTGGGCTCCACCCTTGGCTCCACCCATGGCTCCTCCACCAACCGGAAGTGTAAAGATCTGTGCTGTGAACCTGCTGCCAGTTCATCTCGAGTTCATCTCGTCACAGGCAGGCTCTGTTGTAAGATGATTAAAACCACTGTTCACTTCTAACCACGTGTCGCGTGAATTGATGGTCTCATCAATTTAATCGTCTTAAGAAACAGTAAGAAACGACTATGGAATCAGCCCTCAAACCTGATCGACTGGAACTCGACCCACAGGATGCAGAGGCGAAAGAAATCTTTTCACTCTGGCTCCGATGTTTTAAGGCCTACCTGGCTGAAGCAAGCACTACAGAAACTACAGAGGAGCAGAAACTCAGCCTACTGCACACAATGGTGAGCCATCGTATCTCTACTCAACTTAATTGTACCAACTCATATACGGAGGCCCTGGCCCTGCTCGACAGAATGTACGTGAGGCCCGTCAATGAGGTCTACACGCGCCGCGTTTTTATGACTCGCCGCCAGCGCCCCACAGAATCGCTAGAAGAATTCCTGCGCGATTTAAAAGCCTTATCCCGGGACTGTAATTACCAAGCTGTAACCCCTGCCGAACACAGGGAACTCGCTGTCCGAGATGTATTCGTTGCAGGCCTCAGGTCCAACTACGTGCGCCAGCGGTTGCTTGAGAAGGGGGCCCAAAACTTAGAAGACACTGTAGAACTCCCCACTACTATGGAGGTCTCATTCCGCAGCCTCACCTCGTTCCCTGCGGACCCCACGGCCCCGTCATGGGCCCCCGAACAGCGACTGCCCCAGGCCTGCGCCGCGCGACCACCCAGCCACTATACTGCACCAGCGTGCCACTTTTGTGGACAGCCCCAGCACTCGCGGCAGCACTGCCCGGCCCGCAACGCGACCTGCAGCAGCTGCGGTCGCAAAGGACACTATGCCCGGGTATGCCTGGCGAAGAAAACTTCTGCCCCAAACTCTCTCGCAGCCCAGAGCACTCGCTCCCCGAATGCGCAGGCCCGCAGGCCCCGTAACGCTGCGGCCTGTACTCCTACTCCGCCCCCAACCACCACGTGCGACCCATGGGGGCCGCCATCTTGGCAACCCCCCACCACGCGGCCGGCCACGTGCGACTCATGGGGGCCGCCATCTTGGATGCCATCTTCCTCGCCGCCCGCCACGTGCGATCCACGAGGGCGGCCATCTTGGGCTCCATCCTCTCCAAACTCAGAAACTCAAATCGAAGACTGCGACCTCAGCGGGCATTCATCACAGGGCCACTCCAGCACAGCTGATCGAGCCACCGACTACCTGCAACTCAGCGCGGTCACGTTGGACCAGTCGCGCCCGAAACACTTCCGCAACTCGATGATGACTGTTAAAATCAACGGGTACAGTACACCGTGCGTCTTCGACTCCGGGAGCACCGAGAGCTTTGTACACCCAGATCTGGTAAGACGCTGTTCGCTCCCTGTTTTTCCTGCACGGCAAACTATCTCCCTCGCTTCGGGCTCCCACTCTGTGTCCTGTGTCTCTGAGTCCTGTGTGTCAGTCCCCTGCGTTCCTGTGTCCTGTGTCTCTGAGTCCTGCGTGTCAGTCCCCTGCGTTCCTGTGGCCTGTGTCTCCCAGTCCTGCGTGTCAGTCCCCTGCGTTCCTGTGGCCTGTGTCTCCCAGTCCTGCATGTCGGTCCCCTGCGTTCCTGTGTCCTGTGTCTCCCAGTCCTGCGTGTCAGTCCGCTACGTTCCTGTGGCCTGTGTCTCCCAGTCCTGCGTGTCGGTCCCCTGTGTTCCTGTGGCCTGTGTCTCCCAGTCCTGCGTGTCGGTCCCCTGCGTTCCTGTGTCCTGTGTCTCCCAGTCCTGCGTGTCGGTCCCCTGCGTTCCTGTGTCCTGTGTCTCCCAGTCCTGCGTGTCGGTCCCCTGCGTTCCTGTGTCCTGTGTCTCCCAGTCCTGCGTGTCGGTCCCCTGCGTTCCTGTGTCCTGTGTCTCCCAGTCGTGTGTGTCAGTCCCCTGCGTTCCTGTGGCCTGGGACCCGGGGAGGGCGCAGGGCTGCTGTGACGGCTGCCCTCCCCATCGTTGCCTGCATCCCTGGGAGTCACCAGCCCTGGCACTGGCTGGGGGCAGGGGGCACCGGATGGGCCGGGACCACCACCGGCTGGTCCTGTAAGACACAAAACAGCATGTATGGTTAGACAGGCGGACAGGGTGCGGGGGTGGGGTGGGGGCTGGGGTGAGGGGCTGGTCTGAGGGGCTGGGCTGGAATTGATGGCGCACTGGTCCAGGGTGTTGTAACAGTGGTGACCAGGATTACGCACAGTACTCTAGCTGTGGCCTAATGAGTGTTTTATGCAGCACCATCATAACCTCCCTGCTCTAATATTCTATGGCCTTGCTAATAAGGGCAAGTATCCCATATGCCTTCTTAGCCATTTTATCCATCTGTCCTTCTGCCTTCAGGAATCTATGGACATGCACACCAAAATTCCTCTGGACCTCTGTACTTCCCAGCATCCTACAGTTCATTGTGTATTCCCTTGCCTTGTTAGTCCTCCAAAAATGCATCACATCACACTTTTCAGGGTTGAATTCCATTTGCCACTGTTCTACCCATCTAAGCAGATCATCTATATCATCCTGTAATCTGAGGCTTGCCTCCTCCCTAGTGATGGTGATTGCTCTAAATTCCTTCCTCCTGTTCACCTCTTAATTTTCAAGTATCTTTGGGAAGTTTTCTAAATCTTCTACAGGGAAGATCAGACACAAAATACTCATTTACCGTCTCTGTCATTTCCATAAGAAATTCCCACACTCACACCCCTAGAGGATCAACACCAGCTCTAATGACTCTTTTTCTACTTAAATACTTGTAGAACTCTTACTATCTGCTTTCATATTCCTAGCTCACTTTTTATCGTACTCTTCTTTATCCCTCATTATTTTAAAATAATTCATCAAATCATAGAATCCCTACAGTGCAGAAGCAGGCCAATCAGCCCATTGAGTCTGCACCGACCCTCCAAAAGAACACCCTACCCATGTCCGCTCTCCCACTCTAGCCCCGTAACCCCGTAACCTAACCTGCATATCTCTGGATACTAAGGGGCAATTTAGCACAGCCAATCCACCTAACCTGCACATCCTGGACTGTGGGATGAACTTGGAGAACCTGAAGGAAACCCACATAGACCCGGGGAAATGTACAAACTCCAGATAGACAGTCACCCAAGGCTGGAATTGAACCCAGGACCCTGGCGCTGTGAGGCAGCACTGTTAATTACTGTGCCATCATGCCGCCCCGGCCCCATTCTTTGCTGATTCTTACAATTGAACTAATCTTCTGACCTACCACTAATCTTTTCAGATTTGTACAATGTTTCTTTTAATTTGATACTATCCTTAATCTCTTTAATCAACCATGGATGATGCATCCTTACCAAAGAGTCTTTCTCACTGGCATCAATATTTCCTCCTTAAAAGACTGCATCTCTGCTATCCTACTTTTTAATCGAGTTTCCCGGTTCATTCTTGTTAGATGTGCTTTCTACCCATATAATTACATGTATCCAAGTTTCAGTAGTCTTAGACTCACTCTTCTCCCCTTCAAACTGAACATTAAATTATATCATGTTATGATTGCTATTGCCTAGAGCCTTGTTAACTATGAGGTCATTGATTAATCCTGGCTCATTACCAAGCCCAGGTTAGCTTGCTGGTTCACTTTATTATCTTATTGTTTCCCATTGACTTACTACATCTCCTCTTTTAGGATCCTTTTATTTAAAGCCTTTTCTGCTAGCCTGGTTATCCGACTCACCAGAACACAGGTCCTGGCACAGTCCAAGTGAAGACCACCCCAACGATATAGCTCCTACTTTCCTCAGTACTGGTGCCTGTACCCCATGAATCACACCAGCCTTTTGAGCTATGTATTCGTCTCTCGAATCTTATTTACCCTACTCCAAATTGCTTGTGGCTTATTATCTTTGAGGTTCTGATTTTTAATTTAGTTACTAGCTGCTCATAATCCCCAAGCAGAATCTCTTTCCTAGTCCCATCTATGCCATCAGTACCAAATGGAACATGACAACTCTATCCTCCCCCTCCCACTGTAGGTTCCTCTGCAACCCCGAGCAGATGCCCTGAACCCTGGCATTGGGCAGGCAATTTAGCTGTCTGGACGCGTGCTTTCAGCTGCAGAGAAATGTCTCTATCCCTTTGACTTAACTGCCCGTTACTACCATTACATTCCTATTAGCTTGGCCGTCTTGACTGGCTTCCTGTACCACAGTGCCATGGTCAATTTGCTGATCCACCTGCACTTCTCATTTTCATTCAAACTGGCTGCACAAACTCAACCCTGCTGGATAATTGGAAGGGCTGAGACCCCTCCACTTCTACCTTCTGGGTCCCCATATCTGTCAGACTTGTAGTTATACCCCCCTATCCCTGACCAAAGGCCCTATCCTAAGGGCTACCTCCTGGTACAAAGTGTTCAGGTAACCTTACCTCTTCCTGATGCATTGCAGTGTCTGCAGCTCTGCCTCCAGCTCAATTCCCCTGAGCTGAAGATTCTCAAGCTGCAAACGTTGACTGCAGATATGTTTGACCTGGATCACACTGGTGATTGTCACTAAATGGAGTGCGCTTTGCAAGGCCTGTGGGAAGAAAGGACATTTCGCTGCTGTGTGCCAGGCCCGCTCGATTGCCGCTATTGTCCCTGCACCCCCCACATGCGACCCGTGGGCGTCATCTTCCTCGCCTCAGACCTCGTGCGGCCCGTGGGCGCCGCCATCTTCCTCGCCTCAAACCACGTGCAGCCCGTGGGCGCTGCCATCTTGCTCGCCTCAGAACACATGCGGCCCGTGGGCGCCGCCATCTTGCTTGCCTCAGGACACGTGCGACCCATGGGCGCTGCCATCTTTAACGCCACCCGCCACGTGCGTTAGATGGATTGTCCATGCTAAATTTCCCCTTAGTGTCTGAGGATGTGCAGGTTAGGTGGAGTTACGGGGTTGCGAATGGCCTCCTTTGTGCTGTAGGAATTCTGTGGTTCTAGTCTCTGTTCTTCCTCCGTGGCTCTGGCCGCGCACCCCTGATGCCTGAACACTATTCCTTGCAGATCCACTGCAATTATGCTGCAATACCTCAATGGGTTGTACCCGTGCTGGAGTGAGTGCCATTTTCAGATGCATGCTTCCAGTTTCCCAGGCATACGATTTATATGCACAGCCCAAAGGTGCTAATGACCCCTGCCTCTCCACCCTCCATCGATGAGCTCCTGCAACTTTTGAGCGGACTCATAGAGTCCTTACAGTCAGTTCAAACAATTAAAATACATTTTTACACACATCCCCTGACTGCTGCCTCACTTCCGTCACTATTGATCCCTCCCTCCCTCCCATGATTACTATGGGCTTCTGGTTCCCAGCTGCCTCCAAGAAAATAGCTTTAGCGATTTAAATCGGGACCTTTGCTGTAGCTTCAATGAGCCCAATGAGGCACTTCATTGGCACGGATATGGTTTCAGCCCATGTCCCTTCCCATTGGGCAGAAAATAGCAGAGGGCAGAACCACAGGTGGGATTTCCAGCCATGCCACTTAGTGGCTGTTTTTTTTTGCCATTCTGCTTCCTTTTGGACCAGTTTCAGGTCGGATCAGTTCTAGCCCTGGTGTCTATTATTTTGTCTTTTAAAAAGAAACATGAAAAACCTTTCTTTGGATAGATTTAAATGGACAATCAAATCTAATGGCCAGGAAGAGAAGTTAAGAAGTGGGCAACTTTGTGCCACACAACTTTAATAATGAAAATAATGAAATAAATTAACAAATAATCCTCATTTTGTAATCCACAAGCCACTTAACAATATAAATGATGAATACTTCATTAATCCAGTTGTTAAGCCCTCAAAATTTACTCCAGTCTTCAGTGTCAAATTTATAGGGAATGCTTCAGTTACTGTATCATGAATGTCCTTGCGGGTTCAGTCATGGAGAAACAACAGCACCTTTTCATTCGGGCAGAACAGATCGCAAGAACACTTGAGAGACAAAACATTGTGTATTGTGCCACAAAGCATGTGAACTTGGGCCTGATTACAACAAGGAACGGGGAGAGGATTCAGAACACGTTTCATGATATGAAAAGAGTGGCAATATACGGCAAGAATGTTACTGTGAAAGAACAGCAAAAAGAAATAGATAAAATGAAGTGGTATTTGTTTCATAGATTTTTTTAAGGATGTTGTATTCACATAAAGAAGGAATGAAAATCCAAGGGGTAAATCAGCGTGTTCTGATGGACTTGAAGAACATATCTGAAAATGATGTTAAATGATAGCTGTTTAGAGATGTTTTCAAAACAACACATAATAATCAGGGGTTAGATTCTCTGTCCTGCCACGCAGATTTCTGGTTCAGCAGGCCGGCGGGATACTCCGTTTTGCCGGCTGGTCAATGGAGTTTCCCATTGTGGGACAGCCTCACGCCGTCGGGAAACCCCTGGGCTACCGGCTAAAAAGGAGCATCCCGCCGGCAGAGAATCCAGCCCCATGTCTCAGTCCTTGTAATTCTTATGTTTTAAGGTAAAGAGTGTATGCGGTAAAGGAGCAAGGATTAAGAATGATGATTAACCCTGAACACTTTGGAAATATTAATCTCAATGAATGGAAAATTAAACAATTGTTAAAAGTGCTTAGCCTGATGTTGTTAGATATTGGGCGCGGTCTACCCGGATGGGAACAGAGTCCATAGCGTGCGATTCGTCGTGTGGTTCCTGGCACTCAGAGCACCGAGATACACCACATTATTGAACGGCCATTCAGATAGATTGGGGCCTCAGCAGGGAACGTGCGGCCAAATCCACATTTAATCCCGTTTTATGCACTGAGGAACTCCACTCGTCGGAAATCCTCAGAGCAGGGAGAGATGGCGAACCAATCTCTCAACCCCCTGACGCGACCTCCGAACCTTCCCCAAGCCCTAACTCAGCTATAAGGGGGTCCTTGCCCTCCCCCGACACCCACGCAGGGCACTTCCAGGCCCCATCGTGCAAAATTGTCAACTTGGCAGTGCCAGCCTGGCACCCTGGCAATGCCCCTGCCAGTTGGCACTGCCACTTGGGCACATTGGCAGTGCCAGGCTGGAACCCACTGCCAGGATTCAAGGCTGGCAGTGCCAGGGTGCCACCCTGGCCAACAGGGAAGCACCTGGAGGCCTTAGATCCCTGTTTGTGGAAACCAGCACCGTGTGGTGCTTGTTCAAGGTCTCTAAAGTGAGGGGTTAGTTCCCACCCCTTGGTTAGATCTCAGAAATGCATAATAGAATGAGACCAGCTGCCTCACTCTAATATACAGATTTGCCAGAAAGTGGTCCCGTCCACAATCGTGTTAGATCTTATGAGGCGAGGCAAGCTGGATAGATCCTGGAAGAGGGATCTCCTGCCATCTACCGGCTGTGCCACACTACTTTTTGGGCGCAACGTAACTGGTAGATCTCACCCGTTGTGTGGAGTTTGATAGATCTCATGAAGAGGGTTCTTAATCTTGTGTAGTTTAACAGTAAGTGTTTATTAACTACTTGTAATTGTATACATATATAGAGTATAAGGTCTCAGTTAGGAACTGTCACAATGTTTGCCTCTACATGCGTCTCTATCCTGTACAAGACTGCCCTCTAGATTCAGGTATGTATTCCTTTATATCACAGTGCGGATGGTATTCTACCTAATCTCACATTAACCATTTCTATGACTTATTCTACATCTCCCGACAAATGTATTTACAATGCATTCCTGTTTACCCAATATATTTATATTACTACTGCCCTTTCTCCAACTTGTGCCGCACTCCCCTCACCCCTCAAGCCTCCTGGCTGGATTCTCCACATCGCAACGCTGGAAATGCAAATGGAAAATGTGCGGAGAATTGGGCGTCCGGCAAAAGGTCTGTGATTGGCGCCGATTCAGGCACCATGCTCTGGTCTCTCCCTGGCAGCTAAAATGAGGTTTGCGCCCTGTGGTAGTGGGGGCATACAAAACCTGCACCTGCATTCAATTACATGCACTTACTGGGTTGGACCCAGTATGTTCCGCTCTTCCGAGATGATCCGGCGCTCTCAGGCGGAAGTCACATGGGTGCGATTTACTACAGGTATGGGTGCCCTGAGTTGCATTTCAGCTCCATTCCCCACATGACCCCACAGAACACACCCCACCACTGATCCATTCCCCGGAAATGTGGCCTTCCACACTGCAACCCCTGTCTCCATCAGTAGTGGCATCGGGCCTGTAATGTGGGGGGAGGCCTCTATCCTCGCCACCCATTGCTGTAAACAGGGCTACTGATGGCTGCCGCAACCCGTCTCAGCGATAAGCTCTGTGGTCCCTGTTCTGTTTCCCCAGTGGGCTATACTAGGGCTGGTTTAGCACAGTGAGCTAAACAGCTGGCTTGTAATGCAGAACAATGCCAGCAGCGCGGGTTCAATTCCCATACCGGCGTCCCCGAACAGGTGCCGGAATGTGGCGACTAGGGGCTTTTCACAATAACTTCATTGAAGCCTACTTGTGACAATAAGCAATTATTATTATTACTGTGGGTGTGAGGCAGCACGGTGGCCTAGTGGTTAGCACAACCGCCTCACGGCGCTGAGGTCCCAGGTTCGATCCCGGCTCTGGGTCACTGTCTGTGTGGAGTTTGCATATTCTCCCCGTGTCTGTGTGGGTTTCACCCCCACAACCCAAAAATGTGCAGAGTAGGTGGATTGGCCACGCTAAATTGCCCCTTAATTAGAAAAAATAATTGGGTAATCTAAATTTTTTTTTTTTTTAAATTACTGTGGGTGTCCTCACTTGGTGGACCATGTGTTATCCTGCCAGCAGGGTGGAGAATGTCACTGTGTGTCACCAATCGCTTCCATGCTTAGAGGTTGTGTGTGGGGGTGAGGCAAGGAAGTGTGCATCTGCTGGGAGCGTAGCTGCAGTGTGATGTGAGTCCTGGGTGTGACATACAGGTTGTGGCAACCTGACCGGGGGCAGGATGGATGGGAGCAGAGGCACGTTGGACAGGTAGGGCATGAAGGCAGCTGGTGGTCCTGCGGAGGGGGCTAGCTAATAGTGACATTGGTGAGGCCTCTGCCCTGAGAGGGCAGTTTGCCAGGGAGGGTGCCGAAGGCCACCGTGCATGTATTGTTTGTTTGGGATGAACTCTGCTATTCCCCTGCAGTGTGGCTGTGCTTCTGATGAGTGAACTGAGGAGTGGCAGCACCTGGTGGGCCACTGATTGAGCTTGGCCAAGGCCATCACGATGATGGGTCAGCTGGGGTGCGAGGGTTTCCAGAGGGACGGGCTGGGTGGGCTTCCCTTACCAGAGGCTTTGTGAACATTTACAGGACACAGTGAGCAGTCAACAGATTGAACAACCAGGGACCTGTAACTTGTACTAAATGGGCCCGTTTAAACCAGGCCACCCAGATCCTGTGGGGGACACCCCGAATCCACAGAGTTGTCAGCAAATCGCTCCCCGCTACACCTGGCAGCCATCTCCCAACAAGTGGTACAATTTTGAAACATTTTTTCAAACTTTGCTTACCTTCTCTCTCCCCCTCAGCAGCCATGGTACCCAGTCCACATTTGTAAGTACCTGTAGTAAATCACACCCGCGTGACTTCCGCATGAGAGAAGCAGAGGATGATGGAGGCCCGTAGCACGGTGGGTCAAACCTGCTAATTACATTTAAATTAATGCAAATGCCGAGTTCCATGCCGCCGCTGACGCAGGGCGCAAACCTTGTTTTCACCACCAGCGAGAAACCGGGGCATGGCGTATGATTTAAGCGTGGACCTTGATTTTGGCCAGACGTTAGATTCTCTGCCCAATCACAGTTCGCATTTGCGGCGTCGCGAGGTGGAGAATTTTGCCCCAGATCTTTACAGTAGTTAGAGAACTGATAGACTTTGTTTTAATGGATTGCATAGGTGGTTGTTTTTGATGTGTTTATTTTGGCATTTGGTCAGTTGACCTTAATTCTCTTTTTTCATTGTTAGGAGTTTAACTGCTCCTTCTCAACTCCCTGTCTAGTGTTATCGATGGTCGTGGGTTTATCCTATTTCTTATGGGGAGAACAAGCTCGCAGCTCTTCGACAATGATGATCCCCCATCTTCTGACCCCTTGATTGCCTGATTACCCTCCCACCCACAGACCACCCTCTGACACCCCCATCCACCCGATTACTCTGCCTATCTCCCAAACCCCCCTGATCACCTGACTCCCCCAATCCCTTCCAACCACTGACACACCCACCCATCGAACCTCCCCAACCATCTAATTCCCCCCTCTCACCAACTGACCAACTCTGACTACCCCGAATCCCCCACACACTTACTTTCTCTCTTAGATTGTCCATGTGGCTGGATATTTAGATTTACAGGAATAGGGGCTTGGTTCTGATTCCCCCAATGGCCCTACACTGCACTGACAGACTCCAGGAGCTGCTCCACACCACATTATTAGCAGGTCAGAAGTCTAAGGGTAAAATGTGGAGCTCCACTCTAAGGTACCAAAATAGGAATGGGGTGACCATCTGACGGGATTGCCACTCGCCAGAAGATTCGGCCTAGTATTTTCATGGAAGTTCAAGTTGCATGCTGCATTTGATTTGTTAGACTTTCAAATAGTTTTGAAATAAATTAGAATCTTCTGTACACCATCTTCGTATTTTGAATTTAGGTCGTTGTTAATGGTCATTTATCTATAAGCGAAATGGAACCCTAAATGTAAGTACAGATTGGATCTTGTTGAATTAATATTTTGAAATTTCATAATACTGACCAAAATAAATAATACAGGAAATTGTGAGGCTCATAGAAACAGTGGGCAAAAATTTGGTTCCCTCTATTTTTTGGGCTCATGGTCATAAATCATGACCTGTCTGAACCAGTTCTGGAGGGGGCAAGCAGCACTTAAGTTTGATGCTGTCACCTCATTTGCCTGCTAGTAGTTCCCACAGTGCTGGCTGCCACTGCATTGTACTGATAGCATGTGTTATAACTATCGTTCAGATCTTAGTCATGAACACCAATATACTGGGTGTATTGACTGGCCTGTCCAACAGCCTTCTGTCAGTGTCAAGGAGCATTGTCGGACACACGCAGCACCGACGGGCGACTCCGAGCCGGTGTGTCCTGAGGGTGTTTGCAGATTGACCATCACGATCGTGGAGCATTGAGATTTCCAATTCCAACTTGGCTGAGCACACAGAGCTTGCCCTTTCTGCAGCCTCTGTTCCATCTCGCTGTCATGTTGCAGATCCAGAGGCTCTGCAACTGCAGCCGCCGTAGCTGCAACAGGTCTGACCTTTATGTGGACAGACCACCAAGTTCTCTGTCCTCCTTGTGATAATGCAGCAACATCCTTGCCAAGTCCAGAAACTCATAATTCTACTTCCAAAAACATTCCACAGTACTTCCGGAGACTTTACAATAGCATAAGTAATTCCAAGTTACCTTACCTACAAGTTAGATATCAGACCCTTTACATAATGGTCTTGCTGGGCTCCTCTTGCAGCTGAGTGCTTAACCTCTGTTTAGTAATGTACAAACTTGTTGAATGGACTTGCATGGTCCAAATTTGGGCAACGTGCATTACATCAACCAGTTGAACAGTGTCATGTTAGAACAAATGTGGTTTGGATGCTTCCAGTCCACATGCAAGCCCTTCTCAACAGATTATGCTGAGAAGGTTCTGCCAGAAGCAACACAATAGACACTGCTAGAAAGGGAATTAGTTTCCATAATGCCAATCCAGTGGTGCTATGGACATGAATTTCACACCGATATCCCATAGAGCTGCAAGAAAGGGCAATGAATGAATGCAGAAGAAGTAGATTTACCACTGCAGATTCAGCTGCTAGACTAAATTGCAGGACTGATGCTTAAAGAGACTGTGATGGTGAAAAAAACGTATCTGAGTGTGAACAGGAATTACTGCACCAGTCAGTTGATCCAATTGCTCTATGCAACTGTTTATATTCCGCACCCCCACTCGAAACACTAGATTTGTAATCTAGAGGTTAGGATAATAATCTAGAGAACATGCGCTGGATTTTATTGTGACAGATAAGCAGCAGTCCCTCCCACTGACCCATAAAATTGGACGGCCATGACATTGATTCAGAAACCTGATGCCATGACACCTACCTGCAATAAGATGAGTGGAATACAAAATCAGAAGCCTGCCCACATTCCAAAATAGATCAATTATCTGATCATTAAGGCAAATAAAGTGCTGATCAACTGAAATTTTACATAGCTTGTGCAATTTTCCAGGATGTACATGGGCCAAATTGGTGGATTGTATGGATAGCGCACAGGCACTATAAAAGGGATGAAGGAGGATTCACTCAGAGAAGGTGAAGGCAGAAGCTAAGCCTGTTGCTAAAGATGAGGAGCTTTTGAATTTTGGATCCTGGGGCACTTTCCAAGATAATACAAAAGCAAAGGAGGCTCCAGAAGGGAATCAAAGCTTAGCAGACTGGAGCCATGGCGGAATCTTAAAAGGGGAGGGACAAAGGGCCGTCATGGCGGCATAGTGATTGGGTGGCACGATGATTAGCACTGCTGCCTCACAGCTCCAAGGACCCGGGTTCAATTCCGGCCTTGGGTGACTGTGTCAAATTTACACTTTTCACCCATATCTGCGTGGGTTTCCTCCCACAGTCCAAAGATATGCAGGTTAGGTGGATTGCCCATGATTATTGTCCCTTAGTGTGCAAAGATCTGTCGGTTAGGTGGGTGACGGGGATAGGGTGGGGGGAGTGGACCTAGGTAGGGTGCTCTCTCAGAGGGTCGGTGAGGACTCGATTTGTCAAAGGGCCTCCTTCTGCACTGTAGCAATTCTATGATTCTACGAAACTAGGAAGTTAGAGTTCCCTGCCCCCATAAACATTGTGCACTCTGAGAGAGGCTCCTCCAGAGAGGAGGAGAGCAGGAGAATGAAGGAGGGAGGGAGGGCAGTAATCCAATCACAGATACACCCTTTCGGAGCTTAAGGGTTGTGAATTGGTGGTGAGTGGGTTTCCCATTCAATCCCCTGTGCAGGCCCTTTGAAAATTGCAAACCGTTCCGGAGGCAGTGGGATCTAGTTTTCACATTGGACCTGCATCTGTTCCCACCCCAACAAACAACTGAAAATCCAGACCATTATCTGCATGCAGGTTGAAACCAATTACACAACCTGTCCATACCTGTTTCTCCTGCGACCCTATTGAAAATAAGGAAATAAGTAGCTATTCAACATAATCCCTATGTTCTAAAATACACCAACAATAGCCTTTATTACAAAGACAATTAAGGTAGGGCAGGCAACATGCCAGACGTCTGTCCTGCTTGTCTTCATCAATCTCTACCTCTGCAAGTTCTACATCAGCAGAACCTTGCGCTTGACTCTATGTTCCCTCTTACACATCAACATAGATTTGATATGAGGGGTGCGATTCTCCGACCCCCATGCTGGGTGGGAGAATCGCGGGAGTGACGGGCGATTCACGCCACGCCGCCCTGGCACCGGCACGCGATTCTCCCACCCCCCCCTCAAAATGGTGTGTCGCGTTTTGCGACAGGCTGCTCGGAGAATCGCCGCTCAGGTCGAGCGGCGATTCTCTGGCCCAGATGGGCCGAGCGGCCTGCCTAATACGACCGGTTCACGCTGGCGCCAACCACACCTGGTCGCTGCCGGCGTGAACATCGCGCGACCGCTGCGTGTGGGGCCTGTGGGGGGCGGAGGGAGGATCGAGCACCAGGGGGGTGCTCAGGAGGGGTCTGGCCTGCGATCGGTGCCCACCGATCGTCGGGCCGGCGTCTCTGAAAGACGCAATATTTTCCCTCCGCCGCCCTGCAAGATCAACCCTCCATGTCTTGCGGGGCAGCGGAGGGGAAGACGGCAACCGCGCATGCGTGGGTTGGCACCGGCCAACCTGCGCATGCGCGGGTGACGTCATTTAGGCGCCGCCGGCCGCATCATTCAGGCGGCGCCGCTTTGACGCAAGCGTCAAGGCCCGGCCCGCGAGATTGATGCGCCGCCGCTCCTAGCCCCCTGGGGGTAGGAGAATAGGGGGTGAGGAGCGGCCTCCAACGCCGGAGTGAAACACTCCGGGTTTCACTCCGGCCTCGGCACTTTGTCTCCCTTTGGGAGAATCATGGCCGAGGTGTATGAATTGCTTCAAGTGTAAATGGTGATGATTAGTGCACTAACTGTTTGTTGCTCACTCCCTCCGTGAACATTATTGCAAACCAACTCTGCCTTCCTCTGTGAAGGGCAAACATGAAACCACAATCAGTGAATATGCTGTAAATATCATGGCATAAATCATGGAGACCATATACGATTAATATAATGCTTTACAGGCAGTTTGCAGTAATTCAATCTCATCAGGTATAATATAAGGGTTTGGAATAGAAATGGTTAATGTGGGACTGGGTGCGCTACCACTCGCACCATAATGTAAAGGGACACATGACCTGAGTCTAAAGGGCAGTCTGGCACTGGATAGAAATGTGTGTACAAGCATGCATGGAGAAAGCTTCTAGCTTAGCCTTATACTGTACATATGTACTTAGTTAATTGTAGTTAAGGAATATTTATTGTTAAACTATACAAGATTCAGAACCTCTTTGTGAGACCTACTGAACTACACACAGCATCATACAAATGGTCATAGAGTCATATAAAATCTATGTTGATGTATGTGAGGGAACATAGAGTCAAGCACAAGGTCATAGAGTCATACAGTACCGACAAAATCACTCTAAATGTACACTAATCCCACTTCCCAGCATTTGGCCCTTGACCTTGAATGTTATGACATTTCAAGTGCTCATCCAAGTACTTTTTAAAGGTTATGAGGTTGCTCGCCTCTTCTACTCTCCCAGGCAGGACATTCCAGACTCCCACCATCCTCTGGGTGAAAAGATGTGTCCTCTAATCTCCTCTAAACCTTCTGCCCCTCATGGTGACAGTGAAGGATGGACTCTGAAATTCTGAAAGCAAGGAGAAGTAAAGAAATTGCGTTCTGACCTGACAAAAAGCATCATAAGCAGGAGGAGGTCAGCAGAAAAAAGCTCCAAAGCTGGATTCGAAGCAGGAAGCAGAAATACAACTGTACGCTGTAGCGGTAAACTCCAATGAATTCTGTACGAGTCCAGCTTCAATACCCAAAGAGTGCAGACTCAGCAGGCAAGAGCTAAAAAAAAACTGAAGTTCTTGGTCAGAAAGAGTTTTAAAAAGCTTGTAAGTCAACAGAAGTCACAACTTCCATTTCAAAACACACTAAGAACAACTTGAACCCTGAGCCGATGCCTGACCACATTGTAGCCGAGCTTGATCCGATCAAAAAAAATTAATTAAATAAACAAATAATCAGCAGTTAGAAGGCTCAGGAAAAGCGAGTAACCAATGATTGCAAAAATAAATACATACTATGGGGAAGACTCAAGAAAAGGTCAATCCAGGGAGACATTGTTAAAAATATTTAAAACACAGAAATCACGAACACCATTAATACAGGAGCTCATCAAAGCCGACAAGCACGGGAAATTGAGTAGAAGCATGCGGCAGTGCCGCCAGCTAGATTTCTCAACAGTAATTAAAGCTATACACACTTTTAATTTTGGATGACCTTGGATCAAAAATCTACTTTACCAGACAAGTTTGGATTCATGCAAGGGCCCTATCGTCCTCTCAACCACTGGCCTTGTGGAGGTATGAGACTGTTTGTACCTCTCTTCCACCTCTACCCTTAGATGCCGGAGTGGCATCATGAGGCACCTTTTCATTGGATACCCTTTGTCATCCAGCAACCAACCAACCATCCAGCTTAGCCATCTGTGGTAGCATGACTAGGGGTATTACGTACCTTAGAAGTGAGCTGCTATTGGTGCAGAGGACTCGCTGCCCATTGGCCCGGGTAAGTCATGTGCCTCTCAGCCGATTGGCTAAGAGGTAGGTAGCTCCGCCTACAAGGTGGGATATAAGAACCCGTGCTTCCCGGCAGTCGGCCATTCTTCTGTACGTCTGCTGCCGGGCACACATCTTGTGCATTAAAGCCTTTTGTTTGGATCACATCTTCGTCTTGTGTCCAATTGATGGTGCATCACCATCTAAGATGACAACCTTGCCATCTGGGAGTGTCACAGGATACATGCATCATGGGAGCTGCCCAGGTACCTTGCACAGACTTGAAGAATCTGGATCTTGCGGTCGCACACGAGCTACATGTTCATGGAGTGGTAACCTTTCCTATTCACAAAGGCACTTGACTGACCTGCTGGAGCCTTGTTGGCCACTTGGATGCGGCCTATGGCTCGTTCTTTCATGCAGAGGGCGGTTGGAGTCTGGAACAAACTTCCTGAGAGGGTGGTGGAGGCATCTTTAGTCGAGTTTTACGAAAGGGAATTGGATTGCTGTCTGAAAAGAAAGAATAATCAAGATTATAGGGATAAAGCAGAGGAATGGGACTAGGTAGAATGTTCTTTCAGAGAGCCAGTGCAGACTCAAAGGGTCAAATGGCCTCCTTCTGCACTGTAAAGTTCCTGTGGTCACGCTTTCTGACCTCTGTGGTCCGCCACCATCAACATTTTTACAAAATTATACTTGCTATGGTCGCCTTATTTCTCTGCATGGTGTAATGGTTCATTAACTATAACTCCATTTAACACCTCCCCTAGTCTCCATTGGATCTTTGCTGGTTCCCTTAGCTGTCAGAATGCCAACTTTCATTAGGCATCAATAAAACATGCAAACGAAGTAAAATAGAATGAATTTGCAGAAAGCCCAGTTAATTACCACTTAACAAGCCTTTAACATACACACAAATATGTTAACATCAGGGCTGCGTTACTATACAAATCCATTCTGGCTCTTTCCAATCACACAACTACTCGTTGTGTGAAGGATGAAAATTAACATTTCTGGCGTTAATTTGTTGCTGCCCAGTGATCTGTCCATAACAACCATGAAATCTGATACATCAGAGGAAACCCAATTTTACTGCAGAGAGAATGACAGAATGAGATGTGCTGCTGGCTGCAGCCAAGGATTGATATGGTTCTTCCTGTAGCTGAGAAGGTCAAAATAGAATAAAACTGGTCTGCAGCACAGCCTTCCAGGTCCCTGAAGAAACATTAGTGAGATAAATCTGCGCTTCATACCTGTTTTCCTGGGCAAATGAGTTACTCAGTGGAAAGGAGACACCAAATGGAGAATGCACATAATTTGCACTGTCTGGCAGTCTTCGCAAAAAGCCATTGCATTAAAGACGGAACTCATGTGGGCATCAGAGGTCAACAATGCTCACCACATGAACTGTATTCCAGTTTTTACCATTCTCACAGAATTGTGGTTTTCGCGAGAATGAGAGCCTTAACATGCAGGATACGTCATTTTATCATTGAACATTTTATTTTCATGTTAATATTTCTTTGCATAATACTTTTATACAGAACACACAGTAAATAACTTGGTGTGTAACTGTTAAAAGTGACTATATTATATTCTTTTATCTGTGGCATATTTGATAAACATGATGATCTTTTGTCTCCACAAAACAGCATCGCCTTCCCTGCATCAACATTATTTAAAAACTGTTGTACAAATTAAAATTGATGGTTGTACCTGGTTTATTGTAAAAGATAGTTGACAGGAAGACATTAAAAAGCTCAAACACTATCTCAGGGCGTCTATTAACTACTCAAACTTCACTGATGGTTTAAAACAACAGTGAATGTATTACTGCCTTGCAACCCTCCATTATCACCTTCAGCACGCTGCACAGTGCCACCTGGTGCACGGACAAGTAATAAAGGTGACAGTTTAAACAGGATTAGGATTGGGACAAATGTTGAAGAGAGTTTTGGGAGTGTAAGTACTTACCATATGTTCTTTATTCAGATTAAATCATCTCAGTCAACTCAGTAGATAAATGCGGTGCCTGCTGTTAACCTGAAAAGGAAGTTTTTAGGGTCAATCCTTGGTCTGTGTTGAAATAGCTGACATCATAGGATTGTAACTGATCTCAACCTCCCTATGCCAAGAAGAACAAAAATCACCGAGGGTCCGGACCCAGTTGCTAATTAATATTTCTGCTGTAAAGAGTGGGATTCAATGAGAAGCATACTCAGGCTAAATGTCATGTTTCAAATAGTATTATACACTGACACCACTTACTGCCTAGGGTCACTCTTGGTTGAGGTGCAAGAAGGCTGCCAACAAGGGCAACATAGTGACATGGCGGTTAGCACTACTGCTTCACAGCACCAGGGACCCGGGTTCAATTCTGGCCTTGGATGAGTGTCTGTGTGAAGTTTGCACGGTTCTCCCTTTGACTGCGTGGGTTTCCTCTGGGTGCTCTGGTTTCCTGCCACAGTTCAAAGATGTGCACGCTAGGTGCATTCACGATGATAAAATTGGTTCTTAGTCCCCAAAAATGTGTAGGTTATGGGAATGGGTGGAAGTGGGCCTAGGTATGGTGCTCTTTCAGAGGGTCAGTTCAGGCTCAATGGGCCAAATAGCCTCCTTCTGCGCTGAAGGGATTCTACAAACCATACATTGAGACCCATCATAAATCAGCATCTTCAGAGGGGAAGAGGGAAAAGGAAATGTCATCACAACTCTCACTGGACGTTCAACATCCTCACTCCTCCCCACCCCAATGTAAAGCTGTAAACCCTTTGCCAGACATGGAGTTACTGACACCAAACGCAGACAATGAATAATAGTTCTATTCACTTTACTATTTTATTATTTTATCCATTTAAACTTGGCTCAAGCCTGGCAGGAAGCTAACAATGGAAAGCAAATTGGATTAGCATTACAGTGCTTATTTAAAAGTCACATGGTGTTATAGATAACTATAATCGGCATTTGCTTTATTAAAATATGTGCATAACGTCTTAAAAAAGATTTAATAAAGTATGCATGATTTTAAACAAACAAACCGTTAAAGGTGGATTAATGGCATCTAGCAATACTCCACACTATTTAACAGTTCATAATGTTTTAAAGAAAGAGTTCATCAAACAGGTTGAGCATTGCAACAGGATGAGACAGGCTTAGGAATGTTGGATCACAAAGGAGTCAAAGGGTATAGGGGGGTATGAAGGAAAGTGGAGTTGAACCATGATCTTATTGAATGGTAAAGCAGGCTCGAGGGGCCGAATTGCCTCCGCCTGCTCCTGATCCATATATTAATTCACGTCATTGTTGGGGAAATCTTAACTTCAGAGTCATAAAATTTACAATAAAATTCATTCAAAGTCAGCAAAAGGCTTTTTCAAATATATTGGACGGGATTCTCCTTCCAGAGACACCGGAATCGTGAAATACGCTCGGCGGAGAATTCGGCGCCAGCCAAAAACCAAGGTTGGCACCGGGCACCAAACGGAATGCAATGCTCTGGTCCCTTGACAGTGGTTCAAATGCATTCTACTCCAGACACTGTCGTGGGCATACAAATGGTACAGTAAATGCCGTTGGAATATCATTAATGGGCCTGACCTGGCATTTTCTGAACTTTACGTGATGCTCCGCCTCCACCAAGAGAAATTACCGATGGCGAGGTTCACTTGTGTATTTCAAATTGGGACAAGACGCCGTGGTTGCTGAGGGAGAGAAAGGGGGTATGAAAAGTTCTCAGTGTGCTAACAGTTGTGCCTCTGGCCAGCGTATGCCTGGTAAGGCCGGGGGCAGTAGTGGGGGGTGGCCAGGAGGTGGGCCATGGTGTACGGAGTAGACGGGCACAGACCACTATTGCCGGCTCCAGCACAACCAATGCCATCATCTTGGCTGGGATGAGGGTTGGCATGCATTGGAATTGTGCGAGTTCTACATGGCACTGGTGCTAGCCCATTAACGGGACCTGAATCACTGCGGGACTGGCACTACTTTAGACCATTTGGAACACTCGCGAATCAGTCTCGGCATCAGATTCAGTCTCCCGAATGGAGAATTCCACTGATTATACATGTTACCCAACATTCATAGAAGCATAGAATCTCTACAGTGCAGAAGGAGGCCATTCAGCCCATCAAGTCTGCACCAACTCTTTGAAAGAGCACTCTACCCATGTCCACTCCCCCGTCCACCCCGCCCTATCCACATAATATAACCTGCACATTCTTGGCTAATCTACCTATCCTGTACCTCTTTGAACTGTGGGAGGAAATCAGAGCACCTAGTGGAAACCCACGCAGACACGGGGAGAACGTACATATTCCACACAGACAGTGACCCAAGGCTGGAATTGAACCTGGGCCACCTGGTGCTGTGAGGCAGCAATGCTCACCACTATGCCACCCATAACATTCAATAGCATTTCTGTGCAGTTTGCTATAGGATAATATTTTTCCCGGGAGGGTTCCACTTTTACTAATCAGCCGACTTTCGCGGCCCATTCCGGCTGACCTTTGCAGACAATGCCAGCCGATTTTCGCAGTCCACGCTGGCCGACCTTCGCAACAAATCATTTTTGCTTACCTGTAATGTGACAGGAGATCCTGTATGGTCCTCATGGTGTCACTCCAATCAGGTTCACAGGAGGAGAGGGCATTGCACATAGCACAGTTCAACCGATTCCTTTGTGCTTTCTTCATCTTTGTGAGGACGGAAAATCCAACCTCGCACATGTAGGTCATTGTGAAGGGCAATAACAACAAAATGCTTGTTTTACTCAGCACTGGATACTCCAGAATGCTGACGACCTCAAGGACTTTTGGCGTGTTTTTAATGTGCTGCCACAGGTGAGGTACAGAAGTTCAGTCTCTTCATTTGTAGGTTAATAATTGACTCTGGGGTCTCAAGCTCAAAAGGATTGTATAATAATAGGTTATTGTCACAAGCAAGCTTCAATGAAGTTACTGTGAAAAGTCCCTAGTTGCCACGTTCCGGCGCCTGTTTGGGGAGGCCGGTATGGGAATTGAACCCATGCTGCTGGCCTTGTTCTACATTACAAGCCAGCTGTTTATCCCACTGTGCTAAACCAGCCCCTATTTTCACCCATCTCTTCAAATCTGAAACTTCTCCTTTGGAAAGTAACGACAGAAACTGTTGATCAGTGCAGCCAGATGCGATTGAATAAGGCTTGCCAGTCTATTGACCCAACTTGGGTCACTGTCTGTGTGGAGTCTGCACGTTCCCCCAGTGTCTGCGTCGGTTTCCTCTGGGTGCTCCGGTTCCCTCCCACAATTCCCGAAAGACGTGCTTGTTAGGTGAAGTTGAATTTCTGAATTCTCCCTCAGTGTACCCGAACAGGTGCCATAGGGTGGTGACTAGGGTATTTTCACAGTAACTTCATTGCCATGTTAATGAAATGTAATGGGCGGCATGGTAGCACGGTGGTTAGCACTGTTGCTTTACAGCGCCAGGGTCCTAGGTTCGATTCTCGGATAGGGTCACTGTCTGTGAGGGGTTTGCATGTTCTCCGCGCGTCTGGGTGGGTTCCTCCGGATGCTCTGGATTCCTCCCACAAGTCTCGAAAGACGTGCTTGTAGATAATTTGGACATTCTGAGTTCACTATCTGTGTACCCAAACAGGTGCCTGAATGTGGCGACTAGGGGCTTTTCACAGTAACTTCATTGCAGTGTTAATTTAAGCCTACTATGACAATAAAGATTATTATTATTGAAAAAAATATTAAATGTGAGCCTACTTGTGACACTAAAAAAAAATTATTATTATTAGTAGTAGTTTTGGCTTTGTTCTCGCACATTGCAAACTTTCAATGACTGTTGGAAAGCATCTATTTCTTCACAGTGCCGAAAGCAATCACCATCCTGGATTGGATTTGTTTATTGTCACGTGTACTGAGGTACAGTTAAAAGTATTTTTCTGCGAGCAGCTCAACAGATCATTAAGTACATGAAAAGAAAAAGAAATAAAAGAAAATACACAATAAGACAACACAAGATAAATTTTAAAAGATTAGAACGATTATAAGATAAATAAAAAAGAGCATCTGTTAGGGAGAGCTCACAGAGAGTCGCCTCGCTCCAGCGCCATCTTGAGGTTGAGCAATTCTTGCATTCCTTTGCAATTTAAGATTCAGTTCTTTTAGAATTGAAAAAATGTCTCCAAGGTAAGACATGGTTAGCATCCAAGCCAGAGGGGATGGTTTCTCAAAGAGGAATGCGTGGATTTCAAACATCAGTTCGTAAACTCTGGGGAGCAACCAACGCCTTAACAGCAAATGTGTCTCTCTGTGGAACAATAAATGTGTGTGCTCAGCACTCATATTAGAAAACAGAGCCTCAAATAGCCTGATATTGAGTGTGCTGTATTTAATGAATTTCACAACTTTCACAATTCCTTTCAACACCACTTCAAGATTGGATGGAATTCCTTTTGATGCCAATAACTTATGGTGAATCATACAATAATTCTCAACAATGTCCTGACCAGCTGCCTCCTTAATCCTTCTTATAACTCCACTATTTTTCCCAGTCATGTTGGCTGCACAATCACTTGTGATTCCTCTGCAATGAACCCAGTCGAGCCCACACATTCCAACCACGTAACTATTCAATGCTTAAAAAATCTCTGTGCCAATCGTGCTGGTTGGTAATGTCAGGCAGCAGAGTAAATACTCAACATATTCATTATGCCAAACATGCCTAACGTAAACTAGCAAGGTTGCGCAATCTGAAACATCTGTACTTTCATCCAGTTGTATTGAGAACTCTTGGGCTGACTTTAAATGAGAAATAAGCTGGGTTTCTAAATTCTCAGCAATATCACAAATTCAGTAAGCCACTGTGTTATCACTAAGTGGGATGCATTTCAGTTTTTCAGCTGACCTCTCATCTAGGAGTGTGTGAGCCATGTTTAATGCTGCAGAGAGAATTAATCTCTGGGCTACAACGTGGGGGCATGCAAGAGGTTAATTGTGCTTTGTCATTCAACATTACATTTCTGCTAAGGACCTCAGCTGAAGATTTAAGTTCTCATTGCATCCTTAAAATTCCAATAGGTTTGTCCTCTAACTCACCATGCTTAGTCTTCAAATGCCTTTGAAGCTTTGAGGGTTTTAAACTTTCATTTGCCAGTAGTTCCCTGCAGATAACACTCATGGGCTTTGCATCCTGATTTGCATTGGCTCAATTAACAAAGCCATAGCTCAAGAAATTCTCTTTATCCTGCTTTGTTCCCGATTTCAGATTCTTTTTAGTAGGCTGTTCACCAAAGGCCCTGGAGCTCTGTATACAGCTCACACCAGCACTGCTTTGTCCTGCCGTGAACTCTCCTAAGAAGCTCTCTCCAGCAGATTCAGTTGTGAGATCCTGGCCTGCTTGTATCTTTAACACTCCCTTCTTTATAACAAAACAATCCATCTTCAGTTCTTCACAGTCCTGTTGCTTGCTTGAAAATAGAGGAATCTTTCATCTGTGATTTTGCACCAAAAGCACGGACATACAGGGTGCGTGATGTCAGTGTAAGTGCCGGGAGCATGACTTGCTCTCTGTCCCCGTTTCTGGCGGAAAAACTGCATTGTTCGTATTTAAAGGCTGGTTACGGCCGTTGGCGCTTTCCCCGCGATCGGGAACACCATGACCGATTGCTTTGTGACCCTCCCAACACCTGCCTGTGATGCACCTGTAGCTTGCGACCCGTAGTTTGAAAAACCCTCCCCGAGGTGATCATTATTTTAAAGACTACTCTTAGCAATAAAAAATACAAGTTAGGATAAATGCTCGTTTTTCACAAGAGATTATGGAGATTTAAGAATCATTGTGATCTTTATACAAAGGTCCAGATAGACCACTTCAAACTCACATGAACTATAAATTGTACATTACTATTCAGACTCCTGGTGTATTATCAATGCACTGGAGCCCTCCAACCATCAGAGCCAATTTACAAGTCAAATTCATGATATTAAGGGGCTAAGGCATTAAGTGAGCTTATTAAAACAAATGAAATAGGTAGTGGGTGAAATTTAATGAAGAAGAAATAAATGAAAATCAGAGGCACAGATGCACTTAGAAATAATTCTTCATCCAGACATCTCAGGAATTCCCAATACGTGTAATGATAACTATGCCCATTCGGCTTACACACAATTTGAAAAGTGGTGATTAAAGCTATAATGTTTTATGCTCGGAATTCTTCAGAATGCAGAAAACACTTTGCTTTTCAGTTGCCACATTGCTGCACACACCAGTGTTGACAGCATGTCTGTGTTACAGTTCAGGATTTATTCAATACTTTTCTTCTGCAGGTTGTCTGAGAAATTTTGCTCATTGACTGCTAACCTTGAGAACTGAAACCTTCCTCTTCAATTATTAGAACAGGAATAAATCTTTCAGCCCTTTCCTGTTCCGCTGCCATTCAATGAGATCAAGGCTGATCTGTACCTTAACTTCCATCTACCTGTCTTGGTCACATAATCCTTATTAGGCTTGCCCAACAGTTTACAAACTTTCAGATGATCTAACCTCAACAACTTTTTAGGAGGGAGATTTCTGGATTTTCATTACTCTTTGGACATAATCCTTTTCCGGGATCTACCCAGCTCGCCACGCCTCCCGATATCAAATGGGATCTTGCGAGACGTCATGATCTGAATCCTGCCCATTATAGGTGGGATAATTATTTGGCAAATCTTCATATTAGAGTGAACAGCTAGTCTCACTCTAATATACAGCTTGCCTGATCTACCCGAGGTGTTGGGATCTAACCCCTTTGCCTCGGAGACCTTAGGCGAGTGCCGTTCCATACTGGTCCCCACAAATGGGGACCAGATGGAATGGCACTTGGGTGGGGTTTCCAGGTGCCAGCCTGCACTGCCAAGATGACCAGGTGGCATTGGCAAGGGCACTGATTGGGTGGCAGGTTGGCAGTGGCAAGGTGCCAGGCTGGCAATAGGCCCGTGCTGGGGCTAGCGCCCAGGGTGCCCTGCCATGTAAGGTGGGGTGCGAGGGGTCCCGAAGACCCCCTTACAGGTGAGTTAGGGCTTTGGGATGTCTGGGGGTCACGTTAGGAGGGGAAGGTTGAGAGATTGAGTTGCCATTTAAAAACGCATCCTGATCTCCTCCTGCACTGAGGCATTCTGGCGAGCGGAATTCCTCAGTGCAGGAAATGGGACTACTTGTGACCTTGGCAGGGCATTCCCCGTTGAGGCCCCGAATTGCAACCAAGTCCCGTTCAATAACACGGTCTTGCTCAGTGCAACGAGTGCCGGGAAACCCTCGGCTAAACACATTTGACACAGAACCTGTTGCAATTCAGTTAGAGCACCCATTGTGTGCAGATGTGCTTCCTGATATTACCCCAAAAGTTCTTTGTTCTAGACTCTTGCTCAAGAATAAATTATTTGATCCTATTTTCCTAGCATATCTTTTAATTACCTTAAACACCGTGACTATCTCCCCCTTTAATCATTTATATCTTAATAGAATAGAAGTGAAGTCTTAGCAACTTGTTCTGTTAATTTGGTCCTGTTATGGACTGGGGAGCGAGACAAACTGACCTCCTTTATTTTTCTAGCCATCTGTCTGTAAAAGATGTGGTTGAATTTTTGAAATAGGCTGTGGCGTGTTTGCACAACTCTGTTTGTGAAGTCAATTTTAAAATGATGCACAGCAATTTCTCTTTTTTAATACAGGTTTTTATGAAGGGTTTTTCATATTGATTCAGAGCAAAGATGAGCGTAAACATACACAGGAAAAGTATATACATCCATTGTCTTCCATTATATACATCGAATGTCTTCCATTATATACATCGGTTGTCTTTCGTTATTTATATCGGTTACAATTTTTGTTTTTCAGTAGTTTTGGTTGGATCCCTTGCTACCTTCCCCCCCTTTTCCTCCTGATGCCCATCCCCTTCTAGTCATCTAGAGACATTCCAACAGGTCGACCAGTCAATCTGCAGCTTTGGGTGGTGCTGCTGATTGCCAACTGAGCAGGATTCTCCGGCGGCCCATTATGGAGGCAAAAGCAAAGGCATCAACCCTCCTCCCCATGAATAGATCTGGCTGGTCTAATACCCTGAAGACTGCCATTCTTGGGCATGGCTCCACCCTCATCTCCACCACCTTGGACATTGCCTTGAAGAAGGCTGTCCAGAACCCAAGATCAGAACATGTGGGAGTTATTGGCCGGGCCTCCTTGACACCATTCACATCTGTCCTCCACCTCCGGGAAGAACCTGTTCATTCGGGTTCTGGTTAAGTGGGCTCTATGTACCACTTTCAGCTGCATTAGCCTTGTGCATGCAGAGATAGAGTTGATCCAGTGCAATATCTCGCTCCAGAGTCCCCACCCTATTTCAAACCCTCGGTCTTCCTCCCACTTTTCCCTTGCCTCATCCAGCGTTGTTTTGTGCTCTTCCCAGGAGTTGCTCGGACAGGTCGCCGCAGATCGCCCATGCTAAGATGTCCATGTTCAATAGGTGATCTAACAGTGATTGTTGCGGTGATCATGGGTATGTCCTTCTTTCCCTATGTAAGAAGTTAGCTCATTTCCCCCTGTCAGCAGGAACCTCTCTGTTAGTTCCTCGAGTCTTGTCAGTTTGTTATCTGTGTAGAAGGCACTGTCAACGTCACCCTGTCCTGACTCCACTTTTGAAGGTAGTAAGAAGTCTTACAACACCAGACTAAAGTCCAACAGGTTTGTTTAGAATCACTAGCTTTTGGAGAACTGCTCCTTCCTCAGGTGAATGAAGAGGTGGGTTCCAGAAACATATATATATATAAAGTCAAAGATGCAAGACGATACTTTGAATGCAAGTCTTTGCAGGTAATTAAGTCTTTACAGATCCAGAGAGAGAGGCAATCCCAGGTTAAAGAAGTGTGAATTGTCTCAAGCCAGGACAGTTGGTAGGATTTTCCAAGCCCAGGCCAGATGGTGGAGGGTGAATGTAATGCAACATGAATCCAGAGTCTCAATTGAGGCCATACTCATGTGTGCAGAACTTGGCTATAAGTTTCTGCTCGGCGATTCTGCGTTGTCGCGCTTCCTGAAGGCCGCCTTGGAGAACGCTTACCTGAAGATCAGAGCCTGAATGCCCTTGACTGCTGAAGTGTTCCCCGACTGGAAGGGAACATTCCTGCCTGGCGATTGTCGCGCGATGTCCGTTCATCCGTTGTCGCAGTGTCTGCATGATCTCACCAATGTACCACGCTTCAGGACATCCTTTCCTGCAGCGTATGAGGTAGACAACGTTGGCCGAGTTGCACAATTATGTACCATGTACCTGTGGCCAACGTTGTCGACCTCATACGCTGCAAGAAAGGATCTCCCGAAGCATGGTAACTTGGCGAGACCATGCAGATGCTGCGACAACGGATGAACGGACATCGCGCGACAATCACCAGGCAGGAATGTTCCCTTCCAGTCAGGGATCACTTCAGCAGTCAAGGGCATTCAGCCTCTGATCTCCGGGTAAGCGTTCTCCAAGGCGGCCAAGACAATGCAGAATCGCTGAGCAGAAACTTATAGCCAAGTTCCGCACGCATGAGTGCGGCCTCAACCGGATCCTTGGATTCACGTTGCATTACATTCACCCCGCACCATTTGTCCTGGGCTTGCAAAATCCTACCAACTGTCCTGGCTTGAGACAATTTACACCTCTTTAACCTCTGATTGTCCCTCTCCCCAGTTGCTCTGTCTGGATCTGTAAAGACTTAATCACCTGCAAAGACTTGCATTCAAAGTATCGCATTGCATCTTTGACTTTGTCTTTATATATGTTTCTGGAACTCACCTCTTCATTCACCTGAGGAAGGAGCAGTGCTCCGAAAGCTAGTGATTTGAAACAAACTGATGTGTTATATGAGTTGGTTTAACACTGACTGCAACTGGATGCAGTAAGACTAGAAACAGGCTTCCGACACAGGAGATAGTTCAACACTGTTTTATTGAACCTGCTGATTGCTGTACATAATCTGCTGTGGGTTGACATTCTATTAATCTAAACTGATAACCTCTGTCTGGCTTGACTAGACTGGCTCTCTGTCACATGGAGACGGTGCTCAATGTACTGTGTACCCTGACTATCTCTGTAGCCGTATCCAGTGAGAAGAGGCAGAGTCTTGATGCCTTGTGTGTTTTATAGTGGTGATGTCCCCTGCAGTGTCCCATCTGGTGGTTGGTTGTTCTGTGTCCTGTGTGTTTATTGGTTATTCTGTGTGTCAGCCACTGCCTGTCTGTATCTCATTATATACATGAGTGGATATTATGACACTAACATGTTGGACTTTAACCTGGTGTTGTAAGACTTCTTACTGTGCCCACCCCAGTCCAACGCCGGCATCTCCACATCATCACTTTTGAAGGTGGCATCTATTATGGCTGGCACGAACCTGTGGTTGTGGCAGATGGGTCCTTAACGGACATCTTGGTTAATCCAAAGTGCTGTCGCAGTTAGTTCCACCACCGGAGTGTGGCTATCACCACAGGGCTCACTGAGTGCTTGTTCAGTAGGGATGGGAGCACTGCCGTGGCGAAGGCCCGGCGGGAGTCCCCATACAGGAACATTCCTCTATTCTCACCCATTCTGACCCGGCTGCTTTATCCATCCCGTTACTCTTTCCATTGTTGCTGCCCAGTGGTAACATTGCAGGTTTGGGAGGGCTAAGTCCCCCATGGTTCTCGTTCTCTGCAGGACTTTTTTGGGGATCTTAAGATTCTTCCCCCCACCTGCCACACAAACGCCATGATCAATTTTTCCACTGAGTTGAAGAAGGCCTTAGGGATGTAGATCGGTATGGATCTTAACAGGAAAAGGAACCTAGGCAGTATGTTCATCTTGATCATCTGTACTCTCCCTGCCAGTGAGAGTGGGAGTGTGTCCTACCTCTGCAGGTCCTTTTTAACTTCCTCCACCAGGGTGATTAGGTTCCACTTGTGGATCCGTGTCTATCATGGCGATTTGGATCGCCAGGTAGCGGAATTTGTGTCGGGCCTGTTTGAATGCCAACCCCGCCAGCTCTGCCCCTCTCCCTTGTGGGTTCACCAGGAAGATCTTGCTTTTGTTCAGGTTGAGTCTATGACCCAAGAAGTTTCCATCTTTTTCAAGAACGCCATGATTCCCACCATGCTACTTTGCGGGTCCGAGATGCAGAGGATCAGGTCACCGCATAGAGTGAGACACTGTGCTCTCTGTCTCCTCTCCGGATCCCCTTCCAATTCTTCGCAGCCCTGAGCACAATCGCTAGTGGGTGAACAGCAGCGGGAATATTCATACCTCGTGCCTCTGTGCGGCTGGAAGTACTTCGAGCTGGTGGTATTTGTCCGTACGCTCGCCATGGGAGCAGTGTGTAGGAGTTTCACCCAGGGGGTGAACCCTGCTCCAAGCCCAAACTGCTCGAGTACCTCTATGAGGTACTTCCATTCGACTCTGTCGAAGGCCTTTTCTGCATCCAGGGAGATGATCACCTCAGATGTTCTCTCCCTGGATGGGGTCATTATCATGTTCAGCAGAAGTCTGATGTTCAATATTGGCTGTATACCTTTGACAAAGCCTTTTTTGGTCCTCTGCTACCGCCTCTGGTACGTAGTTCTCCAGTCTCCTGGCCAGTACCTTGCCCAGTATTTTTGCGTCTACGTTTAGCAGCAAAATGGGTCTGTAGGACCCGCATTCTGTTGGGTCTTTGTCTTTCTTGGGGATCAGCGAGATTGAGGCCAATGCTAGTGTAGGTGGTAGTGTGCCCCTCGCCAGCGAGTCTATGAACATCTCCCGCAGGTGCGGGGCCAGTGCTGTTGCAAATGTTTTGTAGAAGTCCGCCGGGAATCCGTCTGGTCCTGGTGCCTTCCCTCGCCTGCATGGAGTTGCGACTCTCCATGACGTCTCCCGGTTCTAGTGATGCTTACAGCCACCGTTTCCTATCCTCCCATGAAACTGGTATGTCCAGTCCACCGTGGAATCGTTTCATCCCCAAGTCCCCTGATGGGGGTTCAGAGGTGTACAGCCCCCGATAGAAGGCCCTGAATGCCTCATTGACCTTTTCCAGCTCCACAAATAGTTTGCCCTTGTTGTTCTCTAATCTTTACCATTTCCTTCGTGGCTGCCTGCTTTCTCAGCTGGTGAGCCAGCAGGTGGCTCGCCTTATCTCCCTGTTCGTACACGGCCCTCCGTGCCTGGCAGAGTTGGTGCGCTGCTTTCCTTGTGGAGAGCAGATCAAAGTCCATTTGTAACTTTTTCCTCTCCGCCACAAGCTCTGTGGTTGGGGCCTCAGAATATTGCTGGTCTACTTCCAGTGTGGAGTCACCCACTTGTTGCCTAACAGCCCTCTCATCCCTCTGTCTACGTGCTTTGCACACAATAATCTCCCTCCTTTTTTTTTAATAAATGTTTTTTATTTGGTTTTTGAACAAAGTATATTTGCCTTTATGTACACAGGATATGATATATATTATATAGAAGAAGAGAAGGGCACACACACACAAATCACTAAGGGAAAGAAAAAAAAGGTAACAACACAAGCGAAATACAAAATCAATTATTTACACACATAAGTAGGCATCTGTTTGTGGCGGGGGGGGGGGGGGGTGTAGATATACAGTTGGGTGCCGGGTAGACAATTACAGAGGGCAATACTCGAATGGGTCTGGTGCTGCTGTTGCCCCCTTGCTTCTCCCGGATGGATTTCGCTGCCGTTGTCGTCTTGTGCTCACTTCCGCTTCAGCTGGCCCTCCCGTCTTCCGCCTGTATTCTCCTTTTTCTCTGTTCCTGTGGATGCCAAGTTTGTTAACATTTCCCTGCCTCCCCCCCCCCACCTCCCTGGTTCTGCTCTATTGTTCTCTGTCTCTTCCCTCTTCCCACCCCCCCCCCCCGCCTCTGCCCCCCCCCCCCCCCCATGGTCTTCCTTTTCTTCATCTTAGATTTAGCTGCCTTCGCCCCCCCCTCCCCGGTCTATCCCTCCCCCTCATGCCTTTGGCTACTTTCCCCTAATTCTTGGCTACCTGGCTATTTTTCTGCTTGTATTCACTGGCCACAAACAGGTTCCGGAACAATTGGGTGAACGGCTCCCACGTTCTGTGGAAGCCGTCGTCTGACCCTCGGATGGCGAATTTGATTTTCTCCATTTGGAGAGATTCCGAGAGGTCGGACAGCCAGTCTGCAGCTCTGGGCGGTGCCGCTGACCGCTAGACAAACAGGATTCTACGGCGGGCGATCAGGGAGGCAAAGGTAAGGGCGTCGGCCCTCCTCCCCAGGAATAGATCTGGCTGGTCTGAAACCCCGAAGACCGCCACTATCGGGCATGGCTCCACCCTCACCCCCACCACTTTGGACATAGCCTCGATGAAGGCTGTCCAGTACCCTGCAAGTCTGAGGCAAGACCAGAACATGTGGGCATGGTTGGCCGGGCCTCCTTGCCGCCGTTCACACCTATCCTCCACCTCCGGGAAGAACCTACTCATACGGGTTCTTGTTAAGTGGGCTCTATGTACCACTTTTAGCTGCGTCAGGCTGAGCCTTGCGCACATGGCGGTGGAGTTGACCCTATGCAGTGCTTCGCTCCAGAGTCCCCACCCTATTTCGACCCCCAGGTCCTCCTTCCATTTGTTGCGTCCAGTACCGTGTTGGCCCCTTCTACCAGTCGGTCATACATGTCGCTACAGTTTCCTATATCTAGTATGCTTGCGTCCAGTAACTCTTCTAGTAATGTCTGTCATGGCGGTTGTGGGAATAATTTCCCTCCTGATCACAGCCTTCAGCACCTCCCAGAAAGTGGAGGATGAGACCTCCAAATTCTGATTATTAGTGATGTACTTGTCTATGGCCTGTGATATTTTCTCACAGAAGCCTTATCGGCCAGGAGGGCTATGTCCAACCTCCGTACAGTGTCGCATGGCCGGCATCACACCCTGCTCCTGCACGTGGATGGACTCCACCATAGCGCCTTCATGTGCTGGATGCCCGCCATCATACCGTCTTGTGGTCCCTTGGTCTCTGACTGCATCTCACTGTGGCTGGGACTGGATAATCCAGACGCCCGGGACCTGTCTGGACGGCAGGTGATTTGTGGAGCCGGCCTGCCCTCCGGCCGTCTGGCCCCTCGGCTGCTCCTACCTCCACCTGCTGTACCGGATGTGATGTGTGGTGCGCACCAGATAGTGTCCCAGGAGTCTCTTTACTAATGTGCCCAACTGAGGTGATGGTCTCTGGGATGGTGGAGGGTGCAGGTGACAGCTGTGATGGGGGGGGGGGGGCTGGTATTCAGGCTGCTCTCCCCGTCAGTGCTCGGCCGTCTGGGTGGCACCACTTCTGGCACTGGCTGGGGGCGGGGGGCCCGGCAGGTCCTGTAAGACACGAGACAACATGTATAATTGGACAGCGAGCCGGGGGCCGGGGGCCGGGGGCCGGGGGTGGGTAGGGGGGTGTGTGCATGGGGTGGTGGTTGAGGTGGGTGGAGGGTGAGGGAGGTATGGGCTGAGGGGTGTGAGGAGTGATGGAAGTGCGGGTTGAGGGGGTTGAGTGGGGTGCGGCTTGATGGGGGTGAGGCGGCTAAGGGGTGAGGGGGTGGGGTTGTCCACACATGTGTCATGGGGATCCGTAACTAAGCAGGGTCTCACTTCCTTGCCCGCCGCTGAACTCCAGCTCGGTGACCTCCCGTTCCTCCGGGCCGCCAACCAGGTCCAGTGCCCTCTGCGCGGGCATGGTGATGGACCGCAGTTCTGGTGGGCCCCCTCAGGTCTTCTCACACTCCCGGCGGTTGTCCGTCGCCTTCTCCTGGGGTGGGGGGAAAACACAATCAATGACACCGTTAGATGGTCCGATGCATGCAGCCCAGGGTTTGGGTAGATGGTGGCCTCAGTGGCCAGGGCATAGGCCATTGTGGCTGGCATGGGTGCTGGCATGTGGGGCAGGATGGGGGTTCTGCCGTCCGCTGGAGGGAAGGGGCCAGGTTAGTGCCAGGGGCACGGAGCAGCCGACTCACCCTTGCTGCCTTGAGGTAGTGGAGTTTTGTCTGGCACTCCGGGCGACATTGCCCACGGCGTTGACTGCCTCTGCCACCTGCACCCAGGCACGGTGAACGGTGGCACCTGGCGGCCTTCCTCCCAGGCCAGGGTACAGGGTCAGCCCTCTCCTCCACGGTGTCCAGGAGGGTGCCCAGCTCAGCGTCTCTGAACCGTGGCGCTGCTCTCCTTCCAGCCATCTTGTTGACTGGGAAGGTGTGTGTGTGTGTGTGGGGGGGGGGGGGGGGGGGGGGGGGGGAGATGGATCGTTTAAGTGTGGCTGCCGTGAGTGAGCGTCATGTGCGCCAATCACGGACCCGGTGGATCTGGCATTGTTTTCCATGGGATTGATTGCGTTCCACGTGGCGGTGGTACGAGCCCATTTAAAGTAGCTGAATCCGTCCAGCTGTTGCGCCATTTTTTCTATCGTAAAACGCCACGGTTCCCACGCCAACATCGGTACATAGCCTCAAAATCGGAGAATCCAGCCCAATATATTGGACTTGGAAGGGGTGCAGCACAGCCAGTAGAATGCTATTAGTACAGCCGTGTCCATTAGACATGAAAGAGATCATAAACTGTATCAATGAAACCTTACTTTCTACTTATTTAAAAATGGACTTCCCTGGACCAAAAACGTGGTTGCTACATGTCACATGATTTGAAAGTAGGCTGGAATTCTGGAATTTTCCAACAGTAATTACAGGACAAAGCTCAACCCTTGTTCTTGTGGATTTTCACATCTATCATTGTGTGGGCCCATTACAATCAATGAAGCAAGGCAGCAGTGGATGGTCCATCTCCCCAGCCTGGACGTATATCAAAGAGAGAACATCAAAACTCTCGAGACCATTTTAAGATTCCCTAGCTTTGTGAACAAGGTAAGTATTACAGCTATAATGCTTTCTACAACCTCTGTCTGGACTGCTCTCTAGCTTTCAGATAGGGGTCTCTTTACTGGGGGGGGGGGGGTTCCCTTAGTCAGGGGGTCCCTGGGAGGCCTCCTTTTACTCAGGGGGCCTCTGTGGGGGTTCTCCCTATCACAGGCATCCCTGTGGGGTTCCCCCTATCACAGGGGTCCTTGTGGGGTGTCTCTCCATCACAGACGACACTGTAGAGCGCTTTCCTATCACAGGGATCCTGTGGGAAGATCCCCTATTGCATCGGTCCCTGTGGGAGGTTCTCCCTATCGCAGGGGTCCCTGGAGGGGTGGTGGTTAGGGTCACCCCAGTATTTAGGGGTTGAGGATGTGCCCAGGCAATGCGGGGGTTAGGAGCAGCTGTGTGGTGCAGGAGGGAGGGAGGGAGGTGGGGTCGGGGTCAGTTTGCAGTGAGGGGGTTAGGAGCAGCTGTGTGGTGCAGGAGGGAGGGAGGGAGGTGGGGTCGGGGTCAGTTTGCAGTGAGGGGGTTAGGAGCAGCTGTGTGGTGCAGGAGGGAGGGAGGTGGGGTCGGGGTCAGTTTGCAGTGAGGGGGTTAGGAGCAGCTGTGTGGTGCAGGAGGGAGGGAGGTGGGGTCGGGGTCAGTTTGCAGTGAGGGGGTTAGGAGCAGCTGTATGGTGCAGGAGGGAGGGAGGGAGGTGGGGTCGGGGTCAGTTTGCAGTGAGGGGGTTAGGAGCAGCTGTGTGGTGCAGGAGGGAGGGAGGGAGGTGGCGTCGGGGTCAGTTTGCAGTGAGGGGGAATTGAGCCTCAGATGGGATTGAATGGTCTCGACCATGGTGGCCCTGGTGTGGTGGAACTCGCGGTGGGCCAAATAGCCCCCCGCGGATTCCACCATGCCAGGGCTATGATGGTGCAGCCCACAAAGGAACCGTGCCCACCTGATTCCTGGCTGCGGGAATCGGAGAATCATGGGAGGACAGAGCATAGGGTGTCGGACCCACTAAATAGATGCAAATGGATCATTAAGAGTTTGAGACAAATGCTGAACCTCTGGCGTCATCCATCTGGCATCGGATGCTGGATGTCCAGAGGGATGCGTGGGAGGATCTGGCGGAGATCCCTGAAGGTCTGTGGGCCATAGTTTCTGTGATGGAGGCTGAGAACTGCACTGGCTCAGAACAGCTAGTGCACAGCGTCCTCCACTGAGAGAATGGCCACTCTCATGGAGAGACAGCTCCAGGAACAAAATCAGAGCTTCCTGGGTCTGTGCTTGGACTGGCAAGCCCATACCTTGGCAGTAACCTCTGGAGGACTAAGTGGTGCCCAGCCGTGTCATTGGGTACGCTCTCCCAGGCAGAGTCTGCTCAGGCACTGCCATTTAGAGGACGACCAGCAAGTTTATTAGGGTCGACATGAAAGCAGTGTCAGCCTGATTCCAATTCTGCTGCCAATGAAAGGTGGGGGTGGGGGGCTGTGGGGGCGGGTGGGGGAGGGGGGGGGGTATGGGCAGCGGCAGGTGGTGGGGGGAGGAGGGGCACCAAGATGCATCACTCACAAGCATAAGTTTAAGGCACCGTCAGACCAGGTTGGGGTTTCCGCGGTCACTTTTGTTAATTTCATCAGTATTACTCATTACTTTTGTGTAACTGCAGCAACCATGTTTTGTTCCTTGCTTGCATTTTTGTGAACAATATGGATCAATATTTTGTTTCAATGCCCCTGAGAGTCCTCCATATTTTCCATAAGTGCTGACCTCATCGGGGCCAGCAGATTTATTTGAGTCTGAGGTTGTGAGGTGAAATTGGAGCGATGGCATTGTACTGTCAGAAATGTGAAGGAGGTGGTGCCCTTGCACTCAGATGGAAGGTAAGCCCTGGCAGTACAGCTGAAGGAGAATTGAATCGAGGACTCCCTGGTGCCTCTGCCTTACTAAAGGTTCCTCATGTCTGGCTCCTCTTCTGCCTGGGGTCTTCACCAGATCCTCTGCAAAGGATTCCTCTGAAGTGTGTGAAGCTGCCTCGGTATCCTCATCTTTGAGAACGTCACCCCAGCCAATGCTAGGTTGTGCAAAGCACAGTAGGCCACAACGATAAGCAACACTCACCACAGAATGGCCCAGGCAGTGGAGCCTCATCTTCAGCAGCCATAGTCTATGACATCGTAAGAGGTATTGTGTTATTGAGTTGCTTCAAGCTCCCTGAGCATAATGGTGTGAAGAGATAATGCTTCACTCAGCATGTAGTTCATTAATTGTATCATCTCCTGAAAGTAACCTGGAGCCAAGAAGCAACACCAGCACTGTGCTACCTGTCACAATGCAAGCGTTAATAGATCAACAGCTTTATGCCAGAGATTCCTTCATTGAGATTACATGTCACAGTGGTCTGTCAGTGTGCATCTCGCTTCTGCATTAAGGTTCATGCAGATGTCCTGTTCCGATGTTGCTCGTTTTACTGGAGTGTGATTAACACGCCTCCGTTTTAAAGGCCGTGTGCTTAACACTACTATGGCTCTGTATGTGTAATTATGCTCGGAGTCGCCAGGTGCCATACTGAGACACCGTCACAAGTATATCAAGGTCAGGTTCAAAGTAATAAATCCATACACCGATTAGTAAGTCCAAACGATTGGTGTTTATTATAACAAATATAATAAATACACATGCATACGCTAAAGAGACTAACTTACTTCTAATACTAAACAACTAAATACTTATCTAGTCAGGAACAGGCAAGGTCAGGGAGCAAGGCCTTCGTCCCGTTCTTAGTCTGTAACTTTCTGATTAGCGAAGTTGTCAAGGGCTAGCAGGGTCTGGATCACGTAGCGATCGTTGTGTTGGCACTTACAGTTCGATGGCTGATGCTCAACGGCCGGTGATGAAACTGGAGTCAGGATACGATGTAACAGGTCTGGGCCGGAGCAAAACAGACCGAACCATGTGCGGGACCTACTCTTATAGGTCCTAGACGTCCGTGCCCCTTGGGGCGGGTTCTTTCACCTGCTAGGTATCGATTGGGTCTTTCCCAATCGATATCTTTCAAACTCCCCAATCTGAGGGTCTTTCCTCGATGGGTGGGGCGGTCCCTACGGCTCTTTGTGTTGGTTGCTTTGGCGCCATTCTGTATGGGCGTCTATGGAAAAGTATCCATCGATACTTAAATGTTTTGTATTGTCCGGGGTCTGGATCTGGATCACCTCATTACTATGCAGATCTGTTTCCCATTTGCACCTTTGGCTGAAACTCTGCACCTGGCTAGAAACTGGTTTCTGTACGTGCAAAATGCAAAACAGTCTTCTGCAAGCTGTTTGTCCTCACTATGACTGTTTTTCCCTGCAGTCTTAGCAGTTCTCCATTTTGTAGCCCAGTGTCCATCTTAGATGGCTACACCGACATATGCATTGCACTCAGCATTGAGTGGCAGTTATAGACAATGCTATGGACAGGAGGGGTTTTAATTTAAAGAGCCCTGAGTTCTCCTATCATCACCCGTCTATAAACAGAAAGATATTTTAATTTTGATTTTCCCCCTTTATAAATGGTGGCACATTTCAAAATCCCTGTTTTGGTGCAATCCAATTTTGGGTAATAACTTACAGCAAATTTGAGATAGGGCGAACTCAGAGGGTTAGTTTATTTGCACATGCTCAAAATGCAGGAGGGGATGTCACCATGCACCTCTCCTGTGGATTCATACAATAAACAGGGATAGAGATTTACAGGCCAAAGACCACACGACAAAGAATTATTATTTCACACAAGTCCATAGTTCAGGATCAAAGTCAAAAGGTGCATTCCTTCACAGAGGTCAGCAGGCTGAATTGATACTGATAGTCCAATTTTTGAGCAGAGTTTACTTCCTGATAAGATAGGCATGCAGAGACAAATTAGTTGTGTAGGTGATAGTATAGAAGTTCAGAAATTCCAGTAGAAACAGTATAGATGGGACCAGGCATTCAAACCTGGACAGAGCCCCTTTTCTGGGCTGCTGCTTAGTAGATGGATGATGGCAGGGCGTCTTTAGTCTAGCAAGATAGTATGAGTGGTTCTCCCAGCTAGGAGCTTCATATCACATGACTCGCACCTCTCCACTTTGGCTTTGACAAAGGGTGCAATATTCCTTTTCTGGATCCCTAAGGTTGTTAATGTTCCAACCATTAAGAATTTGAGAGGAAAATTGCAGGGTCCTTTGTCTGAGCAGGTCACTTGGCTCTGGTTGGCCAGTTTTGGTTTATGAACTGGTGATGGCATTTATATAATCCCTTTGAATTTGGTCCACAGGGGTCATTAGCGTCCCATCAGAGATATTAAGGCACAAAGTTTTTGATGCCGCAAGAATAATTCCTTCAGCCATTTTAAAAAGTCATTGTCATGTTTTTAAATTTTAGGAATTAGCCCTGATGGCACACATATATATACTTATATATTTCATCAAAAATATATGTGCGGTCTGAGTCCTATTACAGAAGTAGAGAGTTATAGGCAATTCAATGGAAAGTTAATCTCAGAGTACAGGACAATATTGACTACATTCTTAGATTCCATCCATTCATCAACAGAAAGGGTTTTACTCCCAAAACATCCAAATAGAGAGTTATAAAATTAATTTAATCTGTTAGAGATGAGTTTCAGGTGGAGCATTAAGAAAATGATCAGTTCTGTAGTAATATTTCTTGAGAGTTTACTTTGACAAAAAAGCATATAGAATTACAAAGCATACTCTCAACAACATGGAGAACCACTTGACTTTATTGAGAGTTTTTTTGTGCATCTGATGCATCTGTCACGGGGGAAAATTAACCAGACATCCAGACTGAAAAGAGACAACCCTGAATTAATGTCTGTCTGATGCAGTTGCATTACTGATGACACAAGCTTTGCTGACATGTGACCAGGACCATGGCTAAAGCCTTATCAGTTACAGTTAAAACTTAAATGGATCCATTGAGCTGTTGTGCATCTACGAAACAGCACGGATGTCGGCAGTGAGTGGCAGTAACCTGAAAGGGAATGAGAAATCCCTTTGAGAGAAGCACAGACATGTCAATGAAAATATGACCCAAAGTGAACTAATGATAGCTTTCCATTTAATCGAAGTATGGGGCAGTGCAGTAGGAAGCAGCGAAAGATAACCAATGGCTGTGAAAAGAAAATAGAAAGAGCAATTTTCTTTCACAAGTTCTTTTTATCATCACTATTTTCTTCCTGCCAATTTAGTGCGTCTGCTGCCTTGGTCAGGAGGGCAAAGTGATCTGGCATGTAGACATTTCCATGGATACCATGAGCGTTACTCACTGGTCAATTCCCAATGAGTCAGTGCAATATATGAACAGAGACCTGTCAGTTTATTTAACCACTGATCAGCTGGGGACATCAGGAAAAGAATGACTGAAAATTAATGCAGAATTTATTCATAAACAATGCCTGAAAATTGCTTTGTTTTGAGGAGATTATAACATCTGATGTCAGCAAAGATCACAGAGATGTCCAGAGAGATATTGTGATGATTCTGAGGGGAATCCAAAAAGCACAGGACTTGTTATCCTCAGGTATAAAAGTGTTCATTTGGATCCCACCTCTCGAGTTTGCAAAATATATCTTTGCCATGCTATCGCCAACACTAGAAAAAACTACATTGTGAGTTCAACAGATGATAAATCAAGCATGAAAGTAAACCATTTCGGAAGTTACCACTGAACCATCTAATACAGGAAGAAGTCATTCCTTTTATTACCTTTGTGTCCCTCAGAATAAGCTAATAATTAGATAAACATAATCTGTGACGCTGAAATTTTGCAGGTGTTCTCTCATTTCTCACTGTACCTCCAGCAAGAGAACAGAACCATCCACCCAGCCCCCCACCCCCCCTCCCCCACAGAAATGTCCAGAAGAGACTCTATCTAACTGTGGTGAATGTGATTCATCCCGGATTATAATCTGTATATACATGTGCCTATATTGTAAGTGCAGTTTCACTACCTGACCACCAGGGGGAGTAGCTCTGGGAATGCTCGAGAATTGTACTGGGCTTCTCCCTTGGTTCCGCCCAGGACTCCTCCCCCTGGAGCTGCTGTATAAAGATCAGTGCCACATGGTCAGCCGGCCAGTTCACCGAAAGTTCAATGGCTAACCGGCTGGCTCTGTTGTGAGTATATTAAAACCGCTATTCTAATCCTATTAGCACGTGTCCATAGAATTGTTGGTTCCAACACTAACCTCCTTCTTTCTTTCTTTTTTAAAATAAATTTGCAGCACCCAATTTAACTTTTCAAATTAAGGGGCAATTTAACGTGGCCAATCCACCTAGCCTGCACATCTTTGGGTTGTGGGGGCGAAACCCACGCAAACACGGGGAGAATGTGCAAACTCCACACGGACAGTGACCCAGAGCCGGGATTCGAACCTGGGACCTCAGCACTAACCACTGCTCCACTGCAGTGCTGCCCTCCTATTTAACCTGAATTATTATAGCTCCCTGCTGTTTGGTGGGAGACTTGTGCCAATCTTGTTCACTTAAACACATAGGCATCATAAAATGACTTCAACGAAAGATAATGACCGGAATTTTCTGATGGCTGTGGATTTGCCGGTGGTGAGGGGTGCATTCAACAGAGAATCCCATTGATAATGGCAGAACCAAAAGATCCTGCACTGGCCAATGGCAAGGCAGCCGCCGCTGCCACAAAACTCCTGGGCCGGGATTCTCCCCTACCCGGCGGGGCGGGGGTCCCGGCGTGATGGAGTGGCATGAAGCACTCCGGCGTCGGGCCGCCCCAAAGGAAGTCTCCGCACCTTTAGGGGTCAAGACCTAACATTGAGGGGCTAGGCCCACGCCGGAGTGGTTGGCGCTCCGCCGGCTGGAGTGGAAGGCCTTTGGCGCCATGCCAGCCGGGGCCGAAGGGACTTCGCCGGCTAGCGGAAGTCCGTGCATGCGCTGGGTCGTCAGCGGCTGCTGACGTCATCCCCGCGCATGCGCAGGGAGGGGATCACTTCCGCCTCCGCCATGGTGAAGACTATGGCGAAGGTGGAAGAAAAAGGGTGCCCCCACGGCACAGGCCCGCCCACCGATTGGTGGGCCCCGATCGCGGGCCAGGCCACAGTGGGGGCACCCCCCGGGGCCAGATCGCCCCGCGCCCTGCCAGGACCTCGGAGCCCGCCCGCGCCGACTGCCCCCGCCGGTAAGGTAGGTGGTTTGATCCACGCCGGCGGGAGAAGCATGACAGCAGCGGGACTTCGGCCCATCGCGGGCTGGAGAATCACCGGGGGGGGGGCGCACGCCGACCGGCACAGAGCGATTCCCGCTCTCGTCGAATCTCCGGTGCCGGAGAATTCGGGACACGGCGGGGGCGGGATTGACCTCGGCCCCCGCCAATTCTCCGACCCGGCAGGGATCGGAGAATCCTGCCCTTGATGTGTTGGGATGAAATCCTGCCCATGGGCGGAACTTTCCATTGTATTGGCTTTAGTGAGATTTTGTCCCAGATTTTTAGATATTTTGGAAAAACTATTTGCATGAGTTTCACGCTGCGTCAGTGGCATGCTGACTCTGATTCACCCGGCCCGGTATCACTCGAACTCTTCAACAGTGGGTGGGCGCTCCATTTATACATCTCCTGAGCACGTTCTCCAAGTCCAGTCAGGAGGATGGCTGCGAGATAGACAGCACCATGGTTCTCAGGGGGAGTGCTGACCAGAATGCTGGATGCAGTGGAGCAGAGGTGGGACCTCCTCTATCCTCAAGCAGGCAGAACACCAACGAGCAAAGTCACCATCCCCACATGGGAGTGGTGACAGTGCTGGTAAGCACACAATCACTGCACAAGAGGATGGACGTCAAGCGCAGGAAGAAGATGAATGACCTCCTTCGTGTAGCCTGGGTAAGTCACTCTTCCCATTTCTCAATACTCACACACCCATCACTCTTCCACTGGGAGCTCACTCACTGCCATCTTACAGCCCCCCCCCCCCCCCTCCCCCCACTTGCCCTCCCCATCTCCCCTGCAGTACCTCTCCTCATCACATCCGGCTCATGAACTACACATGTCGGGCATCCTTACCGTTTGACCCAGCACATGACCTGTTTACATTCACCCCATTTGTCTCCTTGCAGGACAAGCTGGCTCACAATAGAAAGCAGAGAGTATAGGTGCATGAACTTGTCCCTGGACTTAAAATCCTCATTCCATTTGAGGAGAGAGCCCCAGAGCTTGCCGGGGAGGAGCAGGACCATTCTTGCGCTAAGGTGAGGTGGGAAGAAGAAGCAAATGTGAGGGCCCACAACATGTTCAATGTGCGTTATGTCTCTCTTATCTTATATTCCTGACATGCACTAATACCATCCGCCTTCCCTTACAAGTGGGTCAGTCGAGCAACCCAACCAATCCACCAGTAGGACACTGGAGACCACTAAGGGGAGCAGCTCTGATGATGTGTTTCTGAAAGTTCACATAGAAGAGGCATCACAGCTGTCACCCATGCTCTCCATCAGCCCAGAGACTCACACCTCAGTGGGACTAAAGGCTTCTGGGTCACTCACCAGTGAGCTCCTCACTTCTGATGATCCACAGCAGGTGGAGGCAGCGACGTTCAGTGATCCAACATTTGTAGGGATGCAGGAGGCCAGGACACTGCTGAGCTCCATTCAGAGAATGTGTCCCTGGACTCACTTGGCTATCAGATGCTGAAGCTCCAAAGGCAAAGTTGGGAAAATCATGAATGGATATGAGCTACACTCCTCAGATTGCAAGAGGAGTCCCATCGCTTTCTGTCCAAGGAGATTGTGCCGACACGCCAAGACAACCAGGGCAACACTTTGAAGGTGATGTCTGCAGTGGAGACTTTCGTGCAAGTACCACCCTCGCAGTGTTGGCACTCCATGGTGGGGGATGCTCATTTCATGGCTCAGACCATGAATAGCACGGTTCAGGGCATCAATTCCATGGTGCAGGTACTTGTGGGCATCTACAAATGCCAGCGCCAGAGGACTGCGGGGCTTCTGGATCTCACTCCAGCTGCTCCTCCACCTCATGGAGGAACCCAGGGGCCCTCGAGCGCTCATAGGGGTGAGGATCAGTAGCTGCATATCCTGGGGCCCTTCACCCAGGAGATCATGGAGATGTCCAGCCCATCTGACTCCCCTTTTCTTGTGACTGACACAGCTCCAGTGCCCCACACTGAGGAGCCCAGCACCAGCACAGCCAGGCTGCCCGAAAGCAGACTGGGGCCCTCCGGGTCCTAACCTTCCAGAGGACCGCCAAGGTCATTTTAGGCAACAGGACAGTTCAGGCAGTAGGCCGAGGCGGCCTTATCTGTGGATCCTGGGGAGACACCAAGATGTAGCAGCAGGTTTAGGAAGGTAAAGAAATTATAGTGTCGCAGCATGAGCAAGGGTGATTTTAAAAGTACCAATTCTCTTTTTTCCAATTAAGTGGCAAGTTAGCATGGTCAGTTCACCTACCCTGTACATCGTTTGGTGTTGTGGGGGTGAAACCCACGCAGACACGGGGAGAATGTGCAAACTCCACACAGTGACCCGGGGCTGGGATTGAACCCGGGTCCTTGGTGCCACGAGAAAGTAGTGCTAACCACTGCGTCACCATGCCATCCCTTGGGCACGGATGATGTTAGGCACTTTTACATCTTGAACACTTATGATAACAGTCAGCACCTATGTTATGTATTAAAAATCACTTGTTGCGTCCTCTGTGCCTCCCCGCTCTCGTTTGATTGCTGCATGCCCTGCCACCTGTCACATAAAGGCTGCATGCCCACTGACGGCACCAACCCCATCTCCTGTCTGCGAGGATGTGACCTGATTGGTTGGCCTCCGCTCACACTGACAGGATGCAGTAATGTTGGCCAAGGCCAACATTCATTTGGGGAAGTCTGATCCCACCACAAGTGATCTAGTGGCTACACCCTTAAGAGCTGTTCATCTGACACCAGTGACACAGATCTGCATCAGCAACCCCTAACTATTACTATGGCTATCATGTGCACTGATGGATAGATGTCGAAATTGAAATTCTTCTCTCAGTTAGTAGCCTCATCAGCCTGGTGTAGTGAGAGGGTCACTATAGCACAGGTCGGGACACTTGTTGATTTTCTCCACCACGGGTTTTGATTTTGCCACAGTTGCCCAGGGGTGAGTCACGGTGTCCACAAGGGAAGAGGTTGTTGCAGTGGGGTTTAACCCATTTGCTACGTGAGAGGTCAAAGCTTGGGATTCCCAACATGGGATCATTAACCAAGTGCTGAGTCTGGGCTGTGTTGTTGATGTTGTGCCACAGGTCCTTCCACAGGCCCGCAGCAGAACTGCCTGGTTCGGGCAGGCTAGTCCAGATTGGCCGCCTTAGAACATAGAACATAGAACAGTACAGCACAGAACAGGCCCTTCGGCCCTCGATGTTGTGCCGAGCAATGATCACCCTACTCAAACCCACGTATCCACCCTATACCCGTAACCCAACAACCCCCCTTAACCTTACTTTTTTAGGACACTACGGGCAATTTAGCATGGCCAATCCACCTAACCCGCACATCTTTGGACTGTGGGAGGAAACCGGAGCACCCGGAGGAAACCCACGCACACACGGGGAGGACGTGCAGACTCCGCACAGACAGTGACCCAGCCGGGAATCGAACCTGGGACCCTGGAGCTGTGAAGCATTTATGCTAACCACCATGCTACCGTGCTGCCTTGAGGTGAGACGTTTGCTTGGGGGGTGATGTCATCTACCAGTGACTGATTCGGATTTTTGTGCACTCTTTCTAGCAATCATGCTGTGCTAGCTACACAACGGATTTGTGGTGGCGCAATATTGTAGAGCACAGGTAGCCTATTTGTGTTTGTTTATCGGACTGATGCTGAGATGTTCCTCATGGTGTCATTCAGCTGGACCAGTTTGCAGGTCGCAGAGTTCTTGCAGACAGAAGCACAGTATTCTGCTATTGAGTAGCAGAGAGTCAAAGAGGAAGTTCTGAGTGTTGGCTCCCCAAAAGGTTTCTGCTAGCTTTCTGATGAGATTTCTGCGAGTCTTCAGTTCAGCTGAGACTTTCTGGATGTGTGACTTGAAGGTCAGTGTGTGGTTCATAATAACGGCAAGATAGGTAGGTGTAGAGTGGTGTTTGATGCAGTTGCCGTTGAAGTACAGGTCACGTTCTTGGTGTCTTGGTGACATGGTGTATTGTCAGTGTGGTAGATAAATGATATGGTTTTGGCAGCATTTGGTTTGAGGCACCAGTTTTGACAGTAGTCAGAGAGTTTATGAAGGTCATCATTAAGAGCACTGTTATTGTCCTTGAAATCTGCCGCTTAGTAAGCACAGCAGATATCATCTGCGTGATGACCTTACGGCTGCAAGTGGCTGGCAGGAAATTTACGTACAGATCGAATAGGGTGGGGGTTAACATTGAGCTTTGAGGTAGGCCGTTTTGCTGTCTCTTCCATGTGCTGGCTTTCAGCCCCAAATGGACTAGAAATAGTCTATTTTGAAGAAGAGAAATGAGGATATCAACAACTCAAGATGGTAGGACCTAGAAAGTTCAACCAATAGGCCATTATGCCACCTAGTGTCATCGTCCGCAGTAAGATTGAGGTCGATGACTCCAGTTTTCAGGCTCTTTTGAAAACATTTTTCAATGTGGGTGGTGAGGGCAATACCTGCTCTTCTGTGCTGCGCTCATTCCGAATCGAGCTTGGCCTATGGATTGGGTATCGTCCATGGTTGGCTGGATACAGTGCAAGATGATCCTTTCTTGTAGCTTATAAACATGGATAGAAAAGAAATTGGTCAAAAACTAGAAGCTTCTTTCAGGTCCTTGCCAGGGTTGGTGATTGCAATGATCTTGGCTTTCTGCCAAATGTTTGGCAGTTGCTTCTCCTGGATGATTCTGGTCAGAAAGATAGAGAACCTTTTTGTCACCACGGGGCAAAGGTGCTTATGGAATTCAGTGTAGAGTTGGTCATAACCCGCAGCTTTGATAGGTTTCCGTTTGTTAATTGGACCTCATCTGTGAGGTTTGGCTGTTTGGCCTGGTTTGAGTTCTTTGTCCTTTTGGGGGATCTCCATTCCATAGCAACATTGCGTCTGTGGCTCACTCTGGTGAGAGCTCTGCAACCTTTGGCAAGATGGCTGCTACTCCGGGTGAAGCTGCAGGTTGCTGCCCAGTTGCTAGTTGTTGGATCAGTCTCCAACCTTCCCAGTTGGAGTGAGTGCAGTCCAGGTTGCTGGTGAGCTCATCCCAGTGAGTGTGGCGTGTGTTGTCCAGTTTTTGGTGAGATGGCCGGCAATATCTAGGTCACAAGATTCTGAAAATTCGTTGAGGGGTTCTTGGCATTTTTGCAGCTTTAAAGATGGCTTTGGTGAAGCATGTGTATGCTTCATTGATTGAGATCTGTTTGATTGGGATGCAGGCAACAGACTTCTCTCACTGATCACTGAACTGTTGCCAGCACGCTTTGATGAAGGTGGAGCTTTGATGCCATGGGGGACAGAGAGCCACGTTGCATGCAAACGTTGTCTCCCTGGACTTGTGCGAAGCCAACTATGCTGGAAAGCCACATAGCTCTGGCATCCTGACTAGCCTGGCCCGGTCAAAATTAATGTAGTTATGTGCCATCGTGTATAGTGCATCCGTGACCTCCCTGATATACTTATTTGTGGAGGCCTGGGAGATGTCACAAAGGTCACCCGTGGAGCCCTGAAAGGAGCCACTCACATAGACATTTAGAGCTGCTGTGAACTTCAGAGTGGCCTCCGAGGCCCTGTGGTGCCAACTCCTGCAGAACCTGGCAAAGTTGAGCAACCGTGTCCCTGGATATCCGGAGTCTCCTCCTGCACTGATTCTCATTCAAGTCCGTCATCTGCCGCCAGTAGACCCTGGCCCGATGATCTTGCCTCCAAGCGACCACTTTTTGTGATACAGCCTCTGGCAGCTGAGAGACCTTCACACCCCTTTCTCCTCAAAGATCTGCTGCTGTCTACATCCATCACACATTAACACTGGCGCTGTCTCTCCTGTCTCATGGCTAGTCCAATAGCCGCCAACTCTACAGGTTTCATGATTGTATCTGTACATTAAATAAAGGTAATTACGAGGGCATGAGAGAGGAACTGGCGAAAATCGACTGGAAGCAGACCCTAGTGGGGAAGACAGCAGAGCAAAAATGGCAGGAGTTTGTATGCATAATTGAGGACACTGTACAGCGGTTCATCCCCAAGAAAAGAAAGATTATCCGGGGAGGGATTAGACAGCCATGGCTGACAAAGGAGGTCAGGAAATGTATCAAAGAAAAAGAGAGATCCTATAAAGTGGCCAAAAGCACTGGGAAATCAGAAGATTGGGAAGGCTACAAAAACAAACAGAGGTTAACAAAGAGACAAATAAGGAAGGAGAGGATCAAATATGAAGGCAGGCTAGCCAGTAATATAAGAAATGATAGTAAAAGTTTCTTTCAATACATAAAAAACAAACGACAGGCCAAAGTAGACATTGGGCCAATTCAAACTGATTCCGGAAGGCTAGTGATGGGAGACGAGGAAATGGCTGGAGAACTTAATAAGTACTTTGCGTCTGTCTTCACAGTGGAAGACATGAGTAATATTCCAAAAATTATAGAGGGTCAGGGGGCTGAGTTGAGTATGGTTGCCATTACAAAAGAGATGGTGCTAAAAAAGCTAAAAGGTCTTAAAATTGACAAATCTCCTGGCCCCGATGGACTACACCCTAGAGTTCTGAGGGAGGTGGCTGAAGAAATAGCGGAAGCGTTGGTTGAGATCTTTCAAAAATCACTGGAGTCAGGGAAAGTCCCGGACGATTGGAAGATCGCTGTTGTAACCCCCTTGTTCAAGAAAGGATCAAGACAAAAGATGGAAAATTATAGGCCAATTAGCCTAACCTCGGTTGTTGGTAAAATTCTAGAATCGATCGTTAAGGATGAGATTTCTAAATTCTTGGAAGAGCAGGGTCGGATTAGAACAAGTCAACATGGATTTAGTAAGGGGAGGTCGTGCCTGACGAACCTGTTAGAATTCTTTGAGGAGGTGACAAGTAGGTTAGACCAGGGAAACCCAGTGGATGTGGTCTATCTGAATTTCCAAAAGGCCTTTGATAAGGTGCCACACAGGAGGCTGCTGAGTAAGGTGAGGGCCCATGGTGTTCGAGGTGAGCTACTGGCATGGGTTGAGGATTGGCTGTCTGACAGAAGGCAGAGAGTTGGGATAAAAGGTTCTTTTTCGGAATGGCAGCCGGTGACCAGCGGTGTCCCACAGGGTTCAGTGTTGGGGCCGCAGCTGTTCACCATATATATTAATGATCTGGATGAAGGGACTGGGGGCATTCTAGCGAAGTTTGCCGATGATACGAAGTTAGGTGGTCAGGCAGGTAGTGCTGAGGAAGTGGGGAGGCTGCAGAAGGATCTAGACAGTTTGGGAGAGTGGTGCAGGAAATGGCTGATGCAATTCAACGTGAGAAAATGTGAGGTCTTGCACTTTGGAAAAAAGAATCCAAGCATAGACTACTTTCTAAACGGTGAGAAAATTCATAATGCCAAAGTACAAAGGGATCTGGGAGTGCTAGTCGAGGATTCCCTAAAGGTAAACATGCAGGTTGAATCTGTGATTAAGAAAGCGAATGCAATGTTGTCATTTATCTCAAGAGGGTTGGAATATAAAAGCAGCGATGTGGCTACTGAGCCTTTATAAGGCTCTGGTTAGGCCCCATTTGGAGTACTGTGTCCAGTTTTGGGCCCCACATCTCAGGAAGGACATACTGGCACTGGAGCGTGTCCAGCGGAGATTCACACGGATGATCCCTGGAATGGCGGGTCTAATATATGATGAACGGCTGAGGATCCTGGGATTGTATTCATTGGAGTTTAGAAGGTTAAGGGGAGATCTAATAGAAACTTACAAGATAATACATGGCTTAGAAAGGGTGGACACAAAGAAACTGTTTCCGTTAGGCGAGGAGACGAGGACCCATGGGCACAGCCTTAGAATTCGAGGGGGTAAATTCAGAACAGAAATGCGGAGACATTTCTTCAGCCAGAGAGTGGTGGGCCTGTGGAATTCATTGCCGCGGAGTGCAGTGGAGGCCGGGACGCTAAATGGCTTCAAGGCAGAGATAGATAAATTCTTGATGTCGCGAGGAATTAAGGGCTACGGGGAGAATGCTGGTAGGTGGAGTTGAAATGCCCATCAGCCATGATTGAATGGCGGAGTGGACTCGATGGGCCGAATGGCCTTACTTCCACTCCTATGTCTTATGGTCTTATGTACAATAACTGAAAGGGAAAAAAGAGAATGATGACCGTTGAGGATTCCTGTCTATGCTCTGACCCCGTGCCCACCCAGCCCCTGGAGTATCCTACTGGTGGTCAATGACTGCTGTGCTTGCCTTCTCACTGAGCTCCACTCCCTTACTATCTCCTACACTGGCCAAGTCCTCACATGATGTTCCCCCCACTCAGTGTAACAGATGGGTGTCCACCTTGGATACCCTCTTTGGCCCTCAGGTCTCCCAAAGGGTGAAATCATGAGGCCCATGAGTTAACTGAAGCACCTTGTGCACAGACCTTCTGGGGGGAATGGGGGGATGGCTGCAAGGATGCAACAATACATGTTGGAGCTGGGTGGCCTTGTGTTCTCTGAAACCTTTGTCTTGGTTGCAGTAAATCTGCAGGACCTCTCAGTGAAAGCTGAGCAAAAGCCATGGAATTCACAGAATGGGGAACTAATCATGGAAAGAGTTCAGTTGTGAAATCAGTGAGTGACATCAGCATACAGCACAACTAAGTAACTGAGCATAATTGGTTTGTCCATCAAGGAATGTTTTTTTTAATGAACATTTTATTGAGGTATTTATGATTTTATAACAATAACAGAAGAAACAGTGTACATACAAATATAAACATAGTGCAAAGGCCGTCTTCCTCCCTCACAGGTCTTACCTCTCTAATCTAAACTAAACTAATCTAAACTAAATTAGACCCTAACCCCCCCTCTGCTGACAGTTAATTTTCCCGAAAGAAGTCGACGAACGGTTGCCACCTCAGGACGTACCCTGACATTGACCCTCTCAGGGCAAACTTCATTTTCTCCAGACATCCGCAAACCCCTGCCAGAATCCCCTAAGCTTAGGCCATGCCCAGAACATATGAACATGGATCGCCGGTCCTCCCGCACACCTTGCGCACCTGTCTTCCACCCCAAAGAATCTGCTCATCCGGCCACTGTCATATGAGCCCGGTGAACGACATTAAACTGTATCAGGCTGAGTCTGGCACATGTTGTGGACGCGTTGACTCTACTCAACGCATCCGCCCAGAGACCGTTCTCTATCTCTCCTCCTAACTCCTTTTGTGTTTCAGCTCCTCTGTCTGTGTTTCCTCTGTCCCCATGAGCTCTTTATAAATGTCCGAAACCCTGCCTTCTCCCACCCGCACTCTGGAAACTACCCTGTCCTGTATTCCCCTTGGTAGTAGGAGCGGGAAGGTTGAGACCTGCCATCACGGGGCTGGTGGAGTAGCGTGCCGGCGGGAACAGCAGCGGCGCTGTTACCAATGCGCCCAAACTCGTGCCCTTACAAGATGCCGCCTCTACTCGCTCCCACATCGACCCCCCCCCCACTTCCTGATAACGGCTATATTTGCCGCCCAATAATAATTACTAAAGTTCGGCAGCACCAGCCCGCCCTCCCCCCGGCTGAGCTCCAACATCCCCTTTTTTACTCGCGGGGTCTTACCCACCCATACAAAGCCAGGGATCACCTTGTTTACCAGTTTAAAGAAGGCCCGTGGGATAAAGACGGGGCGACACTGAAAAACAAACAGGAATCTCGGGAGGACCGTCATTTTCACTGTCTGTTCCCTCCCAGCCAGTTATAGCGGGAACATATCCCACCTTCGGAAGTCTTCCTTCATTTGGTCTACTAGTCGGGTCAAATATAACTAATGTAGCCGTTCCCATTCCCGTGCCACCTGGATGCCTAGGTACCGAAAGCTTCCCCCCCACCACTTGAAACGGCAGCTCCCCCAGTCGTCTCTCCTGCCCCCTTGCCTGGATCGCGAACATTTCACTTTTCTCCATGTTCAATTTATAATCCGAAAACCGGCCAAATTCCCTCAGAACCTTCATAATTTCTCCCATCCCTTCTCGTGGGTCAGAAACATATAGGAGCAGGTCATTTGCATATAGCGAGATTCTGTGTTCCACCCCTCCCTCAACCAGCCCCTTCCAGCCCCTTGAGGCTCAACGCAATTGCCAGCGGCTCTATGGCCAACGCGAACAACAGTGGGGAGAGGGGGCATCCCTGCCTCGTCTCCCGGTGCAGCCGGAAATAGTTCGATGTCAATCTGTTTGTCCATACACTTGCCACAGGTACCTGATACAACAGCCTAATAAAGTCGATGAAACCCCATCCAAACCCAAACCACCCCAGCACCTACCACAGATAATAATAATAATAATAATAATTGCTTATTGTTGCAAGTAGGCTTCAATGAAGTTACTGTGAAAAGCCGCTAGTTGCCACATTCCGCCGCCTGTTTCCATTCCACCCGATCAAATGCCTTCTCTGCATCCATTGCGACCACTACCTCTGTGTCCCTACCCTCTGGGGCATCATGATCACATTCAGCAGTCTTCTGATGTTGGCCGCCAACTGCCTGCCCTTAACGAATCCCGTCTGGTTCTCCCCAATCACATCCGGAACGCAGTCTTTGATCCTCGAGGACAGGATTTTGGCCAATAGTTTGGCGTCCACATTTTATAAGGAGATCGGTCTGTAGGACCTGCATAATTCCGGGTCCTTCTCCCGCTTCAAGATCAGTGAGATCGTGGCCTGTGACATCGTCAGGGGAAGCACCCCTCGCTCCCTTGCCTCACTGAATGTCCTCATCAGCAGCGACCCCAGCATTCCAGAGAACTTTTTATAAAGCTCGACTGGGTACAGGTCCGGTCCCGGAGCTTTACCCGACTGCATGGCCTTCAGCCCATCTGCTATCTCTTCCAACCCGATTGGAGCCCCCAGCTCTTCTACCAACCCTTCGTCCACCTTCGGGAGCCTCAGCCCCCCTAAGAGTTGCCTCAACCCCTCCGGCCTAGCTGGGGGTTCCGACTCATATAGCCTGCTATAAAACTCCTTGAATGCCCTATTAACCCCTGTTGAATCTCCGACCAGATTCCTGTCTCTGTCCCCAATCCCCCTGGCTGCCTCCCTCTTTCTGAGCTGCTGCACAAGCATTCTGCTGGCCTTCTCTCCATACTCATATATCGCCCACCTCGCCTTCCTCAGCTGCTCCACCGCCTTCCCTGTAGTTAACAAGCCAAACTCCGCTTGTAGCCTCCGTCGTTCCCTTAAAAGCCCTGCCTCTGGGGTCTCCGCATGTCCCCTGTCAACCTGAAGTGTTTCCCTTATCAGTCAGTCCGTCTCTGCTCTGTCTATCTTCTCCCTGTGGGCCCGTATCAAGATCAGTTCCCCTCTAACCACCCCCTTCAGCGCCTCCCAGACCATCGCAGCCGATACTTGCCTCATGTCATTAACTTCCAGATAGTTTTGGACACATTTCCTCACCCGTTCGCACACCTCCTCATCCGCTAACAGTCCGACATCCAATCTCTAACGCGGGCGTTGGCCACCCTCCTTGCTCACGTGTAGGTCCACCCAGTGTGGGACATGATCTGAGACCGTGATCGCTGAGTACTCAGTGTCCACTACCCCTGTCAGTAAAGCCCTATTCAAGATGAAAAAGTCGATCCGGAAGTACACTTTATGTACGTGTGAGTAGAAAGAGAACTCCTTCACTCCTGGCCGTCCTAACATCCATGGGTCCACCCCGTCAATCTGCTCCATAAACCCCATTAGCTCCTTTGCCATTGCTGGCACCCTGCCTGTTTTGAGCTAGACCGGACTAGCCTTGGGTCAATAACTGTGTTGAAGTCGTCCCCCCCCCATGACCAGCTTATGTGAGTCCAGGTCCGGGATCTTCCCCAACATCCTCCTTATGAACTCTACATCATCCCAATTTGGCGTGTATACATTCATGAGTACCACCGGCAGCCCCTCCAGCTTCCCACTAACTATGATGTAACGGCCTCCCACATCAGCAACTATTGTTCCCGCCACGAATGACACTCGCTTATTAATCAGGATCACAACCCTTCTAGTCTTAGAGTTCAACCCTGAATGAAATACCTGTCCAACCCATCCCATCCTTAATCTAATCTGATCAGTTACCCAGCGTGTCCTGTAGCATTACCATGTCCGCCTTCAATCGCCCCAAATGCACGAACACGCGCGTCCTCTTAACCGGCCCATTTAGCCCTCTTACATTCCATGTGATCAGCCTGGTTGGGGAGCTTCTCGACACTCCCCTCCACCGATCAGCCATCCCCTTTCTTGGGCCAGTCTCCAGCTTGCGCCTCGCGCACCTGCAGACCTGCCCCCAGGCAGCCTCCGTCCCTGACCTCCCTATTGTTCCCCAGCAACAGTCCCTCCCCCGTCAGCAGAGCAATTCCCCCCTCCCGCCCCAATAATAGCACAGTACAAGCAGCCCCCTTCAACAAGCATAACATCTGCTTACCCCCCACTGCTCTTCCGTGAGCCAGCCCGCCCACTTTTGATGTGAACGCTGCAGCAAAGTTCAAACACCTCAGTCTACTTCCAGCCCTTTCCTTCTGGCGAAGTCCATCGCTTCCTTGGGCGACTCAAAATAGAAATGTTGCTCCTCATAAATGACCCAAAGACGGGCCGGATACAGCAGTCCAAACTTCACCTTCTTCTTGAAAAGGGTCGACACGTGGCTTCTTCGCTAGCGCTCTGTGAGCTCTCTCCACCTCCAAGGGTCGGGTGAACGTCACATCCCCTATTAGCGTCTCGAACATGCCTGCTATATTCGCCTCTGCATCCGCTCCTTCGGATCCCTCCAGGAGCCCAACGATCCTCAAGTTCTGCCGGCGGGACCTATTCTCTAGATCCTCCACCTTCTCCTGGGGCCTTTTCTGCTGGTCTCTCAGCATCCCCACCTCATTGCTGTTTGGTCTTCCTCATGCCTTCTCCACTTTCTGGATCGCCCGATCTTGAGCATCCAGTCTAAGTTCCAACCGCATAATCGATTCCTTAATCGGGTCCAAGCATCCCTGTTTCTGCCTGGCGAAGCCCTCCTGTATGAACTGCATCAGCTGCTCCGTCGACCGCTGGGTCGACAAGCCAGGACTCCGGTATTCCGCCATGCTTTCTCCCGCTGCAGTCGTCTCTGTTCGCCTATTTCTTCCTTTGCGAGTACTCCTGGTCCGCCTCTCCATGCACTGGGGTGGGACTCCTCCTCACAGTTGTGTCCACTATCAATTTTCCAAGTAAAATCCAAGAAAAATTTGTGGAAAAGGTCCAAAGGTCCGACCCAGGCGGGAGCCACCAAATGTACAACCTACTCCTTCATGGCTGCAACCGGAAGTCTCATCAAGGAATGTTAATAGGCAAGTGGGTTCTTCTTTTGGCAGGCATGGGTGAGCTCATTGCTGTGAAGATTCCTTATAAACTTATTAACTGGATCAGATAACATTGGTGGCAAACCCTGCCCTCCGAAGCAGTGCCACCCACCAGCCTTGTATCACACCCACTCAACACAGCTTCCCAAGCTTCCTGGCCCAGCGCTAGGGCCTCTCAAGATTGCACTGGCCCTTTTGCTGTGGATTCCAGCCTGAGGGTGGGTGAGATCAGTTAGTGGCTTTGTTGCCTGCGCATTGAAAATGTCCTTCCCCCCGCTTATGGGGCCAGACCAGACCAGATCTTGTTCTGATCAGTTTCTGAGGTTGGGAACATTCAGCACTCACTCTATATTTGGTATGAGTGTCTTTTTCTTGGCTGGCTGTAAAGCTTGGCCTTATTTCTTCTTCCTGATCTCCGTCTGGACCTGGATAGTAAGCCTAAGTTTCTATAGGTGAAGCCAGATGGGTATACAAATAGACACCAGCAAAGCCTGATGGTTAAAAGGCTAATTCTACATCAGTGTAGGAATTGTGGGATCAGCATTAACTGCTGTGCTCTGCAGAAAAGAACAGGACATGCAGCCAGAGTGAGCAGGGGAGCTGATAGGGCAGTCACCTCATGCGAGACATGGCTGTTTCTATGCCTCAGGTCGACAATAATTGAACACGGACCCTGTAATTGTAAGTGCTCAGAAACATGAGCTCCTGAGAGTATTACTACCCCCTAAGCGTTCGTGCCGAAAGACAGGGTTGGATTAGTGGCTGTCCTGTGAGTTTATAACAGTGAGTCACGACCGATGCTAGATAAAAAGGAGAGACTAAGGAACATAAGGAATGACATCCTGCAGGATCAACCATGATGAAGGAGCAACAGAACCCTGAGTCCAGGACTTGGAGACACTGGGACGGACCAATCAGGAGGGAGACTGATCACCTCGCCTTGCTACAGGTAATATGGAAGTTCAGTTGTGAGCTTTATACCTTCATGAAACAGAGTTTTAATATTTTGTAAAAGGGAGCTTTGATACCTTTTATAAGACAGGGTTTGGATACTTGTGTAACTCTTAGCATAATGAAGTTGTGATACTTTTGAGTACGAGGTTTTAATAACTTCTGCAATAAAGTTTTGATGCTTTTGTGGTAGGCTGATAAGAGTACAATAAAGGAGATTATCGTACAATAATTTGAGAATCTGAGTGTCTTTATGCGCAATTCCACAGAGCTTTCTTTCTAAGGATATTATATGGAGCTACGGTTTCTCTCTTTATTTCACTGAAACGTCTCAATCCTGTAAGATCTCAGTTGTGGAACACTTTCTATTATTATACCTTCTTTCTGGTGGTCTCAGATGCATACTCTCCCCCTGGCCTGCAGCACTGTGCTTTGTGCCAGACGTTGAAGTTATTCCTCACACTTGTTAACTCTCTCATGGTCATTCGAGATGATATTTGCTTCTAGTCTCTGTTGCTGTAGTAATCCACGGGAGGCAGGAGTTCCGTCACCACACCAATATTTATTTACAATAACGATATTACAGGAGCAGCTACAAACAGTACTGCTAGCAGTCCAGTCAACTTAAGACTTGCTCACAAAGCCTACACAGGTGCTTATATGGACCCCCTCAATGAGCTATCATTGATGGAGCTCATACTCCAATTGGCCAACCAATAAAGCCAATTGGAGTTCATTACACCCCTCCCCCCCAAGGTCCGAGGAATTCCTGCCAGCTGGTATTCCTCTGAGCTTCTTCCTGCTCCTCATGTCTGGGTCTGTCACCTCTGTGTTGTCTGCCGGGTTGTTCTCTGAAGTGGGCGGGGTGTACCTTATAGGTGCCCGTCTTTTCCTTGACGACCTCCTTGGAAGTTGTTCTTCCTCCTCCTGGGGGAGAGGTGTCACGGCGGCCTCGTCGAGTGTGTCCATCTCCGACTCTGATGACTGGATGATGGGGTCTGGAGAAATTGCTCGGGGCTGGGGTGTGGGTATCCTTTCCGTCTGGGCTATCCCAGCTTGAGGCGGTCCTGCTTCGCCTGCCGCCAGGTGTGGTTTCTGTCGTTGTTACCCCACTCTGTCTGGTGCCAGAAACGGTCCTTCTCTGTTGGGGGAGCCTCTGTCTCCACTTAGTCCTGGCAGACTTGGGGGCAGTTCTGGGGTTTTCCTTTTCCCCTCTATTCCTCAGGTTTTTCCTGAGAGCGGCTATCTGGTAGCAGGACCCGTTGTGGTAGTCCCTCTCACAGGTATCTACCTCCATTGGTGTGCTCTGTAGTTCCTGCGCCCCACTTGCTGCCTTTTCTAGGGACAGTGTGAGCTGTAACGCCTGCCTGCAGTCTAGCTCCGTTTCCGCGAACAAGCGTTTCTGTATTGTGAGGTAGTTTATACCACACACTAACCGGTCCCGAAGCATTTCATTTAGTGTCGGGCCGAACTCACATTTTTCCGCCTGCCTTCTCAGGCGGGTCAAGAAATTCGTGACTGACTCCCTGTCTTCCCGCTTCACTGTGTAGAATCTGTACCTATGCAAAATGAGGGGTGGTTTTGGGTTGTAGTGCTCTTTCACCAATTCCGTTACTTCTTGGAAAGTTTTCGTGTCCGGCGCATCGGGATAAGTCAGACTACGTATAATGGCGAAAGCGGAGGGTCCGCACGCCGACAGCAGGATAAACCGTCTCCTTTCATCCGTCAGTATATCATTTGCCCGGAAGAAGTAACACATTCTCTCCACATACTGGGACCAGTCCTCTCAATAGCCGGGTCGAATGCCTCCAACCTCCCAAAAAATGGCATTTTTAAAATGACAAGGCTTCCCCTCCGAGTGCGGCAGCTGGTCACCGCAAAATTCGTAGTTTACCTCGTCGCCACTGTAGTAATCCACAGGAGGCAGGAGTTCTGTCACCACACCAATATTTATTTACAATAACGATATTACAGGAGCAGCTACAAACAGTGCTGCTAGCAGTCCAGTCAACTTAAGACTGGCTCACAAAGCCTACACAGGTGATTATATGGGCCCCCTCAATGAGCTATCATTGAGGGAGCTCATACTCCAATTGGCTAACCAATAAAGCCAATTGGAGTTCATTACAGTTGCAAAGCTGGAAGTTGTGTTCTCAGTCATCTTCCCATGAACAGCTCTGATGATGAGAACCCATTTTGTAACAGTGAGGTGCAATAACTAAGAAGGGCCAAGTTCAGATCTTCATTCTTCTTCACCAAGTTTTTGATTCGAGCAACTCTCCCAGTTTCTCCATTCACTTGAGAATACTGCGGTGTGCTCTTCAAGTGAATGAATCCATATTCCTTTGCCAAGTTGTGGAATATATTATTAATAAATTGTGGACTAGGGTCTGATACAAAAATTTCCCAGATGCCATGTTTTGCGCAGATTCTCTTCAGTGAGTAGAAGGCTGTCTCCACAATCCATCTGGAGCAGTAATCAATGACAATAAGGAATATTTTGCCTTTAAAATCAATAAGTTTATTCTTTTTTTTAGTAAATTTAGAGTACCCAATTATTTTTTCCAATTAAGGGGCAATTTAGCATGGCCAATCCACCTATCCTGCACATCTTTTTGGGTTGTGGGTGTGAAATCCACGCAAACACGGGGAGAATGTGCAAACTCCACACAGACAGTGACCAAGGGCTGGGATTCGAACCCGGGTCCTCAGCGCTGTAGGCAGCAATGCTAACCACTGTGCCACCGTGCTGCCCAATAAGTCTATTCCCAGGCATTCCCACAACCTTGATTGAGAAGTGAAAGGGTGACAGTGGTTCCCTTTGCATGTGGCTGCTCACTGCACACATAAGGCAATTCTAAATTAGTTCTACGAAAGAATGAATGCCTGGCTGACTGATTGCTGGCCTCTTGCTCGACATTTTCCCTTCTCTAAATGACAATGAATTCTTTGGTGAATGTCAAACCAAAATGTTCTCAGAATTACTATTTTGTCATTAAAACGTTAGGAAACTATCAACGATTGTGTGGTGCACTCTCTGTTGAAGTACTACCAGGGTACTGGGTTGTTAGGAGTATAGTCTGGCCATCCTTTCAGGCAGTATTCTTTTATCTGGACACATTTGTCATCTTGCTTTCATGCTTGTTTTACCTCCTGTAGCTTCTTTATAATATCTGGCAAGTGTTTGGTAATGAGTGAAGTATACGCTTCAATTTCTTCAATGATATTAAAATCCTCTATTTGGGTTCCTTGAACTGGTATTCTTGATAGGACATCTTCTGTCGTTGGGTACTGTCCTTGAATGTACTCAGTTACTGAATCATACCTCATTAGTCTCAGTCTGAAACACTGAGTTCCAGACAGCAATTTCACAATCTCCTTTATGTCCTGATGAGTGACTAATGGCTTAAGGTCAATTTTCCATCACCTAGTCGGAGAACTTCTCACCTGCCCACCTTTATCATCTTTTTGCACTTGGAATAAAACTACACCCAGATCTACAGATGATGTATTGCTGCTACGAAGGTCAGCAGTTCTGGATCGTAGTCTGCTAAATTTTCAGGAGAAATTAGAAGATCTTTGATCTTCTCAAAAGTATTTTGCTGGTTCACATTCCAGTATCATTGTTGACCTTATCTCAACAGCTGTCTCAGTGACTCATTCAGCTTTCTGCCAAATTTTGGAGGAGCCTGCCCACTTGGTTGACCAATCCTAGGAACCTCTACAGCAGGGGTGGGCAAACTTTTCTGTGCAAGGGCCACATTCAGAAATTCACAATTTTAAAGGGCCGCATAGTATTAATAGTCCCGGTTGTAACCAATTAGCGTGCGGCATATACCTCAGCGCTTCCCCCGGCGGCATCCTGCCTTTAGCCCTCTTTATCTCTACTTTTCAAAAATGGCGCTTCACCCGGTTATGATTCTGGGCGCCTCATATAGAACATAGAACAGTACAGCACAGAACAGGCCCTTCGGCCCTCGATGTTGTGCCGAGCAATGATCACCCTACTCAAGTCAAGTATCCACCCTATACCAGTAACCCAACAGCCCCCCACATTAACCTTATAAAAAAAAATAAAAAAAAAAAATATATTTTTTTTTATGACTTGATCTTGGTGGGCCGCATAAAGACCTTTGGCGGGCCGCATGCGGCCCGCGGGCCGTAGTTTGCCCACCCCTGCTCTACAGCTATGAGGTTCTCACTCTAGTGATCCTGTTCCCTTCATGGAACCGTGGACTGATACGTCATCCACATGGCATATCACTCCTTCCATGTCTTCTGGGGCACGACACATCGTTCACGGGAATATTTTTGCAACAGACACAATTCCAAATGGTAAGCTATTAAAGCAAAAAATGGTTGGATGACTTTATAAAAGAGGGCAGCAGTCTGGATTCTTTGTCCCGAGGCAATTGCCAACATCCGCTATTACATCTGACTTTGTGAATAAGGTTGTCAAGCTATTTTGGTAGCTACTGATGAAAGCCATCATGTGTATCTCACGTTCCACTGTTTTGTTCAGTTGAGTCAAGTCCACATGTATTCTAATTGAGCCATTTAGCTTTGGGACCGTGATCATTGCAGAGCACCACTTTGTATGGTCATTGGAGAGAAAACCTCCTGCATGTGTTCAATTTCACACCTCACTGGCTCCAAGAATGAGTGAAGGCCCTTCCTTTCTGTGACTAAGCACTTCCTCAGTGTGACAGAGTAATATGGTATTCAGTTTTCCCATGCCTGTAAATAATCTTGGAAATTCATTCCTGAATGTGCTACTGTACTGATCATCGACTACTTCATCAAATTCATAGGTCAGCTTCAATTGTAAGGAAATCTTCCTGCTAAAAAAATGATGATTCTTGGTTCTGTATGATGTCCAGAGGTTCAATGATTTAAAAAAAATCCTTACAGTTCAATTTTGTCCTGCGCCTTTTGGTGTCACCCCACCTGATCTAGTAACTGGGTGGATGGTGGCAGCTGTGTAATGTGCTTAAGCCATTTTGCTTTGTCATATAAGACTGAAACACCTGCCCCTGTGTCTAATTTTTAAATTATGAAATGGAAAAAAAAAAGAAAATCGCTTATTGTCATGAGTAGGCTTCAATGAAGTTACTGTGAAAAGCCCCTAGTCGCCACATTCCGGTGCCTGTCCGGGGAGGCTGGTACGGGAATGTCTGTGGGATGTGGGATGTCTATGCAGTTCATATTCATTGCTCCAGTATTTAGTTTCCATTTCATGCACTTCTCGAAGGAAAGTTATTTCATTTATCTGTAGTGCTTCCTTTTTGTGGATGTCATTTGGCCTCAATATTTTTTCTTTCTTTTTGGGGGTGATCTGTGTTTCAGATTGGCAAACAATTTTAGTCCTAACTTCCCACAGCCGGGATATTCTGTTCCCCTTGAATGGCATTCTACCGTTTGTGCAGGTTTCTCCCCCAAGATGGTGGTCCACACACTGTTCCCTCTTTTCACGGGCATCTATTGCGTTGTACTTTCCCTCTTCTGGCCTGCAGATTGAATGGCTTCACTCATTTGTTTCTAAGGGATCTCGCTCTTCCCGCAAACAAGCACTTTATTTTGCCTTCTGAGCTCAGTTTGTCTTGCAATTTACACTGCCTTAATTAGAGTTAGATCTCCTTTCGATTGCAAGAGATCTGGGGCTGGATTCTCCACTTTGTGATGGCAGCAGCAAAATGTGATTGGGTGGAAAATTGTGAGAATTGGAAAAATCAAGCTTTGTGCCTGGCGCCCTGCTCTGGTCTCTTGCTGGCGCGAAATCAAGGTAGCGCCACCGTGCTGGTGGGTCCATCCAAAACCATAATTTACATGGGTTTAAATGTCATTAGCGGTTGGACACTTCTTGCTCCATGCTTCTGTGATGCTCCGCCCCTCTTACGTGGAAGTCACGCGGGTGTAAATTGGTGCAAGTATTTACAAATCGGGCCTGGGTGACATGGCTGCTGAGGGAGAGCGTGGAGGTAAGAAAACTCTACAAAACTCTCCCAAATGGTCGGGCTTGCTGGGGGTGGCTTCCCAGGCCGGGGGCAGTAGCACGGAACAACTTGGTGACAGGTCCGTGGCCTCAAAGTACATAGACATAGAACAGTACAGCACAGAACAGGCCCTTCGGCCCTCGATGTTGTGCCGAGCAATGATCACCCTACTCAAACCCACGTATCCACCCTATACCCGTAACCCAACCCCTCCCCTTAACCCTACTTTTTAGGACACTACGGGCAATTTAGCATGGCCAATCCACCTAACCCGCACATCTTTGGACTGTGGGAGGAAACCGGAGCACCCGGAGGAAACCCACGCACACACGGGGAGGACGTGCAGACTCCACACAGACAGTGACCCAGCCGGGAAACGAACCTGGGACCCTGGAGCAGTGAAGCATTTATGCTAACCACCATGCTACCGTGCTGCCGTTTTCTGGAGAGCATTTTGCTGGAGCTTTCACCTCCGCTGCCAGAATCAAAAGTTAAAATAAAATGAAACCTTGTGGCTCTGAAATATTCCAGAGGGATAATATCCAATTGCCATCTGTTACCTGGCAGAGCACAGCCTTTTGATCCGATTCATTGGGCAGCAGCCAAATCAATCAAGCTGAGTCATCACTGGGGCCAGGCAATCTCTAATCACCAGTCTAAAACTGCACAGCTTTTTGCTGTTTGAATCAAAGACACAGGCCATCACTTTTGTCTGCTTGAATTAAAATGGCAGGCTGCCTTAAATCATCCATGGACTGAAAATGTAATGGCAAGAATAAAAGAAAGCGGAAGAACAAGGGAATAGATAGGTAATAAACAAGAAGGACTAGAGAGACCTCCTACAACAGCTGTTCACCCTGCTGACTGCTCACTGTGTCCTGTAAATGTTCAGCGAGCCTCTGGTCATTTGGGAGCACACCCAGCCCGTCCCTCCAGCTGACCCATCAACAGGATGGCCGTGGCCAAGCTCAATCATTGGTCCACCAGGTGCTGACACTTCTCAGTTCACTCGTCAGAAGTGCCGCCCCACTGCAGGGCAAGCAGGGGAACAGCAGAGCTCACCCCAAACATGGGACAAAGCACCATGGCCTTTAGCACCCTGCCTGGTGCACTGCCTCTCAGGGAAGAGGCCTCACCTGTGACACTATCAGCTAGCCTGCTCCGCAGGACCACCAGCTGTCTCCAAGCCCTGCCGGTCCAACGTGCCCCTGCTCCCATCCATCCTGGCCCCAGACAGGTTGTCACAACTTGGATGTCACACCCAGGACCCACATCACACTGCAGCTACACTCCCAGCAGGCCCACGCTTCCCTGCCTTACCCCATCAGCCCACACACAAGCCTCTAAGCATGGAGGTGACTATTTACCTGTTGGCGTTGGATAGGCAAAGGTATACTCATCTTGCTAATTTGTTCTCTTTCTCCCCTCCCCCTGTGTTTGCTATCTACCTGGCCACTGCTAATCTTGTGTATGTACAGAGGCTGGAGGCAAAGGCCCAGCTCTGGGAGGTCCCTGCACAAGAGTTTCCGCAGAAGAGCAGGTGCCAGCGGTGAGGCTCGAGTGCCAGCTGTCTAATAGGTTGACCAGGACATGTGAATAAGGTGCTGCATCAGGCCTTCTGTATACTACCGATGCCTGTCCTTCGAGGAGCTGCTGAACCGTCTGTGCCGCTGAGGTCTTTGGATAACCAGTGAGACCATGTGTCACTTGTGCCAGGTTGTGGCATACCTGACACGGTGGGGTTTGGAGGAGGACACCTGCTTCCAGTGGCCACCCAGGTGATGGTTGCCCTGAACCTTTATGCCTGTGGGTCTTTCCATGGGTCAAGCGGGGACCTGTGTGGGATCTCGCAAACAACTGCACACAGGTGCATCCACGATGTGGCAGATGCTCTATGTGCCTGAGCAGCGGACTATATGGCCTTCAGTCTGGACCAGACACACAAGGATTCTTGGGCAGCAGGATTTGCCACCATCGCTGGCATGCCCCAGGTCCAGAGGGTGAGCGATGACACACATGCCCTCCTACAAGCATGGCCACATTAAGGGTCCCCTTCATCAATAGGAAGGGGTTCCAATCCCTGAATGTCCAGTTGGTGTGTGACCACCAGCTGTACATCATGTACGTCTGCGCCTGATACCCAGGCAGAGTGTATGACATTTACATCCTGGCTCACTCTGAGGTTCCCAGCAACTTCGAGGCACTCCCTCGGGTGAGAGGTTGGTTTTGTGAGACAAGGGTTACCCGCTGAGGTCTTGGCTAATGACGCCTATCCGGAGGCCCCAAACCGATTGGAGGACTTGCTATAACGATCACCCATGCAGCAACTGGAACATCGTTGAGCGGTGCATCAGGGACCTCAACATGTGCTTCAGAGGCCTGGGCTACTCCAGTGGAGCTCAATAATATAGCCCCTGGAGGGTCTCGTGCATTGTGCTGGCCTACTGCATCCTGCACAACATCACGCAGCAGTGCAGTGACATGCTAGAGTAGGAGGAAGAATGCCAGCCCTCATCTGATGAGGGGTTGAGGAGGGTGTCCAGGAAGGACCGGGCTTGGAGCCTGGGCTGGCAGGGCAGGCCACCCAATGAGTGATCCTGGGCCGCGCACACTGGGCAACCTCACCTCCCGATTTGCAAACTAAGAGGCCTGGCCACTAACAGCTCCACCGCTCTGTCTCACCTCTCCATTCACCCCCCACCCTTACAAAGGAAACCTCCTTCCCCATAGCCACACACACCTTTGGCTCTGTCAGGTGGGGTGCGGGGGGATTACGAAGCGCTGAGGTGATCCTGCACCTCTCCTGTGGGAGGCACCAGCATGGGCCCCTTCACCTACTCCTCCCTCGGGGTGCTCGATGGCCCTGGGCTACTCCATGGGATCGAGGTGGGGCTGAAGTGAGCACCGGAGACTCCAATGTCACCTTCTGCTGCCAGTCCTGAAGGCCCACTCTTGTCTGAGCCATGATCTCGGGGCCCTAGATCATGGAGCACTGAGACATGTCCTTCACGACATTGGGATCTCACCTGGTTGCCGCATGTCAACCTCTGTTCCCAACATTGGCCTTTCCTCGGTGACCCCGCTAGCTCCATCAGCCTCTGTTCTGCGGGGGTCTGCACGCGCACGTCTGGGATCCCCCTTCTGTTTCTGGTACTGTCTTGGATTATGGGCCACCTTGCCCTGGGGAAACACATAAAGGACATGGTGAGGCACATGGAGATGAGTTCTACAGGTGATCTGTAACTGGTGGCATGTGTGTGCAAAGCATTTTACCAGAGGACAATACAGGTGTTAGGGTTTGGTGAAAGGCGGGAGGTAAGGGAGATACAGGCAGGTGGGTTTTGGTTGGCCTCTCGTGGAGTGGTGGGGTGGGGGTCGGGATGGGGAGGTGATGTGAGGAGTGAGGGACAGGAGAAATAGGAGTGATGCCATTGAAACAGAGGTGGTGACTCCCCTGATTTGCCCCAAGGAGGTCATTCATTTTCTTCCTGCAATGGATTCTAGTCCTCGTGGTGATGTTGGCGGCACTGACTGCCTCTGCCATCTCCTCCCAGTCCCTGTTGACAATCGCGGTTTCAGTCACCATCCAATCCTGTGGAAAAGTATGTCCCTCCTTTCCCCTAAACACTGAGCATTCGCTCAAGCTCAGACTCAGAAAATCTGTGGGGAGGTCTCTGTGGAGCCATCTTCGTGGCGTGTGTGTGGGGAGTGGAGTGCTTATGAGCAGCTCCAGCTTGTCAGTCTCTCCACTGCCAATTCCGGCCCAGTAAATCAGATTCCAATGGGAATGGAAATTATTCTAAACACATGTGAGCAGAGTGCTGGCTCATTTGCATATCCCGACTCGCTTCCCGAATAGCGCCCCCAATGGAAATGTGAACCGCACGTAATTCAGCCCGGGCGGCAAAGTCTCCCAAATGGAGATTCCTCGCCTCTGATATAGCTTCATCTAGGACCCAAACTACTGTGCGATCACTAATCAATTGTTATGGCAAGGTGAGGAGGAGTGAACTAGTTCCCCTCTATTCAACCTCCTTGGAAGGTCACAACAAAAAAATGTTCAAATTTATTTTCCAACTCCAAATATATTTTTTACTATATTCGCAGTGAACAATAAGGAGCCAATCAAATTAGGTTTTCTTGTGTCAAAGACAGCAATTTTATGTGCCACTAAATCCAACACATACGTGCATGCACATGTGCAAATACACATGCACACATGTGCACACACACAATGCACACAAACAAACATGTGCACATACACACATGCACACACACACAATGCACACACACACATGTGCACATACACACATGCACACGTACACAATGCACACACACACATGTGCACATACACACATGTGCACACACACACTTACGTGTAAGAAGTAAGGAATGTTAGAGTCAAAATAAAAGTTCGAAGAATATACTGTTAGATTGTTAAACATTACAGCTGATTTAAGCTATCGGGTTCCTTGGAGCAGGTAGATCTAGAAGATGATGCAATTCTTCCAAAATGTTTGTTGGTCGATCATGGATACGCTGACTTCCCAGGGAGAGATAGAGAGAGAGTTATCTCTTCAGCCTGTATCTCTATTTAAGATGGTGCCTGCTTTGTCTTGGTAAAACCCAGCTCTTTAAGCCTGCTGTAGGTGTACCATGTCTGTTGGTGCCATTGTTGTAGAACAAGTCATCACATTTGACGTCACAAACCTTTAGATGCATTTTAAGACAGTGGAACAAACAGGAGATGGGGTTCTTTCGTCCTCCATGGGGGTTTGAATGTTAGTTGCACATGTTGGCCGGCTAGCTGTTCCCAATGTTTGAATAGGACAAGTTGATTTTTCCTCCGGGTGCTCCGGTTTCCTTCCACAGGTCCCGAAAGATGTGCTTGTAAGTTGAATTGAACATTCTGAATCCTCCCTCGGGGTACCTGAACAGGCGTGTGGCAACTAGGTGATTTTCACAGTGTTAATATAAGCCTACTTGTGATACTAATAAAGATTATTATTATCATTATTATTATTAAAGGCCAGCACTTGTATTTTTACTATCTTCCTTTGAATTGGGTTTTGATGTTTGTAGATTAATAGGAGTCCCTCTCTTGCTTCACACTTCCTTGCTGGCCTTGTTTGCTTTTTTCACCTTCATCTTGGAAATTAGTTGGTTCGTTCTCATTTTAAATTCCACAATTTCAGTTTAAGTTTTTTTAAAATATAATTTTTCACAAAAAGCTATATTTCATTACACAGTTGATCCCTCAATATTTTATTATTGCTATTTTCTGTCAGCCTGTATAGGTCATTGATGAAAGAATCTAAGTTTGCATCTGGTCTTTGTTTCGGTTCGTTAAATTTTGCCTGTTCTGCAATTGAATTGTTGTGAACACTGAAATATGACTCAAATGGCTGAAGAAATTCACCATAAGAGCTTGAAGTCTCATGGACTCCATGGGTGGGACTCTCCGCTGGCGGGGTGCTCTGTTTTGCCAACGCCCGGGGGTTTCCCGACGGCGTGGGGATGCCCCACAATGGGAAACCCCATTGACTGGCTGGCGTAACAGAGAATCCCGCCGGTGGGTTGAGGCAGAAATGTGGCACGGGGCTGGAGAATCCCGCTGCATGTCTCCCTATTTCATCATTGGCAATAGTGCCGACTGCATAGAGTGAAGTACTGACCTAACCCTTTTGTTACATTTTGTGCATATCAGAAGTGGTTCTATATCTAGAAAGCTTAATTCTCCAGTTACCCAATGCTGAGCTTGTTGTGAGCCTTTAGCATTTTGGAAAGGTTTTGGGAGTGGCAATGCAGAATCCATGCTCCTACCAAGCTCTGGACTTATTGCTGCTTCACTGACATTGTTTGGTGATTAGTTCTGAGGTTACTGCTGTCCGGACTCTGGGGGTGCAGTTCAGCGTACTCAAGTTAAAGCTGTAGAGCCAAGAAACATCCTGCTATCAAACAGCACTTTGCCCTTTTTTTTGGCCGTGGGGAGTTGTTCCCCGCTGAGGACACACTTAGAGGGCTCAACAGCAGGAAAGGCTCCTTGCAGATCAGGGCACCAGCAGCCCAGATCTTTCCCCCCCTTTCAGTCTTCTCCCCTCTGCTTTTTTGACTCCCTCTCACCTGGGGGAGGCATCCAGCAAAACCCCCTCACCCCCCTTTATTTGGCAAGTCCCCCCCTCCGGCCTGGCCCCTGGCAGTGCCTACTTGGCACCTGAGCACCCTGATAGTGCCCCTGACACTCTGGCAGTGACACAATGCCCACGTGCCGGGGTGTTCCAGTGTGCCACCCTACCCTGTCCCCAACCAATTAGGGACTCCGATGGCCTGGGAGATTGCCCCCAGATGCCATTACATCGGTACTAAACAGCCTCCTGACGAAGTCCCATGTGCCCAGCCGTTGAGTCCCAGGCGCTGGGTGAATCTGGCGTCCAGGTATTTAATTGAGTCATTAGGCTTATTTAAATATTTAGATCTGGATCTTGCCCAGCAAGGGCAAGATGCAGAACACACCTAGCATGGAGCCCAATTTGGGGCGCGCGCCCGATTCACCTGTTGTGCTCGGATCCTCGCCTGATGCAATGGAACTGCTGAATCGAGCCCAGGTCTGTGTCTGAGCTTTCATCTGCTGCACTTACAATGCTCCGACTTTTTTTTCCTGAGTAGTCAATTTCTTCTTTCATCCTGCTTTCAAGGCTGTATAGGATTGTCAGGTCTATAATCTTTTCCTGGTTCTTTTATTTGCTATCTGCTGCCACCATATTTTGTTGTGTTTGGGGTCTAGATAGGTTTCTTCAGTTTTCCCTAAGCAAGTGACTCAAGCTTGTAGTTTGTTGAAACCATTATTACTTATTTAAAGCTCTATGTACATCTTAGGAACTCTGCATGAGGTTTGTCTTCTCTTCCCTCTGTTACTTAGTCATGTGTCATTGTTCTACTCCTCGGAAGTTCTGAACCCTTGTTTTCTAGATTCCCCAGCCAAGTGAACTAAATTCTCAGCGTCTACCCTGTCAAGTACTTCAGAATCTTACATGTTTTAATGATATCACCTTTCATTCTTCTAAGCTCCAGAGAATGTGGGCCCAATTTACTTAGCATTTTATGATAGGACAACCTTCTCATCCCAGGATTCACCAATCCAGTGAACCGTTGATGTACCGCCTCCAATACATGTTCTTCCTTAAATATTGACATAGGTGACTTCCAGCATAAATTGGACATAGGAACTTGGAATGGAAAAATTGACATGAAAGTTTGACAGAATTACACCAGGAAGTGAGAATTATAGAGAGGAAGAGCACACAAATTTTAAATAATAAATACCACACAGAGCGGAGTTGGAATTGCTTTGCAGCAATTCTGTCCAAATGTCCACCTTGGGATGCAACCATGGATCTCCAACAAATAACGATGGAGCTTTTATCTATTATTCTCCGTACCCTTTGGATCTTTTCCCATGTGGGTTCAAGCAATAAGAATGAAACTTCATTCACAAACTTGATGATTTATGAAGACGCCACATGGTGCTCAGTTGTTTATCCCAATTTGCTATTCTGCTCACTATGATTCAATAAATAAAAATAAAGTGTAAGGATTGCTTAGTAACAAACAGCTACTCGTTTAATTATGTAAGGACCTGCTAATTTAATTAAGTGTCAAATAAGTTAACTACAGGTCTGATTACAAAGAGCTCTTATACTAATAAGCTTGAATGCAGAACAAAAACAAGGAAAAGACAGAAGAACAATAGCGTTAAAACTCATACATCTTGTCATCGATAGTGCCCACGCAGCATTAAGTGTATAGTAAATGATTGCCCATCTTATTAACTACACTGGTTGTGTATTCTATCAAGATAACATTTATGCCTAAGATTATATCAAAAAATACAGTGAGAAATGATAATTAAGATTTATTAATTCCTGTGATCTGGATGTGGTTAGGAAGGTGGTCATTTATTGCCCGCCCCTAGTTGTCCTTGAGAAGGTGCTGATCAGCTTACTAATTTAACCACTTCAGTACGTGTGGTGAACATCCCACATGCTGTTGGGCGCAATCTCCAAAATCGAGTGATGCTGAATAAAAAAGGACATTGGCCAAATCAGAATGGTTTGTGATTAGGAGAGGAACTTGGAGGCTGTTGTCTTCCCATGTACCTTCTGCCCTTGTCGCTGTGGTTGTTGGAGATTGTGGGTGGGTTGCAACATGCTTACAAAGAAGCCTTGATGAGTTGTTGCTGTACTGCCTGTAGATAGGGGAAAGTACAATCACATTATACCAATTGTGAATGAAGTGGATAGTTCTATCCTGCATGGTTTTGATCGTTGTGTGTTTTTGCAGCTGTACACATCCAAACAAAGGGAGGGCATTCCTTCCACTCCTGATTTCTATCTTGTAGGTAGTGGAAAAACTTTGGAGGGTCAGGTAGTGAGATAGTCAGTACAGATTTCCCAACCTCTAAACTGAAAATGAAGAAGGGTGAGATCACTTTGATAGGACTGGACTGTAGGCCCCCAAATAGTCTGCGGGAAATCGAGAAGCAAATATGTAAAGAGACTACATATAGCTGCCGGTAAAATAGGGTGGTAATAGTAGAGGATTTAAACTTTCCCAACATTAACTGGGGCACTAGGGGCTTGGATGGAGCGAAATTTGTCAAGTATATTCAGGAAAAATTCCTCATTCTATATGTAGATGGCCCAACTAGAGAGGGGGCAACACTTGACCTCCTCTTGGGGAATAAGGAAGCGCAGGTGACCGAAGTGTTAGTGAGGGATCACTTTGGGACCAATCACAATAATTCCATTAGTTTTAAGATAGCTATGGAGAATGATAGTTCTGGCCCAAAAGTTAAAATTCTAGGGCAGCACGGTGGCGCAGTGGCTGGCACTGCTGCCTCTCGGCGCCGAGATCCCAGGACCGATCCCGGCTCTGGGTCACTGTCCGTGTGGAGTTTGCACATTCTCCACGTGTCTGCGTGGGTTTCACCCCCACAACCCAAAGATGTGCAGGGTAGATGGATTGGCCATGCCGAATTGCCCCTTAATTGGAAAGAATGAATTGGGCACTCTAAATTTAAAAAAAAGTTAAAATACTAAATTGAAGCAAGGTCAATTTCGAGGGTATTAGGCTCAAACTTTCAAAAGTTGATTGGGGTGCCTATTTACAGGCAAGGGGACAGCTGGAAAGTGAGAGTCTTTCAAAAAGGTGTTAACTTGGGTTCAGGGTGAGCACATTCTGGAAAGTGTTAAAATAGATAAGTCCCCTGGGCTGGATGGGATTTATCCTAGGATTCTTTGGGAAGTTAGGGAGGAGATTGCTGAGCCTTTGGCTTTGATCTTTAAATCATCTTTGTCTTCAGGAATAGTGCCAGTAGACTGGAGGATAGAAAATGTTGTCCCCTTGTTCAAGAAGGGGAGTAGAGACAACCCCGGTAATGATAGACCAGTGAGCCTTACTTCTGTTGTGGGCAAAGTCTTGGAAAGGTTTATAAGAGATAGGATGTATAATCATCTGGAAAGGAATAATTTGATTAGAGATAGTCAACATGGTTTTGTGAAGGGTAGGGTGTGCCTCACAAACCTTATTGAGTTCTTTGAGAAGGTAACCAAACAGGTGGATGAGGGTAAAGCAGTTGATGTGGTGTGTATGGATTTCAGTAAAGCGTTGGATAAGGTTCCCCACGGTAGGCTAGTGCAGAAAATACGGAGGCATGGGTTTCAGGGTGATTTAGCAGTTTGAATCAGAAATTGGCTAGCTGGAAGGGGCAGCAGGGTAGCATGGTGGTTAGCATCAATGCTTCACAGCTCCAGGGTCTCAGGTTCGATTCCCGGCTGGGTCACTGTCTGTGTGGAGTCTGCACGTCCTCCCCCTGTGTGCGTGGGTTTCCTCCGGGTGCTCCGGTTTCCTCCCACAGTCCAAAGATGTGCAGGTTAGGTGGATTGGCCATGCTAAATTGCCCGTAGTGTCCTAAAAAGTAAGGTTAAGGGGGGGTTGTTGGGTTACGGGTATAGGGTGGATACGTGGGTTTGAGTAGGGTGATCATGGCTCGGCACAACATCGAGGGCTGAAGGGCCTGTTCTGTGCTGTACTGTTCTATGTTCTAAGACAAAGGGTGGTGGTTGATGGGAAATGTTCAGACTGGTGTCCAGTTACTAGTGGTGTACCACAAGGATCTGTTTTGGGGCCGCTGCTGTTTGTCATTTTTATAAATGACCTGGAGGAGGGCGTAGAAGGATGGGTGAGTAAATTTGCAGATGATACTAAAGTCGGTGGAGTTGTGGACAGTGTGGAAGGATGTTGCAGGTTACAGAGGGACATAGATAAGCTGCAGAGCTGGGCTGAGAGGTGGCAAATGGAGTTTAATGCAGAAAAGTGTGAGGACATTTTGGAAAGAGTAACAGGAAGACAGAGTACTGGGCTAATGGTAAGATTCTTGGTAGTGTGGATGAGCAGAGAGATCTCGGTGTCCATGTACATAGATTCCTGAAAGTTGCCACCCAGGTTGAGAGGGTTGTTAAGAAGGTGTACGGTGTGTTAGCTTTTATAGAGGAATTGAGTTTCGGAGCCATGAGGTCATGTTGCAGTTGTACAAAACTATGGTGCGGCCGCATTTGGAGTATTGCGCGCAGTTCTGGTCGCCACATTATAGGAAGGATGTGGAAGCATTTGAAAGGGTGCAGAGGAGATTTACCAGAATGTTGCCTGGTATGGAGGGAAGATCTTATGAGGCTGAGGGACTTTAGGCTGTTTTCGTTAGAGAGAAGAAAGTTAAGATGTGACTTAATTGAGGCATACAAGATGATCAGAGGATTAGATAGGGTGGACAGTGAGAGCCTTTTTCCTCGGATGGTGATGTCTAGCACAAGGGGACATAGCTTTAAATTGAGGGGAGATAGATATAGGACAGATGTTAGAGGTATGTTCTTTACTTAGAGAGTAGTAAGGGCATGAAATGCCCTGCCTACAACAGTAGTGGACTCGCCAACACTAAACGCATTCAAATGGTCATTGGATAGGCATATGGACGATAAGGGAATAGTGTAAATGGGCTTTAGAGGGGTTTCACAGGTCGGCGCAACATCGAGGGCCGAAGGGCCTGTACTGCGCTGTAATGTTCTATGTTCTATGTTCATTCCTCTTAGTGTAAAGGGTAAGGCTGGTAGAAGTAGGGAACCCTGGATAACTCAGGACTCAGAATATTGAGGCCATGGCCAAAAGGAAGAAGGTGCCATATGACATGCATAGGCAGCTGGGATCAAGTGGATCCCTTGAAGAGTATAGGGCTTGTCAGAGTAGAGGTTAAGAGAGAAATCAGGAGGGCAAAAGGGGGACGTGAGGTTGTCTTGGCAGATAAGGCAAAGGAAAATCTAAAGAGCTTTTACAGATACATAAAGAGCAAAAGAGTGAAAGGGTCATCTATGTGCAGATCGACAAGGGATGGGAGAGGTCCTAAACTAATATTTCTTGTCAGTATTTACTGTTGAGAAAGACACAAATGTTAGGGAAATTGGGGAAATAAAAAGGTGATGTCTTGAGGAGTGTACATATTACAGAGAAGGAGGTGCTGGAGGCATTAAAGTGCATTGTCATGTGAGAGTACCTTTAAGAAATGGGTGTTTCAGAAATGTACCTTTAAGAAATGTGTGTTTATCAGTGATGTCAGAGTGTGGGTGTAGCTGGGCTGTCTGTCAGCTTTTTACTTTCGTTTTAGGCTGTTTGCTACAGGGTGTGTTTTAGTTTCATTTTCAGTGCTGGAGCTGAAGTCAGACAAAGCAGGTGTACTGCTGTTCTCTCTGCCATGAAAAGACTATCTCTTGATCATTTGGTGAATTCAGAATTATAAATGTTCTCAGCAGTGAATGTAAACCTAATGTGCTTCTGTTAAAAGGTGTTTATTTTGTCTTCTGGATGTTGTTTGGGAATTTATTAAGGATTACTTAGTGTTGTATTCTTTGGGGGTTGTATTTGAATTGATGGTTGTAAAGATGTTCACAGTATGTTTTAAAAAGGTTAACGAGTTCATAGAATAAACATTGTTTTGTTTTTAAAAATACTTTTCAATCTCTGCTGTACTGTAGAGTGGGCCGTGTGCTCCCCATATCACAATCTATTAAAAGTTGTGGGTCAGGTGAACTCCATGATACACTTTGGGGTTCTCTAAACCCTGGCCCATAACAGCATCAAAATAGTTAAATCCCCGGGACCTGATGAAATGTATCCCAGGACGTTGTGAGGGATGAAATTGCCGCCCCCCTAGCTGAGATATTTGAATCTTTGACTGCCACAGGAGAGGTGCCTGAAGATTGGAGGGTAGCAACTGTGGTGCCCTTGTTTAAGAAGGGCTGTAGGGATAAGCCTGGGAACTACAGACCAGTTAACCTTACTTCTGTAGTAGGTAAATTGTTAGAAGGTATTCTGAGGGACAGGATCTACAGGCATTTAGACAAGCAAGGGCTAATTAGTGAATGTCAGCATGGTTTTGGAAGGGGAAAGTCATGTTTCACGAATTTGATTGAATTTTCTGAAGGGGTAACCAAGAAGGTAGATGAGGGCAATGTAGTCGATGTTGTCCACATGGACTTTAGCAGGGCCTTTGACAAGTTACCGCATGGTATGTTGTTGCAAAAGGTTATATCTCACGGAATCCAGGGCAAAGTAGCCAATTGGATACAAAATTGGTTTGGCGACCGGAGCCAAAGGGTGGTTGTGGAGGGTGGTTTTTCAAACTGGAGGCCTGTGACCAGCGGTGTGCCTCAGGGATCGGTGCTGAGTCCATTGTTATTTCTTATATATATATTAATGATTTGGATTGAGAATGTAGGAGGCATGGTTAGTAAGTTTGCAGATGGCATCAAGATTGGTGGCATAGTGGATAGTGAAGAAGGGTCTTGACCAATTGTGACAGTGGACTGATGAATGGCTGATGGAGTTTAATTTGGATAAATGTGAGGTGATGTCTTTTGGTAGATCAAATCAGGGCAGGACCTACTCAGTTAATGGTAGGGAGTTGGGGACAGTTACAGAACAAAGATATCTAGGGGTACAGGTTCATAGCTCCTTGAAGGTGGAGTCGCAGGTGGACAGGGTGGTGAAGAAGGCATTCAGCATGCTAGGTTTAATTGGTCAGAATATTGAATACAGGACGTCTTGTTGAAGTTGTACCAGACACTGGTAAGACCACACCTGGAATACTGTGTGCATTCTGGTCATCCTATTATAGGAAGGATATTGTTAACCTAGAAAGAGTGCAGAAGAGATTTACGAGGATGTTACAGGAACTTGATGGTCTGAGCTATGAGGAGAGGCTGGATAGGCTGGGACTTTTTTTCCCTGGAGCATAGGAGGCTTAGGGGTGATCTTATAGTGGTCTATAAAATAACGAGGAGCATAGATAAAGTAGATATTCAACACCTTTCCCCAAAGGTAGAGGAGCCTAGTACTAGAGGGCATAGGTTTAAGGTGAGAGGGGAGAGATACAAAAGATACCAGAGGGGAAATTGTTTCACACAGAGGGTGGTGAGCATTTGGAACGGGCTGCCAGAGGCAGTGGTAGAGGCCGGTACAATTTTGTCCTTTAAAAAACAGTTAGCCAGTTACATGGGCAGGGTGGGTATAGAGGGATATGGGCCCAATGCGGGCAAGTGGGACTAGCATAGTGATAGAAACTGGGCGGCATGGACAAGCTGGGCCGAAGGGCCTGTTTCTTTGGCTGTAAACATCTATGACTCTATGACTCTGTAACTATAGGATTTGTGTGACTGGTTCAATTTTGTTTCTCATAAATAATGACCGCTGGATGTGGATGTGATACATGGTGATGGCTTTTTTCAACACATGGGCGTAGACTGTGTCATAAAACAACTTACAAATGGTACTGAACACTGTGAAGTCATCAGAAGACAGCCCCATTTCTGATCTTATAATGGAAGGAAGGTCATTAACGAAGCAGATAAAGATGTTTGGAACAAGGACATTGTCCCGTAACAAGATTACGATCATTTTTAAAAAGAAAGTAATTAAAATAGTTAATTAAAAAAGTTCTGCAACAATATCCTGGGGCTGAAATGATTAGCTTCCAATGACATGCCTTCCTTTGCACCAGGTATGACTCCAGTCCTTGGAGAGATTTCCCCTTGATTCTCATTGAACTGCAAAAGCTCCTTGATGCTGCATAGAATTAAATGCTGTCCTGATGTCACCTCACCAAGACTTTCATGAGCTTTGGAGCTGACAGCCCTATTGGATTGCAATGGTGAACAAGTGGCACTTGATAACACTTGCCATGGGAGTGTATCTTTAAGAAATGAGTGTTTATCAAATAGCTGCAGTGATGTCATTGTCTGGGTGGAGCTGAAATGTGAATCTGTCTTTTACTTTCATTTTGAGCTGTCAGTTGCAGTGTGTCTTAGTTTCGTATTCAGTTGGAGAGCTGCATTCAAACCAAGCAGATGTGTGTATTGATCTCTCTCTCTGTAATCTAAAGAATGTTTCCAGATCACTTGATGATTTCAAACTAATACCTGTTTCTGTGAGGAATGCAAAACTCATGTGAGCAATGGCCAGGAGTCGTCGGGAAGGCAAGTTTACCTCTTTAAAAACTTTTAAAATTTACCTTGAAGAGTGACATCACAGCAAAGCAGTGACCTGATTGGCTGATAAGGAAAGTGCTCCAATTAGCAGTAGCTGGGAGAAAGGTAACTCTTCGTGTGTTGGTAAGTATTGTGATTGGTAAGTAAAATCCTTATTCCTTTCACTTATTCATTATTTGATATTATATTTGTAATCAGTTAAGGTAAAGTGTAAAAATGGCAGAAGATCCCAGACCCGTGTTATGCTCCTCGTGCTCAATGTGGGAGTTCAGGGATGCGGTCGATGCCCCTGACTCCTTCATCTACGGGAAGTGTGTCCAGCTACAGCTCCTGTTAGACCGCATGACGGCACTGGAGCTCCGGATGGAGCATCTGCGGTGCTGAGGAGGTCGTGGATAGCACGTTCAGTGAGTTGGTCACACCGCAGATTAGGATTGGTGAGGGAGACAGGGAATGGGTGACCAAAAAGCAGAGAAAGAGCAGGAAGGCAGTGCAGGTGTCCCCTGCGGTCATCTCCCTCCAAAACAGGTATACCGTTTTGGATACTGTTGGGGGAGATGACTCACCAGGGGAAGGCAGTAGTAGCCAGGCTCATGGCACCGTGGCTGGCTCTGCTGCACAGAAGGGTGGGAAAAAGACTGGCAGGGCTATAGTCATAGGGGATTCAATCGTAAGGGGAGTAGACAGGCGTTTCTGTAGTCGAAAACGAGACTCCCGAATGGTATGTTGCCTCCCGGGTGCACGGGTCAGGGATGTCTCAGATTGGCTGCAGGACATACTGAAGTGGGAGGGTGAATAGCAAGTTGTCGTGGTGCATATAGGCACCAACGATATAGGTAAACAATGGGATGAGCTCCTACAATCAGAATTTAGGGAGTTTGGAGATAAGTTAAAAAGTAGGACCTCAAAGGTAGTAATCTCAGGATTGCTACCAGTGCCACGGGACAGTCAGAGTAGAAATTCAAGAATAGTCAGAATGAATACGTGGCTTGAGAGATGGTGCAGGAGGGAGGGGTTCAGATTGTTGGGACATTGGAACTGGTTCTGGGGTTGGTGGGACCATTACAAATCGGATGGTCTACACCTGGTCAGGACTGGAACCAATGTCCTCGGGGTGCTTTTGCTCACACTGTTGGGGAGGTTTTAAACTAATGTGGCAGGGGGATGGGAACCAGATTAGGAAGTTAGAGGTCAGTAAAGAAGCAGCAACTAAAGCCAGTAAGGTACTGGATAATAAACTCAATGTGACTAAGGGGAAGAGTAGACAGGGAAGAGATGATGAATGCAAAGGGACAGGTGTCTGAGGTGCATTTGTTTTAATGCGAGAAGTGTAGCCGGTAAGGCAGATGAACTTAGGGCTTGGATTAGTACTTGGGAATATGATGTTATTAGTATGACTGAGACTTGGTTGAGGGAAGGGCAAGACTGGCAACTAAATATCCCAGGGTATAGATGCTTCAGGAGGGATAGAGAGGGAGGTAAAAGGGGCGGAGGAGTTGCATTACTGGTTAGAGATGATATCACAGCTGTGAGAAAAAATCCAAGTCTTGCCGGCGCCGTTCATACCTCGTGTTACCCAGCGGGATCTCAGCGTGTATGCATCCAGGGGCATCCTGGGTGGTGGGGGGTGGGCGGGGGGTCCGGCCCCGGGAGGGCCTCTGCTGTGGCCTGGCCCGCGATCGGGGCCTTTTGATCGGAGGGCCGGACTCTCGAGCTGGGGTCCTCTTTTGTTCCGCTCCGGCCCCTGTAGCCCTACGCCATGTTGCGATGGGCCAGCGCGGAGAAGAGAGCCACTGCGCATGCGCGCATTGGCGCAGGTCCCACTGCGCAGGCACAGACACACAGCGCCCATCTGATGCCGGGATTGGCAGCTGTAGTGGCGTGGGTCGCTCCAGTGTTGTGCTGGCCCCCTCTAGGTGTCAGAATCACTGCTCCTAAGGCCATGTTGACGCCGTCGAGAAATGTGACGGCGTTTATGACGGCGCCAACACTTAGCCTCCGGATCAGAGAATCCCGCCCACTGACTCTTCCGCCATAATCTTGCCATAAATCCCCGACATGCTCCCCTCCTCTATCCCTGCCAACATCAAACCCTCTCCAACAATGAGGTAGGCGGAACCAACGGGAATGTCGGGAAGACCTTTTGTGCGAAGTTGCGAACCTTTAGGTACCTAAAAGCATCCACCTGTGAAAGCCCAAATTTCTCTGACAACTCCTCCATACTCACAAATCGCCCTCTAAAAACAGCCCCTCCCCTTCCACCCGCTTCTCCTCCCACCTCCTAAACCTAGCATCCAGCCTCGCCGGCTCAAACACATGACTTGCACAGATTGACATCAACTTTGATAACTTCCCCAATTTAAAGTGTTGCTGAAACTGTCTCCATATTTTCAATGTGGAGACCACCATGGGGTTCGCTGAATATTTTCCACGAGAAAATGGCAGCGAGGCCGTCACTAATACCCATAACCCCGACTCCCTACCCAACCCCGACTCATCCACACCCATACAGACTCCAGTTCCCCACCCCAGCACCTTCCCCGCATTTGCCACCCAATAATAATATGTCAGGCTTGGCAATGCCAAGCTTCCTGAATGCTGATCCCTCTGGAAGACCGTCTTCCAAATCCTAGCCACTTTACCCGCCCAAATAAAAGACTAAATCAATTTCTCCACCACACCAAAAAAGGATTTTGGCAGAAAAACCAGCAAACACCAGAATAGAAAGGGGAACATTAATTTTCCCTGACTGTATACTGTCTGCCAAGGACAGAGGAAGACTACCCAACCTCTGTAAGTCTGCCTTAACCATGCTCACCAAACCCATGGGCCGGGATTCTCCGAGATCCCAGCCAAGTGTTGACGCCGGTGTCAAAACTTGCGCGAGCGACTCCGGAATCAACGGGCCTCCGAGCCCAGGCATTCACCCTTTCCTACTAGGGGGCTGTCCGCTGCTCCGGCGCTTAAAAGCCAGCTGGCATGGGTCCGCACGTGCACGCCACGTCCAGCGTGGATCCACGGATGGGCGTGGGCTGCCGTCTCCGCGCCGGGCCCCTACAGGCAGGAACATAGGTCCCCCCCCCCCGGAATTAGCCTGCCCGCCGGTCAGTAGGCCCCAATCGCGGGCCTGGCCACCGTGGAGGCCCGGCCCCCCCCCCCCCCCCCGAAGTCGGATCCCCTCCCCCCCACCAGGATGGGATGGCCCCCCACAGCCAGAACTCCAAGGTCCAGCAGGATAGGACCGTACGTAACCCCCTCCGTCAGGACTTGGCTGAACTCGTCGAGGCGCGGAGAATTTCCGGGGGGGGGAGTGCTCTTTCATCGGCCCCCGACTGGCGCGGTGGTGACCCCGCGGGCGCGATTGACACCGATTCTCCAGTCGCTGGAGAATCGGCAGCCCGGTGTTGGACCGGCATGGCGCAATTCTTGCGCTCTTCCGGAGATTCTCCAACCCGTCGCGGGATCGGAGAATCCCAGCCATGGAGTTCAACTTCTAAAGCCAGGCCAATCCCGAGCTACCTACACACCCAGATACCTCAAATGGAAACCCGCCCTGCAGAACGAAAACACGCTCGGATTGAGTCCCCTCCCCAGCGGAGCACCTGGAAAATGTTCACTGTTCTCCCAATTCAATTTATACCCTGGAAAAGCCCCAAAATGCTTCAGCAGCACCGTGATATCACACATTGTGGGGATCGGATCAGTCACATACAAAAGGAGATCATCGCTGTACAAGGTCATCCTGTGTTCCATCCCATCCCTTATTATCCCTTTCCACTTATCTGAGGCCCTCAGGCAATGGTCAAAGGTTCAATTGCCAATGCAAACTAGAGGGGGGACAAAGGGTGCCCCTGCCAAACTGAAAATATGTTAAACTAACATTATTTGTACGGACACTGGCCTTAGGTGCCTTGTAGAACAGCTGGACTCATGCTACGAATTTCGGCCCTATCCCAACTGTTCCAACCTCGCAAACAAATACCCCCATTCTATCCTATCAATCGCCTTCTCAGCGTTCAACACCGCAATAACACCTGCTCGCCACCTTCTGCCAGGGTCAAAACTATGTTTAACGGCTGCCTCACAGTCAACGTCAACTGCTACCCCTTCACGAACCCCATCTGATCTTCCCCAATAACCTGAGGAAGACACTTCTCCAGCCACAGTGCTAAAACCTTGACCAAAATCTTGACATCCATATTTAGTAAGGAAACGGGGCAGTACGACCCAAACGACACCGGGTCCTTATTCTTCTTTAGCAGGAGTGAGATGGATACTTGCATCATTGTCTCTGGACATCAAATTCAATGTGGACTGAGCCCACCAGGATGCCTGGGCAGCAGGGTTTGGCGTCATTGCCAAGATGCCCCAGGTTGAGGGGTTGATTGACGAGATGCATGTTGCCCTCTGACGGGTCGGTCTTCACAAACCGAAAGGGGTTCCACACGATGAATGTTCTGCTGGTGTGTGACCATGAGATGCACACTGTACACGTCTGCACCTGATACCCGGGCAGTGTGCACAACGCCTTCATCCTGGCACATTTGATGGTTCCTGACATCTCAGAGGTGCACCCCTGGCTGAGGGATTGGCTCCTGGGCGACAAGGGATATCCATTGCGGTCATGGCTGATGATGCCTATCTGGAGGCCACAGACCGAGGAGGAGACCCACTACAATGGTGCCCATGCAGCAACCAGGGGTGTGATCGAGCGGTGCTTCTGCATCCTGAAGATGCGGTTCAGGTGCCTAGACTGCTCTGGAGGGGCCCTCCAATATAGAGCTCGGAGGATCACCCACATTGTGGTGGCCAGCTGCATCGTCCACAACATCACGTTGAAGAGGGGTGACGTGGACGTCCGGTGGCGGCCATGGTGTGAACGGCCGCACACTTGGCAGCTCCCGCTCAAGGCTGTTTTTTTTCCCGGACCTTTTGCCCGTTTGGAGGGTGGATCTGTAGTTAAAAAGGTGTAGGACATGTCTGAGGGGAGTCTGATTCCACTGGTGGGACTGGTGGATTATTTGAAGGACCAGAAATGGGTCAAGAAGAAGGGAGCAGCTGGAGCAGGAGAATCTCCGTGCACCACAGCTTAAGATGGCAGGGTGTAGGAACGGCACTGTAGGGGCAGGTTTAGCACACTGGGCTAAATCGCTGGCTTTTAAAGCAGACCAAGGCTGGCCAGCAGCACGGTTCAATTCCCGTACCAGCCTCCCCAAACAGGCGCCGGAATGTGGCGACTAGGGGCGTTTCACAGTAACTTCATTGAAGCCTACTCGTGACAATAAGTGATTTTCAGTTCATTTCATTTCATTTCAATGGTCGATGGACCAGTTGGTGGTCTTCTTAAATGAGAAGTTTATCTAGCCCATGAGGACCTAGCCAAGGCGGTACACTTGTTGAAGCCTAGGATTGATCGAGTGGAGCAGAAGCTGGAGTGCCAGGGCGACCAGGTTATCCGGAAAGTGGAGGAGGCGGTGGGGTGGGCATGAGAAACGGTTGGCTTCGCTGGCGGCCGAGGTGGGAGTAATATGAGATAACCATGAGAATCTGCAGGAGAAGGTGGAGGACCTTGAGAACCGCTCCCGGAGGCAAAACTTAAAGATTGTAGGGATGCCTGAAGGCATTGAGGGAGCGGACGGTGCCATGTATGTGGCTGGATTATTGGAGAAGCTGATGGGAGAGGGGGCCTTTGGCCGGCGCCTGGAGGTCGATTGAGTGCACAGGGCGCTAATTGGATTGGATTTGTTTATTGTCACGTGTACCGAGGTACAGTGAAAAGTATTTTTCTGCAAGCAGCTCAACAGATCATTCAGTACATGGAAGAAAAGGGAATTAAACAAAATTCAAGAAAATACAAGAAAATACATGAGAATACATAATAGGGCAACACAAGATATACAATGTAACAACATAAGCATTGGCATCGGTTGAAGCATACAGGGTGTAGTGTTAATGAGGTCAGTCAATAAGAGGGTCATTTAGGAATCTGGTGACAGTGGGGAAGAAGCTGTTTTTGAGTCTGTTCGTGCGTGTTCTCAGACTTCTGTATCTCCTGCCCGATGGAAGAAGTTGGAAGAGTGAGTAAGCCGGGTGGGAGGGATCTTTGATTATATTGCCCGCTTTCCCCCGGCAGCGGGAGAGTAGATGAAATGAATGAAAAAATGAAAATCGCTTATTGTCACGAGTAGGCTTCAGTGAAGTTACTGTGAAAAGCCCCTAGTCGCCACATTCCGCCGCCTGTCCGGGGAGGCTGGTACGGGAATCGAACCGTGCTGCTGGCCTGCTTGGTCTGCTTTAAAAGCCAGTGATTTAGCTCAGTGAGCGAAACCATGGATGGGAGGCAGGTTCGTGTGATGGACTGGGCGGTATTCACGACTCTCTGAAGTTCCTTGCGTTCCTGGGCCGAGCAGTTGCCATATCATGCTGTGATGCAGCCCGATAGGATGCTTTCTATAGTGCATCTGTAAAAGTTGGTAAGGGTTAATGTGGACATGCCGAATTTCCTTAGTTTCCTGAGGAAGTATAGGCGCTGTTGTGCTCTCTTGGTGATAGCGTCGACGTGAGTGGACCAGGATAGATTTTTGGTGATGTGCACCCCTAGGAATTTGAAACTGCTAACCATCTGGGGCTGTTTAGCACAGGGCTAAATCGCTGGCTTTGAAAGCAGACTAAGCAGGCCAGCAGCATGGTTCGATTCCCGTAACAGCCTCCCCGAGCAGGCGCCGGAATGTGGCGACTAGGGGCTTTTCACAGTAACTTCATTTGAAGCCTACTCGTGACAATAAGCGTTTTCATCTCCACCTCGGCCCCGTTGATGCTGAGAGGGGTGTGTACAGTACTTTGCTTCCTGAAGTCGATGACCAGCTCTTTAGTTTTGCTGGCATTGAGGGACAGATTGTTGTCGCTGCACCACTCCACTAGGTTCTCTATCTCCCTCCTGTATTCCGACTCGTCGTTATTCGAGATCCGGCCGCAGGCGAACGAGCTGCCGAGGACAATGGTGGTGCGTCTTCACCGGTTCCTGGATAAGGACAAGATTTTGAGAAGGGCGAGGCAGACGAGGAGATGCACCTGGGAGGGGTATGAGCTGCGAGTATACCAGGATTTGGGCCCAGATTTGCCAAAGAGGAGGGCCGGGTTTAATCGGGTGAAGGCTGCCGTCTTTAAAAAGGGGGAGAATTTTGGGGTGTTGTGCCCGGCTCACCTCTGTGTGACCTTGAGCAATAAGGAACATTCTTTTGGAACACCAGAGGAGGAGATGGAATTTTTGAGAGACAATGGACTGGCTGGTCAAGGAGGACATTGAACTCTGGAGGAAGGGTGTGGAGAGGAATATGGGGCTGGATTCTCCGTTTCTGCAGCTGAGTGCCGGCTCAAATGGAGAAGGTTTACGTCAAAAAATTCGGCATGATAGGGAAATGGAGAATCTCGGCCCAGAGGACGGTTGTTCCACCTCTGTCAGTCCGTTTTTACACTATTCATCAAGCTTGAATAAGTCAATCTGTGAAGTGAGGGCCAATTGTGTTGCATTCTGACCCCAAAATAACGAAACCCTGTACTAGAGAGGTGGAAGGTGACGTGGCTAAAAGGGCTCGCCTTCCAGGAGGGTTGATGGGAAAATATTCACTTTTGCCGAGATTTAATTTATAGTCAGAGAAGGAACTGATGGAATAGTGGGCACGATCCTACGGCCATGCTGCGCCGGTAAAGCAGCAATCAAAAGCCGGGAGACCTGCTCCCAGGATCTACCCAGCATGCAACGCCTCTCGAGTTTCAACGCAATCTTGTAAGATGCTGTGATGTGAATCCCGCCCATAAACTTTACACAAATCTGCATATAAGAGCGAGGCAGTAAGCCTCATTCGGGATTGGGGGAGGTTGGGGATTGTTTGGGGGCCTTGGAGATCGGGACACCATTTTTAAAAGCATTTTTTGGTCTCTAATTGGCACTGCTCTTCCATCAGTTACTCTTTTGCTCTTCATGCCTTCATAAAACAGCTTAGAGTTTGCCTTGAATTTACTTGCCAATGTTTTTCCATGCCTTCTCTTTCCTTTCCTGATTTCCTGTTTAATTCCACCCCTTTACTTTCTATATTGCTCTAAGCTTTGTGCAATTTTGAGCTCTTGGAAATGACATGAGCTTTCCTGTTTTTGCCTGTATGATGTTTAACAGTCCACTCTTTGGGCTCGATCGCATGGTCCCGTTACGCCTGACTCAGTAATGGAACTGGGCTGTTAAATCTCGTGAAAAGCCTCTCATGAGATTTGTGGTGCTCAGGACGCCTTTGAGATCTAACGGGATCTGGATCTCACCCTCACTGGGTAGGATTCAGATTTGCTGTTTTAACGATTGACAGATCGGGCTCAATCCCCTACCATGGCCTCCAGACCCTCCCTAATGCCCCAACTTACTTGTTAGGGGGTCCTCGAGGCACCCTTATCCTACCTCATAAGGGCAGGGCACCCCTGGGACTGATCCCCGGCACGGGCAGCCAGCCACCTGGGAACCTTGGCACTGCGAGGATGGCCTATGGCGCTACCAGGATGCCCAGTTGACAGTACCAAGGTGCCAGGCTGTCAGTGCCAGGTTGCCAAGCTGGCAGCAAGTGTGCCAGGACACCATCCTACCTAGAGCTGAGCTTGTCAGTGCAGGAAAGAAGGTAAATGTGGCCTTGGTGGGGCATTCCTCACCAAGGCCAGAACAAAAAGGTCTTGTTTGATGGCAAAGTTATTCTTGGTGCAGCAGGTGCCAAGAAACACCCTGCAAAACGCACCCAAAATGGGACTCTTTTTTTCCCCATTAAATTGTGCTCTTTATTTCTGTGGGGGCATATTTATCTGAACCCTCTTTACTTTCTCCTTCAAACCCACTGCTAATTTATACTGATTTATTTTGTGGATGTTTCCAATTCACTGCCAAATTACTTCTCAGCCTGCGAAAACTGCCCTTTCCGTAATTTAAATATTTTACTTTTCTTTAATTCAGTTAAATCTAACTGAATTATGGTCACCATCACTGAGTGCTCACGTAATGATGCCCTTTCATCTGCCTAGATTCATTCATTAAAACTAATTCCAGAGCTGTTGGACTTACTCTGTCCTTGCTGGTTGAGAAAAGTTCTCCTGAATGCACTTGAAGAACTCTGCAACATCTAAACCTTTCACACTTATTGCATCCAAGTTAATAGTAAGGTAGCTGAAATCCCCATGAGTTAGCGCCACCTTATTGGTTTTGCACTTCTCAGCAATCTGCCTGCATATTTGCTCTTCTATCATCCTCTGGCTGTTTGAGGTTTGATAGAATACTCCCAGCAGTGTGATTGCCCTTTTTTTGTTCCTCAGTTCAATCCATATGGTCTCATTTGATTCTCCTAGCATATCATCCCTCTTCATAGCTGTGACGGTTTCATTAACCAATATTGCAACCCTCCCACCCCACCCCCTCTGCCATCTTATTATCTTATCCAGTTTGAAACCCCAGTAACCAAGCACGTTAAGCTGTCACTCCTGTCCTTCTTTAAACCATGATTCAGTGATAGTTATGTTATCATATTTCCTTGTGTCTATTTGTGTCCTCAGCTCATCTACCTTACACATAAATCTCCTTGTAATTGAGGTAATTACTGAACAACTCCTTTGTTGACTGTTCTCTTTTTTTTCTTGTCCTTCTATACTCGCTGACTAATTTTCTGCCATCTATTTCTGACCTTGCCTCCCGCCCTTCTGAATCTATGCTTAGGTTCCCATCCCCATTCCATTCTAGTTTAAACCTCCCCAACAGCACCAGCAAACTTCCCTGCCACTATAGTAAGATACAGACAACTAAAAACAGATAAAGCACTTGAGGGATACAAGGAAAGTAGAAAAGAGCTCGAGCAGGGAGTTAGGAGGGCAAAAAAGGTCATGAAATGTCCTTGGCAGACAGGATTAAGGAGAATCCCAAGGCATTTTATACGTACATTAGGAAAAAGAGGGTAGCTAGAGAAAGAGTTGGTCCACTAAAGGACAAAGGAGGGAAATTACGTACAGAACCAGAGGAAGTAGGTGAGGTCCTTAATGAGTATTTTGCATTGTTACTCACAAAGAAGGACATGCTGATTAGTGGTGTCTCAGAGGGATGTGTAAACACTTTATGCGGAAGGAAGTGTTAAGTATGTTAAAAGGTTTTCAGGTAGGCAAATCCCCAGGGCCAGATGGCATCTATACCAGATTGCTGAGGGAGGCAAGAGATGAAATTGCTGGGCCTCTGACAGAAATCTTTGTGTCCTCATTGGCCACAGGTGAGATCCTAGAGGATTGGAGGATAGCCAATGTTGTTCCGTTATTTAAGAAAGGTTGTAAGGATAATCCGGGTAATTATAGGCCAGTGAGTTTGACGTCAGTAATAGTGAAATTGTTGGAAAAGATTCTCAGAGATAGGGGGCGGAATTCTCCGCTCCCTCGTGGCATCGGGAAGGCCGTCGTGAACTCGGCCGAGTTTCACCATGGCCTCGGAGGCCGCTCCTCGCACCCTATTCTACCCCCTCCCCAGCAGTGCTCCGTAAATCTCGGCCGCCGGGCCTTGACGCTTGCGTCAAGGTGACGCGCGAGAATGACGCAACGGTGGCGCCTAAGTGACGTCAGCCACACATGCGCAGGTTGGCCGGCTCCAACCCGCGCATGTGCGCTTGCCGTCTTCCCCTCCGCTGCCCCGCAAGACGTGGCGGCTTGATCTTGCGGGGTGGCGGAGGGGAAAGAGTGCGTCTCTTGGAGACGCCGGCCCGACGATCGGTGGGCACCGATCGCGGGCCAGTCGCCTCCCGAGCACGGCTGTGGTGCTCACTCCCCTCTCCGCCCCCCACAAGCCACAAACTAAACTTTGACGCCATGTTCATGACGGCAGCGACCAGGTGTGGTTGCCGCTGGCGTGAACCGGTCGGGAATGTCAGGCCGCTCGGCCCATCCAGGCTGGAGAATCACCGGTCGCCGTGAAAAACGGCGAGCAGCGATTCTCCGAGCGGGGAGTGGGAGAATCACGGGGGGTGCCAGGGCGGCGTGTCGTAAGTCGCCCAGCCGTCCCACAAATCTCCAACCCGGCGTGGGGAGTGGAGAATTGCGCCCAGGATCTATGCACATTGGAAAGTAAATGGTCTTATTAGCGACAGGCAGTATGGTCTTGTACGAGGGAGGTCATGTCTCACTAATTTGATTGAATTTTTTGAGGAGGTGACAAAAATGATTGACGAGGGAAAGGTTGTCTATATGGACTTTAGTAAAGCATTTGATAAGGTCCCTCATGGCAGGCTGGTGCAAAAGATTAGATCACATGGGGTCAGGGGTGAACTAGCTGAATGGATGCAGAGCTGGCTTGGCCATAGGAGACAGAGGGTAGCAGTGGAAGGGTGTTTTTCCAAATGGAGGTCTGTAACTAGTGGTGTTCCGCAGGGATCAGTTCTGGGATCTCTGCTCTTTGTAATATATATAAATGACTTGGAAGAAAACATAGTGGGTCTGATTAGCATGCCTGCAGATGATACTAAGATTGTAGGAGTTGCAGATAGTGATGAAGATTGTCAGAGAATACAACAGGATATAGATAGGCTGCAAAATTGGACAGAGAAATGGCAGATGGAATTTAAACCGGACAAATGCGAGGGGATACATTTTGGTAGATTCAATTCAGGTGGGGAACTATAAAATAAATGGCAGAACCATCAGGAGCATAGAGACATGGAGAGATCTGGGTTGCAGGTCCACAGAGCCTTAAAAGTGGCAGCACAGGTGGAAATGGTGATAAAGAAAGCATATGGCTTGCTTGCCTTCATAGGACGAGGTATTGAGTATAAAAGCTCGACAATTATGTTACAATTATATAGAACGCTGGTTGCTGCACATTTGGAATACTTTCCAATTCTGGTCACCACACTACCAGAGGACGTGGAGGCTTTGAATGAGTACAGAAAAGGTTTACCAGGATATTGCCTGGTATGGAGGGTATTAGCTATGAGGAGAGATTGAATAAACTGGGATTATTCTCCCCAGAGAGACGGAGGCTGAGCAGCGAACTGATGGAGCTGGTTTAGCACAGCAGGCTAAACAGCTGGCTTGTAATGCAGAGCAAGGCCTGCTACACGGGTTCAATTCCCGTACTGGCCTCCCCAAACAGGCGCCGGAATGTGGCGACTAGGGGCTTTTCACAGAAACTTCATTGAAGCCTACTTGTGACAATAAGCGATTATTAATTGTGCTGGTTTAGCACAGTGGGCTAAACAGCTGGCTTGTAATGCAGAACAAGGCAGCAGCGTGGGTTCAATTCCCATACCAGCCTCCCCAAACAGGTGTTGGAATGTGGTGACAAGGGGCTTTTCACAGTAACTTCATCATGAGGGGCTGGTTTAACACAGTGGGCTAAATAGCTGGCTTGTAATGCAGAACAATGCCAGCAGCGCGGGTTCAATTCCCGTACCGGCCTCCCCGAACAGGTGCCGGAATGCGGCAACTAGAGGCTTTTCATAGTACTTCATTGAAGCCTACTTGTGATAATAAGGGATTATTATTAGAAGTTTATGAAATTATTAGGGGTATAGATAGGGTGAACAGTTGAAGGCCTTTTTCCCAGGGCGGAAATTACAATTACAAGGGGGCACAAATTCAAGGTGAGGGGAGAAAGGTTCAGTGGAGATGTGCGGGGGAAGATTTTTACACAGACGGTGGTGGTGGCCTGGAATGCACTACCCAGTGAGTTGGTTGAGGCAGATACGTTAGCGACTCTTAAGACTTATCTAGATAGACACATGCACTGATGGGTTACAGAAGGATACAGGCGGTTAGTCGAGATAGGATACATGATCAGCTCAGGCTTGGAGGGCCAAAGGGCCTGTTCCTGTGCTGTATTGTTCTTTGTTCTATATTGACCCAGGCCCTGTTGAGGTACAACCCACCCAGCTTCACATGTCCCATCTTACCCAGAGCCGATCCCAATGTCCCAGGATTCTGAAACCCTCTCTCCAGCATCACCTTTCCAGCCACACATTCAGCTGCATTGTCCTTCTAGTTCTGTACTTACCAGTATGTGACACAAGGAGTAATCCAGTGATTCCAATCTACAGGGACTTTTCCAGAATTTCCAGAATTGATTTTTCAACCTTTAGACCTACTAGCTTTCCTGGTGACCACCCCCTCTCTCCCCCCCCCCCCCCATTTTAGTGATCATTGTAAGTTCCCTGTTCCCTTTGACTTTCTATGGATTGTTGAGATTTCCTAGCTCTCACAAAAATTTTTGCAGGACCTAATCCTGTTCTATGTTCTATAGTGTAGAGAGACTTTAGAGGGGTTTCACAGGACAGCGCAATATCGTGGGCCGAAGGGCCTGTACTGCGCTGTAATGTTCTATGTTCTTCTATGTTCTAATCCCTCTTTCTGCCAACGTTGTTGATATTGAAATGGACCATGAACACCGGTACTTCACCCTCCCCCTTTGCAGTGCCCTATAGTTGTTGAGTGACATTCTTGACCTTCGCACCAGGGAGGCAACATACCACCCTGGAGTCAATTCTGAGGCAGCAGAAAGCCTGGCTGTTCTCCATAATATTTATTCCCCTATCTCTACTGTTTCCTGACTGTCCTCCTCCTGTCTCCCTACACAGCTGAGTCATTCATTGTGCTGTAACCTTAGCTCTGGCTGTATTCCTCACGGTTCCTCACTGTGCACTGTTTCTATTCTGGTTTCCATTTGATAAAAAAGAAACAGAGGCTATAAAGATTTACAAGGAAGGTGTAAGAACTGAAAAGTTGGGGCTCTTTTCTCTGAGAGAAAGCTGATGTGTGATCAAATAGAGACCTTTAAAAATATAGTAGAGCTTGATAGGATGGACATTGAGCATGACAAAATAATTGGACCAAGGCACAATATCAACACCAACCCAAGGACAGAGCCTTGGCAGGAGGAACCAGCTCGCCAGAAGAAGCTTGGTAGTTTTTTAAAATTTAAATAGTTTTCTTCCCTTTGAACTCTTTGTGGTCAGAAGGAGCAGAAGTGCTTCTTTCAGGCCCCTTAAGAAAGCTTTGGGCCTTCCCAATCCTGACCTTCCCCCATTTATGAAGGATCTCCCAAATCCTTCCTGATCATACACAGCAAATGAATCCCCACCTTCCCTGATTGGAGCTGTAACTGAACTGGAATTCCTTCTCCCACTGACTCCTGGAAACTATTTCATAGTTTTAAATTACTATTTGCTCCTGGTGTGTGGGAATATCTGACAAGGCTCGCATTTATTGCTCATCGTAATTTCTCTTGAGAAGGTGGTGGTGCCAATTGGCTGGGTCAGATTTATCCAACATTTCGTGGATACTAAATGTGTCAACACAATTTGCCTTTCACAAAACCATGTTGACTCAGCCTGATTGTAATATGATTCTCTAAATGTCTTGCTATCACTTCCTTAATAATTCCCAATGACAGGTGTAAGGCTAACTGGTGTCTAGTTTCCTACTTTCTGTCTCCCTTATATTTTTGAATCTGGTTTTTGGTTGTAATACTAGACACATAGCCTCAAAATCGGTGAATCCAGCCCTAAGTGTTGCGCAGACGCAGAATTCATGGAGATCCACAACAGCAAAACTGACGCTGCAATTGGACCGATTCCAGGATCCAGGATATTTTGATTTTTCAACCTTCAGCCCCACTAGCTTTCCTGGTATTCTTTCTCCCATTTTAGTGATCATTGCAAGTTCCCTGTTTCTTTATGCCCTTTGACTTTTGACTTTCTATGGATCATCGGGATTTTTTTGTGTCTCCTCCCGTGAAAACAGATCGAAAATACTTTCTCAAAGTCTCTGTAATTTCCTTATTTCCCAATGTTCCCCAATCTCGATCTCTAAAGGACCAATGTTTACTTCAGCTCTGCTCCTCCTTTTTAAATACTTGTCGAAGCTCTTACTGCTTGTTTTTAAAAATATTTTTTGTTAGTTTAGTCTCGTGTTCTAATTTCGGCGAATGCTGAGGGGACTGGTGGGGGTGGCGAGGGGGGTTACAGGAGGGCACTATCTGGCAGGCCGGGTCTGCGCGCTGTTGGCGCCATGTTGTACGCCGCGACTGCTGCAGGTCGTTGCCGTGTGCATGCATGACCACAGACCCGGCAATTCTTCATCTGCATCTGCAGGGAAAGCTAGGGCTTTATGTGGCACGTTGGCCCTGGCACACACGTCGTGTAGCCTCCCTTGCCAGCCTGCGCCCCATGTCCTGCCCATTCTACCCCTCTCCTGCATCCTCCTCGTCGGAGGAGGCCTGACGTTCCTCCTCCTCCTCCAACACATCACCCCTCTGCTGTGTGATGTTGTGGAGGATGCAGCAGGCTGCCACGATGCAGGCGACCCTCTCAGCATCATACTGGGGGCCCCCTCCAGAGCTGTCCAGGCATCTGAACCGCATCTTCAGGAGGCCAAAGCACCGCTCGCTCACTCTCCTGGTCGCTGCATGGGCGTCGTTGTAGCAGGTCTCCGCATCAGTCTGTGGCCTCCGGATAGGTGTCATCAGCCACGACCGCAGTGGATAACCCCTGTCACCCAGGAGCCAAACCCCCAGCGGGGGATGGGGGGTGCGCCTCGAACATTTCAGGAATTATCGAGTGTGTCAGGATGTAAGCGTCGTGCACACTGCCGGGTATCGGGCACATACGTGTATGATGTGCAGCGGATGGTCACATATCAGCTGTACATTCATCGAGTGGAACTCCTTTCTGTTTGTGTAGTGCGGCCTCTCATTTGCAGGTGCTCGTAAGGCGACATACATCCCGTCGGTGGTAGCGATACCCACTATCTGGGTATCCTGGTGGGCTCGGTCAATATTGAGGTTGATGTATTGGACCGCCTGGGCATATAGGGCCTCCGTAACAGCTCGATGCACCGGTGTACAAAGCTCTGTGAGATCCCAGGCAGATCTTTATTCGGCACTTGGAAGAATCCCGTGGCATAAAGGTTCAGGGTGACCGTCACCTTCACGGCCACTGGGAGTGGGTGTCCTCTCCCATATCCCCGCCGTGCCAGGGGCTCCATCATATGGCAGATATGTCACACTGTCTCCTTGCTCAGCCGGAGTCTTTGACGGCATGCCCGGTCCGGCAGGTCCTCAAATGACAGGCGCTGCTGGCACACATGGGGCCTCATGTGACACCTCCTTGGTACCTCCTCCTCCCCGGCCTGTTGGGCAACCGGCTCTCCATCCTGGGCTGTTGTCTCCTGTCCCTCTGGGATATAGTCCACTGCAGCACGCTCCGCTGCTACATGCTCTCCTGCTGAACACTCCACAGCTACAGCTTCCTCCTGCTTAAGTAGCTCCAGCTCGTACAGCTGCAGGGCATACCCCAGGGCTGTGGCGACTAGGAGAAAGGTCACCATTTCTGGTTGAATTCCAATATCCATTGTCTGCAGGGGTGAAAGGCTGATGTGTTAGCATGGTGCATACCCATGTGCAAAACCAGTCCACCGGGCTACATGGTGGCTCTGGTTGGCACTGCAGCCTCTGCCCCAGCATTCCCTCCCCACACCCACATATCCGTACCCCTGACCCCATCGATGCCTGGCACTGTGGGGGCCTCTGGCTTGGTGCCATCCCTGCTGCCAGGGATAAAGTCGGCTGACACTGTCTTTGCCAGCGGTATACTCCAAAGCGCCCGCCCGGCGACTCGGAAGGGGCTGCAGTGGGTGTTGCCCTGGGTGGGCCACCTGATGCCTCGCCAGTGGAGGCAGCCAGGTGGGGGTATAGCAGAGGGTTGGGTACGGGGGTGGCAGCACCCATATGGCTGGTGTCACTCTACAGAATCAGGGGCCAAGGTGGGTGCTCAGTGGGATACAGGTTAGGTGGCTTGGCCACGCTAAATTGCCCTTAGTGTCCAAAAAGGTTAGATGGGGTCACTGGGATAGGGTGGAGGTGTGGGCTTGAGTCCGGTGTTCTTTCCAAGGGCCGGTGCAGACTCGATGGGCCGAATGGCCTCCTTCTGCATTGTAAATTCTATGATCTATGAACACTCAAGAAGCTTGATGACACCCAGGACAAAGCAGCCCACTTAATTGGCACCCCTTCCCTAAACATTCAAACCCTCCATTACCGTCGCACGGTAGCAGCAGTGTGTACCATCTGCAGGAACTCACCAAGAATCCTTAGCAGCACCTTCCAAACCCACAACCACTACCATCTAAAAGGACAAGAGCAGCAGATACCTGGGAACCCCATTACCTGGAAGTTCCCCTCCAATCCACTCACTGTCCTGACTTAGAAATATATCGCCGTCCATTCACTGTCGAATGGTTAAAATACTGGAACTACATCCCTAACAGCATTGTGGGTGTATCTACATAACAGGGACTGCAGTAGTTCAAGAAGGCTGCTTCCCACCCCCTTCCCAAGGACAATTAGGGATGGATCATAAATACTGGTCTAGCCAGTGATATTTATATCCTGTAAAATGAAAAAAAAGGAAAAGAGGATAAAGTGCCCCAGCTGGTATATGTGGCCATCATGACCTCCAAGATACTTTGTGTACTGCATATTGCGATTCTTTCACTGTGGCTTCGATTCTGCAGGGCAAGATGGGGGAGTCAGCTATCACTGTCCGTGTCCATTACCCTCTGAAAAATACTGCAACTTCCGAATATTGGGCATGTGCCGATTGGCTTGGAAATTCTGAAATTGGTCTCTAACTTAGGCTCCACGAGCGGCTGCTCTGTGGATCCTCCATCGTTGGGAATTGATGAAATCAATGAGAATTTCAACCTTCCGTCTCTCATATCATTGTTCAAAACCCCGGAAAAAGTTACACCTCCTTCAATCAGATACTATGGCAATATGATTAATGAAATTTGATGAAAATCGTGATTTCCGTGCAGGGGCGGAGAATTGACCTTTACACCCGAATCAAGCGCGGCGCCGCTAACGCGATTCTCCCACATGCGAATTACGCGGCGCAGCTGGGGGGGGCATTGCCAGAGACCCTCCCAGCGATACTCCGGTCCCGACCGGCCGAATTCCCGACGGCGTGGTTCTAACCACGTCTAGCCGGTTGGGTCTTGCGCGCGGCAGCTGTGGACTCAGTGCGCGGCTGCCCTGGTAGGGGGCGGGGGAATCAAGCACCGGGGGGAGGGGGTCTTATGGGCGGCCGGTGTGGCGATCGGGCGGGTCATATGGACCGGCGTTGGGCAGATCGGTGGGAACTTGTTTGTTGCTCTAGGTCCGCCGGCTGAGTCCGCCATCGTGTTCGGCGTGGCCCCTGGAGGCCGGCGGTGCTCATCCACGGACTCAGAACCGGAAGCACGGGGGCTCGTATCTGCAGCCAACGCTGCGCGAAGCTCCCCAGGTCCCTGCCAGTCCCCTGCAGGTAAGTAAATCTTTATTTTTTTTAGGAAAGTCTGGAGTGAAACACCAGCGTTTTTACACTAGCGTGGGGACATAAAGCCCATTTTTGGAGAATCAAGCCCAGGGTGGCTGAGAAAATCCTCTAATATGATTGGTTGATTGCACAGCCTAATGACATCACTCCAATGGCTAATATTCTAGGATGCCAAGTGAATGCAATCGGTCATAGTACCACTATGCGGAGGCAGAGGTGAAATTATCATTGGAGATCACTAGATCTACTGGAAATTACTTGGTGCCCCTGTTTTCCTGTTGGCTGCAAACCTCAGGACAATGTATCCTGCTTCTGGCTGGCATTAGCTGGAGCTGCAGAAAGTGGCCTTCCTGGACACTGACAGCTTTCATCACCCTGCTGTGAAGCTTTCATGTCAGTCTGAGGAGGTGGCACAGCTTCATCATTACTTGCTTGGTGATCTGAGCCCCAAGCATTGGTCCTGCGCCATTTCTTCCAGGCAACCTATAGTGTGCAGGACCATCAATGGACAGCCCTCTTTCACCTTTCTTCTCTCAGAACGTTCGCCTGACATTAGCAGCGTGAATTAGTCAACAACACCCCTTAAAATACCCTAACTCAGAGTCAGTCTCCCATCTCAGCATTCTTAATTTACAGAATGATGCCCAAATTTATTACCAGGACTAGCTTTGTCCAAATTAAGGATCATGTCATTGCATCAGCCAAGTAGACTATGTGATGTTGGGCTAGTGCCACCTTCTGGGAATGTCCAAGTGGGAGCCATTTTGAGCAGGTTTCACCAAGCAGGCCACATCAGAAGCCTCTGGTGGTGCTGCAGCCCCTTGAAATGTGGCACCCAGGCCTCTGTAGTGCTGCCAGAGAATAACATTTTGCGGCCTAAGTATTAAAAGTCTTTAGATCCCTGTTGGTCTACACCCTTCAGTCTCTTTCCGATGAGTCTGCATTCCCATTCCTTGAATGTGTTTTCCAATTCCCTCTTTCCCTCTCAAAATTTATTACTTCACTTTCATCGGCATTAAATTGCACATTCCAGCTGCCTGTGCATTCTGCTCGTGTATCTGTGTCTCCCTGAAGCCGGTTACAGCCTTGCTGGCTGTTTGCCAAGCCCCCTATGTTTTAAGATTGTGCTCGCTGCAAACCAGCTGCATATGCTGAGTAGTGAAGGCTGCATTTGCTCCCGGACACAGCACTTTCAGCCCTTCTCCAAGCCTATCAATTACTAACCTATTTATCCTAATTCTGTTTCCTGTCTGCCAGCCAACTTTCTATTTATAAATAATCACCCCAATTTGTGAAATGCAAAAATATGTATAAATATGCACATTAATCAAAAGAGTTCTAAAACAAGACGTGGCAAGAAGCAATTATTACAAAATATGAAAAGGGACTTAAAATTTCAATAGTGACAACATTTTGTGAGTGTTATTTTCACTCAGTGATCACCTGGGCAATGGTGAAAACGTAGAAGGCAGTAACAGTAGAAGGTGTGGCCACAGCCCCTCATCCTGTAGCCCCCCTATGGTTTAGAATATTAGAAAACTGAGAAAAACAGAAGACATAAATTACTGTTATATGGTATTAGCTTAACAAATTTTTAACACAGCCAGATGACGTTGTATGATTGCTTGTTCAAGAAAGGTACTGATTAATTTGAAGGGATTAATGTCTCCATACTGTTTAGTAGCTGGCCCCTTTAAGGGATGATTGTCTGAAGAGTCATGTGACCCGCTCGCTCAATCGTTAGTTAGCGCACGGAATCGCTGAACAGACCTTTGCTCAGTTCGATCCAGGAGGCAGACTGGCAGCATCGTGGCTGCACGACTTTGTAAATAGGATGTACAGGTACAGATAAATATAGGTAAATAGGATGTTGTGTAAATAAACATTTATTGTTTGTACCAATATCCTGGGGGGGAGATTTGTTAGTGCTCTTTGGGGGGGTTTAAACTAATTCAGCAGGGGCATGGGAACCTGGATTGTAGTTTTGGGGTGCGAGAGATTGAGAGTAGAGAGGTCAGGAGCACAGATTTGACTTTGCAGGAGGGCGGCAGTGTTCAGGTAGGTGGTTTGAAGTGTGTCTATTTCAATGCCAGGAGTATACGAAATAAGGTAGGGGAACTGGCAGCATGGGTTGGTACCTGGGACTTCGATGTTGTGGCCATTTCAGAGACATGGATAGAGCAGGGACAGGAACGGTTGTTGCAGGTTCCGGGGTTTAGGTGCTTTAGTAAAGTCAGAGAAGGGGGCAAAAGAGGGGGAGGTGTGGCGCTGCTTGTCAAGGACAGTATTACGGTGGCAGAAAGGGTGCAAGATGGGGACTCTTCTTCCGAGGTAGTATGGGCTGAGGTTAGAAACAGGAAAGGAGAGGTCACCCTGCTGGGAGTTTTCTATAGGCCACCTAATAGTTCTAGAGATGTAGAGGAAAGGATGGCGAAGATGATTCAGGAAAAGAGCGAAAGTAACAGGGTAGTTGTTATGGGAGACTTTAACTTTCCTAATATTGACTGGAAAAGATATAGTTCGAGTACATTGGATGGGTCGTTCTTTGTACAATGTGTGCAGGAGGGTTTTCTGACACAATATGTTGACAGGCCAACAAGAGGTGAGGCCACTTTGGATTTGGTTTTGGGTAATGAACCAGGCCAGGTGTTAGATCTGGAGGTAAGTGAACACTTTGGAGACAGTGACCACAATTCGGTGACCTTTACATTAGTGATGGAAAGGGATAAGTATACCCCGCAGGGCAAGAGTTATAGCTGGGGGAAGGGCAATTATGATGCCATTAGACATGACTTAGGATGTGTAGGTTGGAGAAGTAGGCTGCAAGGGTTGGGCACACTGGATATGTGGAGCTTGTTCAAGGAACAGCTATTGCGTGTTCTTGGTCAGTACGTACCAGTCAGACAGGGAGGAAAGGGTAGAGCGAGGGAACCGTGGTTTACCAAAGAAGTGGAATCTCTTGTTAAGAGGAAAAAGGAGGCCTATGTGAAGATGAGGCGTGAAGTTTCAGTTGGGGCGCTTGATAGTTACAGGGAAGCGAGAAAGGATCTAAAGAGAGAGCTAAGACGAGCAAGGAGGGGACATGAGAAGTCTTTGGCAGGTAGGATCAAGGAAAACCCAAAAGCTTTCTATAGGTATGTCAGGAATAAAAGAATGACTAGGGTAAGAGTAGGGCCTGTCAAGCACAGTGGTGGGAAGTTGTGTGTGGAGGCTGAGGAGATAAGCGAGATACTAAATGAATACTTTTTGTCAGTATTCACTCAGGAAAAAGATAATATTGTGGAGGAGAATGCTGAGACCCAGGCTATTAGAATAGATGGGATTTATCCTAGGATTCTCTGGGAAGCCAGGGAAGAGATTGCTGAGCCTTTGACTTTGATTTTTAGGTTATCATTGGCTACAGGAATAGTGCCAGAGGACTGGAGGATAGCAAATGTGGTCCCTTTGTTCAAGAAGGGGAGTAGAGATAACCCCGGTAACTATAGGCCGGTGAGCCTAACGTCTGTGGTGGGTAAAGTCTTGGAGAGGATTATAAAAGATACGATTTATAATCATCTAGATAGGAATAATATGATTAGGGATAGTCAGCATGGTTTTGTGAAGGGTAGGTCATGCCTCACAAGCCTTATCGAGTTCTTTGAGAAGGTGACTGAACAGGTAGACGAGGGTAAAGCAGTTGATGTGGTGTATATGGATTTCAGTAAAGCGTTTGATAAGGTTCCCCACGGTCGGCTATTGCAGAAAATACGGAGGCTGGGGATTGAGGGTGATTTAGAGATGTGGATCAGAAATTGGCTAGTTGAAAGAAGACAGAGAGTGGTGGTTGATGGGAAATGTTCAGAATGGAGTTCAGTTACGAGTGGCGTACCACAAGGATCTGTTCTGGGGCCGTTGCTGTTTGTCATTTTTATAAATGACCTAGAGGAGGGAGCAGAAGGATGGGTAAGTAAATTTGCAGACGACACTAAAGTCGGTGGAGTTGTAGACAGTGCGGAAGGATGTTGCAGGTTACAGAGGGACATAGATAAGCTGCAGAGCTGGGCTGAGAGGTGGCAAATGGAGTTTAATGTGGAGAAGTGTGAGGTGATTCACTTTGGAAAGAATAACAGGAATGCGGAATATTTGGCTAATGGTAAAATTCTTGGTAGTGTGGATGAGCAGAGGGATCTCGGTGTCCATGTACATAGATCCCTGAAAGTTGCCACCCAGGTTGATAGGGCTGTGAAGAAGGCCTATGGTGTGATGGCCTTTATTGGTAGAGGGATTGAGTTCCGGAGCCATGAGGTCATGTTGCAGTTGTACAAAACTCTAGTACGGCCGCATTTGGAGTATTGCGTACAGTTCTGGTCGCCTCATTATAGGAAGGACGTGGAAGCTTTGGAACGGGTGCAGAGGAGATTTACCAGGATGTTGCCTGGTATGGAGGGAAAATCTTATGAGGAAAGGCTGATGGACTTGAGGTTGTTTTCGTTAGAGAGAAGAAGGTTAAGAGGTGACCTAATAGAGGCATACAAAATGATCAGAGGGTTAGATAGGGTGGACAGCGAGAGCCTTCTCCCGCGGATGGAGGTGGCTAGCACGAGGGGACATAGCCTTAAATTGAGGGGTAATAGATATAGGACAGAGGTCAGAGGTGGGTTTTTTATGCAAAGAGTGGTGAGGCCGTGGAATGCCCTACCTGCAACAGTAGTGAACTCGCCAACATTGAGGGCATTTAAAAGTTTATTGGATAAGCATATGGATGATAAGGGCATAGTGTAGGTTAGATGGCCTTTAGTTTTTTTTTCCATGTCGGTGCAACATTGAGGGCCGAAGGGCCTGTACTGCGCTGTATCGTTCTATGTTCTATGTTCTATGTACCAACTGCAACAGATCGACCAGCTAAGTTCAAGGACCCGCGATCGCTACCTGAAGGACGAACCATGTCCAAGACGAACCTGACGACTTCCAGCCACCACATGTGAAGATTTTGATAAAGGCCTTATCTAACCTGCACAGAGCCGGTCACTTGGAAGTTAAGTAAAGGTTGATGAGACCATCAATTCACACAACACGTGGTTAGAAGCGAACAGTGGTTTTAATTGTCCTACAACAGAGCCTGCCTGTAACGAGATGAACTCTAGATGAACTGGCAGGCAGGCTCACAACAGCAACCTTTATACTTCCGGTTAGGGGAGGAGCCATGGGCGGAGCCATGGGCAGAGCCAAGGGTGGAGCCCAGTACAAGCTCCTCATCTCCCCCTATGGGTAGAGCCGCACAACTACACATGATCTAGTACAAGGTACAGGCTCAACACATGTTGTACAACACATTGTGGATTATTAGTGTTTATAATTCACCACAAAGGTCATTTAAGTTGTTAGGTATAGTTTAATGTGTAGCCACGTGTAGATTATTATGCATGGAACATAGAACATACAGTGCAGAAGGAGGCCATTCGGCACATCAAGTCTGCACTGACCCACTTAAGCCCTCACTTCCACCCCATCCCCGTAACCCAATAACCCCTCCTAACCTTTTGGACACTAAGGGTAATTTATCATGGCCAATCCACCTAACCCGCTCGTCTTTGGACTGTGGGAGGAAACCGGAGCACCCGGAGGAAACCCATGCAAACACGGGGAGTACGTGCAGACTCCGCACAGACAGTGACCCAGCGGGGAATTGAACCTGGGACCCTGGCGCTGTGAAGCCACAGTGCTAGCCACTTGTGCTACCGTGCTGCACAGGAATAGAACCAAGCCTGTGTTTAATAATAAACAGTAATTGAACTAATATACTGGTTGTGTGGTTATTTGTCCAGTACAAGGAACATACTCGTATCTTGTGTTTCTGATAAAAGAGCAACAGACCCAAACTTATAATTTAGTTGTAACCAAAGATCTCTAAAGATACCAGATGCAAGCTCAGTTATAGAGATTGTGAATTTAGTAAAAGGGCACTACCACCCAAAGTCCTCTGTGATTCTGCAACAATTCAAATTAAATTCCACGGGGAGAGCTCCAGGGGAGACTGTGGTAGCTCTAGTAACACTCTGGAGGCTTCCAATAGTAACAAATGTTAAAGGTGCTATGTGTACAGGTACAGAACAGCTACCGATGGGTATTGTCTCTTCTGCTCCAGGGTCCACACTACATGGGCCCCTGTTCCCAGGGTCCTGTGCTAATGTGCTATTGGCCTGGGTTTGTGTGCTCCTGTGTGATTGGTCACATGGGCCACCAGGCCTACCCCTTAAAGGAGCCATGCGACCATATCCTTTCCTCCTGAGCCTCTTATTACACAATAACTATGTACAGATTCTACATACATGGCAAAAGCCATCAGATGAGAAAGAGTTCATCAAAGAGTCAGTCTATCTGGGAACCTTCGAGTCCTCCTGGACCGCTGCAATCCTCCTTTGAGGGAGTCAAGCTGTCAGAGACTGGAGACAGTTCAGGAGGCACTGTCTCCTCAGTAGAGGAACTGGTATAGCTGGCTGGGTCAATTTGGGAGTTATAAGCTCCCTCTGTTCAAGAATGTTAACATGAGTGTCGGCAACATCAGCGCGACGCGCCTGCTCTGAAAGTGGGGTCATCTCACCCCGGCTCTTCAATAGGTCAATGTGCTTTTTGACGGTCCATCCATCTACATTCATTAAATATGACACAGGCCTAGACTGGGACACAATCCATCCGGCTAACTACAGTGGCCCCGAGGCGAAGTTACAAACCAAAACCGGATTCCCCACTCCGGAATAATCTGTTGCCCCTCTGCGTAACCCGTTGACTCCATTAGGAGGCCTGACGTGCCTCCACTCTCCCTGCCAAGTTCGAGACACCAAAACCAAATGGGTTCTGAGGTGACGTCCCATCAGTAACAGGGCTGGTGTGACCCCCGTAATCGTGTGGGGGATAGAGTTGTACGACAACAGAACATTTGCAAGCCGTTGGCTCAGTGGTTTGTCAGACTGGTTCCTCATGCTGTTTTTAAAGGTCTGAATGACCCTCTCGGCCAGTCTATTGGATTCAGGGTAATACGGGGATGTGTGGCGTATGCCGTTAGCTCAAATAAAATTCTGGAATTTGCACCCCGTATTCCAGCAGTCCATGTATAGTGAAAACTCGGTGTAAGGCGTCCACCATGGCCACCGAGGTCACGGTCCCCATCTCCTGTATCGACAGCCCCGTGGAGTGGGCAACCACCAGAACTAAAAACATTCTGCCCAAGAAAGGACTCGCGTAGTCAACGTGGAGCCTGGTCCAAGGGCTGCCCGGCAATTCCCAGGGGTAGAGATTGGCCGACTGAGGCAGAGGTTGTTGAGTCTGCCAGGGGTGACAATGTTGTAATATTTCTTCAATGGCTTTATCAATGCCTGGCCACCATATATAGCTGCCTGCCAGCATCTTCATCTTTGTTTGCCCTGGGTGGGCACTACGCGGCTCCTGTAATTGCAGCCCCCTGGCTGGTGGTGGAACGACCACTCACAAGCACCACAAGATCACACCATCCTCGTGGGTTAGTCCACCTTGGTGGGTAAAATAGTTCTCAAGTTCTCGGATTTCTCATAGTGACACCCGGTCTGTATCACATGTTAGTGTAATCAGTTTCCCAGTGAACTAAAAGATTTGAGGATTGTCAGGCTTCCTTCACCAAGTGAAAAGCTTCCCCTTGAGGCCCTCTCCATTGCCACCATTGATGTTTCTTTAGTAGCTGGTGTATTGATGCCAATGTTATGGTGAAATTTGGACTGAACCTTGAATAATAATTTTCCATGCCAGGAAGGATTTGAGCTCAGTTATATTCTTGGATGCCGGAACCTCATGGATAGCTTTGACTTTCCTGTTGAGGGGAAGCAATCTTGCTGCAGAACCCTAAATACGTCGCTTCTGAGGCCTGGAACATACACTTTTCACATTTGAGGCGGACACCCACATCCCAAAACCTTTTTAGGCTGGACATATGTCCGCAGAGGTGAATCCCTAGAATCCCGACAGTGCAGAAAGAGGCCATTTGGCCCATCAGTTTACACCAAACCTCCGAAAGAGCACCCTACTTAGGCTCACTCCCCTGCCCTATCCCTGTAACTCCACCTAACTTGCACATCTTTGGACTGTTGGAGGGAACCAGAGCAATGGGAGGAAACCACAAAGGCATAGGAGGAAGTGCAAACTCCAGTCATCCAAGGCCAGAATTGAACGTGGGTCCCTGTGAGGCACCAGTACTAACCACTGTGCCAGTAACTAAACCATCATCGAGGTAGACCATCACCTTGGGAATCCCTTGAAGGAAGTTTTCCATTGTACACTGGAAAATAGCGCAGGCTGAGGCGGTGCCTAATGGCAACCTCTTGTACTGAAATAGGCCTTTCTGTATATTTATCATGGTGAACTTCTGGGACTCTTTGTCCAATTTTAGTTGTGGGCATGCATGGCTCTGATCTAATTCAGAGTACATGAGGCCTCCTGACAACTTGGCGTAGAGGTCTTCGATCCTCGGGATCAGGTACCTATCCACCTCGGCAGTCTAATTTATGGTTAATTTGTAGTCCCAACAGATTCTTATGAACCGCTCCAGCTTGAGAACAGGGACTATGGAGGCTTCCCACTCGAGAAATGAACCAGTCTCACTATGCCCAGCTCTTCTAATCTCTTAAACTCTGCTTCAACCTTCTGGTGCAGGGCAGACGGAACAGGTCTGGCTCTAATTATCTGGATGTCGAATCCGGATTTTCATATGTTTTGTCGTTGACTCCTTTAATCCGGCCTAGATCGCTGTGAAAAATGTTCTAGTATCATCTTAGGACATCTTGAAGGACGCTGTTGGAAATTTCTTTTTTGAATTCCAGTAATTGAGTTTGATTTACTGTAATGAGCCCCTTCCCATTAGGCTGGGTCTGTGCCCTTCCACAACAATCAGGGGCATAGAGGCCTTGTGCACTTTTTACATCAATGGTGTGAGCTCTTCCAATGATAGCAAGGGAGCCGGGCTTATGGGCAGCAGGAGATGACTCAAAACATCAGCGTTAGCTCTTCACGTTTCTGGGCAGTGCTCTCAGAAATATTCATCAGCTGCAAGTAACAGGGCCCAATGGCACATCTGGGCAGAGGCAATAGGGGCTGGCTGTGTTACCTTCCTTAAAAAATCCCAATAAGGGCTTATGGTCGGCCACTATTACGAAACCGTAGGCATGCTGGTGACATAACGCCAAACCCTCCTTCTCAATTTGAGAATACCTCTGTTCGGCACCTGAGAGAATCTTGGATACGGAAGCGATGAGCCTTTCTGTCCTGTCTTTCCAGCGGTATGAGAGTACCACCCCAACCCCGTAAGGGGAAACATCACATGTCAGGATGAGTTTCTTTTTGGGGTTTAAATAGGCCAATAGATTGGACGACAGCAGCTCCCGTTGAACTTTTTCGAAGGTCTCCACCTGCAGCGCCTCCCAAGATCGTTTCTGGTAGTTTTGCATTAGTATGTGCAGTGGAGAGAGCAAGGAGGCCAAATTCAGGATCAACTTCCCAAAATAAGTTACTAATCCCAGGAAGGATTTTAATTCCTGGTGTTTCTTGGAGTTGGTGCTTCCCTGATAGTCCTCACCTTGACGACCGCTGGATGTAGCCCTTTTTTATCCACTCGATGGCCCAATAGGTCACTTTGACCGTTTGGAAAACACGTTTGTACCTATTCAGATGACCGTCAACAAAGTACATCGCCACTTCGGGTAACCCTTGAGGTATATTCTCCATGATCCGTTGGAATATGGCACACGCTGACCTCATCTAATTCGAGTTGAAGATAGACGTGTCTCATATCTAACTTACTGAACGCCTGGCCACCTGCTAGCTTGGCATAAAGGCCGTCTATTCACGGCATAGAGTACCTAACCAATTTTGAAACCTGATTGACTGTAAACGTATAATCCCCACAGAGGAGGACCGATTTGTTCGGTTTAAGAGGGCGACAGGCGCTGCCCACTCTAAGAATTGCACGGTCTTATTATACCTAGATTTTGCAGGCACCGACCTTAGTGTCGTCTGCAAATTTACTCACCCATCCTTCTGCGCCCTCCTCTAGGTCATTTATAAAAATGACAAACAGCAACGGCCCCAGAACAGATCCTTGTGGTACGCCACTCGTAACTGAACTCCATTCTGAACATTTCCCATCAACCACCACTCTCTGTCTTCTTTCAACTAGCCAATTTCTGATCCACATCTCTAAATCACCCTCAATCCCCAGCCTCCGTATTTTCTGCAATAGCCGACCGTGGGGAACCTTATCAAACGCTTTACTGAAATCCATATACACCACATCAACTGCTCTACTCCCGTCTACCTGTTCAGTCACCTTCTCAAAGAACTCGATAAGGTTTTTGAGGCATGACCTACCCTTCACAAAACCATGTTGACTATCCCTAATCATATTATTCCTATCTAGATGATTATAAATCGTATCTTTTATAATCCTCTCCAAGACTTTACACACCACAGACGTTAGGCTCACCGGCCTATAGTTACCGGGGTTATTTCTACTCCCCTTCTTGAACAAAGGGACCACATTTGCTATCCTCCAGTCCTCTGGCACTATTCCTGTAGCCAATGATGACCTAAAAATCAAAGCCAAAGGCTCAGCAATCTCTTCACTGGCTTCCCAGAGAATCCTAGGATAAATCCCATCAGGCCCCGGGGACTTATCTATTTTCACCTTGTCCAGAATTGCCAACACTTCTTCCCTACGCACCTCAAAGCCATCTATTCTAATAGCCTGGGTCTCAGCGCCGGCCCTAGGGTTGCTGGCGCCCCGGGCAAGCTGAACTTCGGCGCCCTTCGGGGGGGCGGGGCCGGGGGGCACGGGGCCGGGGGGGGGGCGGGGGGGGGGGGCGGGGCCGGGGGAGGGGGGGGGGCCGGGGGGGGGGGGGGCGGGGGGGGGGGCGGGGGGAGGGGGGCGGGGTGGGCCGGGGAGGGGGGCGGGGCTGGGGGGGGGGGCGGGGGAGGGGCCGGAGGGGGGGGCCGGAGGGGGGCGGAGGGGGGGGCCGGAGGGGGGGGCCGGAGGGGGGGGCCGGAGGGGGGCCGGAGGGGGGGGCCGGAGGGGGGGCGGCGGTGTGGGGGGGCGGGGGGGGCGGAGGGGGGGGCAGAGGGGGGCCGGGGTGGGGGCTGGAGGGGTGGGGCGGAGGGGGCCCGAGGGGGGGGGGCCGGAGTGACCACCGGCGAGCCTGGATCCATCCGCCATGTTTGTGCGGGGCGGCCTGAGGGAGGGCGGCCACCGCGCATGCGCTGGTTGGCACCGGCCCAACTGCGCATGCGCGGGACCCGCGCTCCTTGATGGCGCCCCCTAGCACATGGCTTACCGGGCGACTGCCCGAGTTGCCGGTACCTTGAGCCGGCCCTGCTGGGTCTCAGCATTCTCCTCCACAATATTATCTTTTTCCTGAGTGAATACTGACGAAAAGTATTCATTTAGTATCTCGCTTATCTCCTCAGCCTCCACACACAACTTCCCACCACTGTCCTTGACTGGCCCTACTCTTACCCTAGTCATTCCTTTATTCCTGACATACCTATAGAAAGCTTTTGGGTTTTCCTTGATCCTACCTGCCAAAGACTTCTCATGTCCCCTCCTTGCTCGTTTCAGCTCTCTCTTTAGATCCTTCCTCGCTTCCTTGTAACTATCGAGCGCCCCAACTGAAACTTCATGCCTCATCTTCACATAGGCCTCCTTCTTCCTCTTAACAAGAGATTCCACTTCTTTGGTAAATTTCTGAAGATCTGAAACTGTACTACGTTAGAAAAGACACGCTAATATGTGAGGACGGCATCATCCTATGGGGAGCGAGGGTAATTGTCCCAGTGCAGAAATGAGAATTGCCCCTTGTGGAGTTTCATACTGGGCATGTGCAAAATGAAGGGGCTCGCCAGAAGCTATGTTTGGTGGTCAGGCATCAACATTGATATTGAGAGATTAGCGAAGCACTGCGATCAGTGCCAGTTACAGCAGAAGGCACCTGCTCCAGCCCCTTTGCATCCTTGGGAATGGCTAGGTTAGCCATGGGTCTGAGTCCACATTGGTAATATAGATCCTTCTTTTGGCAAGATTTTCCTACTATCGGGGCCCATTCCAAATGGCTTGGAGTATTTGAGATGAGTTCCATAACCAGGTATGCTGCAGTCAAGAAATTTCGCCAGTGCTTCGCTCTCCATGGATCACCTTAAGTTATTTGTGTCAGATAACGGAATGGCTTTTATAAGCGCCAAATTTTAAAGTTTCATATGTTCCAATGGGATAAAACACATCAGACCTCAACACATCATCCCTCATCAAATGGACTCGATGAGCGGGCAGTCCAAACTTTCAAGGCCGGCTTAAAGGAACAGCCAGCTGCATCTTTGGAAACAAAGGTAGGTTGATTCCTCTGAACATCCAGGACCAGCCCTCATTCAACCACAGGCATATTTCCAGCGGAACTATTGATGGATCAGCAGTTAAGGACCAGGCTAAGTCTGGTATTCCCAAATTTAGCGGGGAGGGCAGAAGTAAAACAGTGCAACCACAAGTGGAACCATGCGATATCTTTCAAAATAGATGATGCAGTCTATCTGAGGAATTTCGGGAGTGACTCAAGCTGGATTCCAGGAATTGTTGTGGCCAAGATAGGACCGTTATCTTATGAAGTGAGTGTACAAGGCAGGTTTTTGAGGAAACATGTGGAGCATCGGCATGAACGAGAGTCGCCCCAGCAGCCAGTGTTACAGCCTGGTTTGCTTTTGCCAGCTGGAGGTGCTGTTGGCTGACCGGGAAATGAAATTTCCAATTCGCCTGTGACAGGCCAGGATATAGTTTCAACTGAAGCAGAGGAGGTTGAAGCCTCAGTTCCAGAAGAGAGATCTATGTGACAGTTTCTACAGGAAGGAACCCAACAGAAGCACCTCGATTGATGGAGTTGTCTGTGTGGAGTCTGCACGTTCTCCCCATGTCTGCATGGTTTTCGTCCGGGTGCTCCGGTTTCCTCCCACAAGTCCCGAAAGACATGCTGTTAGGTGATTTGAACATTCTGAAGTCTCCCTCTGTGTACCCGAACAAGCGCCGGAATGTGGCGATTAGATTTTCACAATAACTTCATTGCAATGTTAATGTAAGCCAATGTAAGGGGCTGGTTTAGCACACTGGGCTAAATCGCTGGCTTTTCAAGCAGACCAAGGCAGGCCAGCAGCACGATTCAATTCCCGTACCAGCCTCCCCAAACAGGCACTGGAATGTGGTGACTAGGGGCTTTTCACAGTAACTTCATTGAAGCCTACTTGTGACAATAAGCGATTTTCATTTCCATAGTGACAACAAAAATTATTATTAAAAATTATTTTAAAAGATTATTAAACAAAAGTTGTGCGAGGAAGCTGAAGCCACCTGATGGGCCGGATTCTCCGATTCTGAGACTAAGTGCTGACGCTGGCGTGGGAATGGTAGCTTTTTACGACAGAATAAATGGTGCAAAACGGCCACTGATCCTCCGTCTGGTGGGGTGGGGGTACTAGGCGCCCAGCGCAGAGCCCCCGGCTCTAGCTGTGGATACGGCTGGAGAATTGCAGCGTCCGTGGTCATGCATGCGCACGGCGGCGGCCTTCAGCGGCCGCACCGTGCAAGATGGCAGCGGCCGGGCGCGGACCCAGCCTGCCAAATAGTGACCCCCTTTGCCTGGCTCGCCACTCCCCGACCACCCCCAACCCGTGCCCTCAGCCCCTGCCAAATCCCCCCCTGCCCATGGATCACCCCCCCCCCCCCCCGGGCCTGTGGCAGCGCTGGGCGTACTCCGCAGCCGCCTTGCCGGGTTCCCAAAAATAAACACCACACGCAACCGACGCCGTGGGGAATTCGGCCCATCGGGGACGGTGCATCGCGGGAGGGCCTCAGATAACTTCCTGAGGCCGTCCAGACGGCGTGCGGCTTACTCCAAGAGTATGCCATTTTGGAGAGGGCGGAGCATCGCAAAAGCGGCGCCGCCCCCGATTTCAGCACCAACGTGGATTCTCCGGCTGATTGCCGAACGCGATTTCGGCGCGGAGACCGGAGAATCCCGCCCAATGTTTTTGATGGGCTGATTAAAAAATATTAATTGTTGTAAATTATGGCGAACTGTATAAGTTAACTATCATCCTGTGTATTAGGGAAATTAGAATGGGAGGGATGTAGCAGCTGGCCCTTTAAGGGGTGATCTTATGAAGAGTCGTGTGACCCACTTGTCCAATCGGTAGTTAGCGCGCGGAATCACCGAGCAGAATATGGACTTTTGCTCAGTTCAACCCAGGAGGCATACTGGCAGCATCGTGGCTGCACTAACAAGCTGTGTAAATAAAAGCTCATTGTTTGTTCCTAACTGGTGGAGTTACTACATACTGCATGAAAATGTTTAAACATTTCTCTGCTTCTGTAGCAGATAATGTCTCGCTATAAAGGCCATTTGCTGATCAAGCCCATTCCTTCTGACAGACTGCTTTCATCAGATAAACTCATCCAAATTATTTAATCTTTTGAGATAAATGAATAATCATATGATTGAAAGATGAAGTTCTCCCTGACTCCTGCACTCACTGACTACCTTGATGTTGTGAACCAGCTGTTGTTATATTTACCTCTGGACTAACAGCACCATCTGTAGGCCTGATCAGGTGATCAAGTTCCAGTATTTTTGTTAAATTGTTCCACCAACCACTCAGTAAAACTTACCACTGGAACATAATTGTAATAATTCCAGGAAGCGCAGAGTGAAAGGCCAAACTGGTTTATTTTAAACTGAAAATAAATCCCCTCCCGCGGCAACATAAAACAAACATCCCAGCCCAGGACTCCGCCTGCTCACCACGGGAACTCGTATTCTATGAAGCCCAGGGGGACATCAATCAGCGATCCCCCGTGATCCTTGTGAGGGTTATCACCCCCCCCCCCCACCCCCACTCTCCAGTCCGAATTGTCCCCCTTACTCCCGTGGCGATGAGGCCTATTTTGTTGTATGGCACATGGCCTCAAGTCGGCAGCAGGTGGAGCCGGATCGGGGGCATGAGACGCACTGGGATCGTCGCATCCTTGTTGAGTGCCGAAGGTCCACAGGCATTGGCTCGTTTCGGTGCTGACCTCCAGCGGAGGATCAATCTCCTCAGTCTCCATTTTTGACCTTCATCGTCAAGGGGAACGACTCTCAGATCCCCCATAGGCTGAGCCCCCTTGCCGGAGGTAGTCAAAGACATCGGGCTGCATTCTCCGACCCGCCACGCCATATTTCAGGTTCACCCCGCCGGCGGGATGCTCCGTTACACCGGCTGGTCAATGGGGTTTCCCATTATGAGGCAGCCTCATGCCATCGGGAAATCCCCAGGCTGCCGGCAAAATGGAGCATCCCGCCGGCGGAGAATCCAGCCCATCGTCTTTGCTGGAATTGTCTTTGCTGGAGTGTGTTCCCTGCATCTCAGGTGGTCCAGGTGTTTTTGTCCCGTCTTCGCTTAGACTTTGACGTTCCAAGAAACCGGACCTGAATTTTCCAGCACAACCCTGGGATCCATTGGAGCCATCTGCAAAGTTCTGCAGAAAGACAGCATCTCCTGTTCTGAAGGCCCTTTTGGGTTTTCTGGTGTTGTAGATCCTTTTTGGGCCTCCTGCTTTGACTCCACCTTCCCACCAAGTTGGGAAACAGCAAGCTGAGCTTGGTGTGCAGTCGTTGTCCCATTGTCCCATTAACAATTCCGCTGGTGTGACTCCAATTGGCACGTGCGGTGTGATTCTATAATTAAAGAGGCACCGGGTCAATTTCATCTGCGGGTTCTGAAGGTGGACATAGTCATGCTGCAGGAGACGCACCTGAAAGTGGCAGACCAGGTAAGGTTAAGGAAGGGCTGGGTCAGTCAGGTCTTTCATTCGGGGTTTGATTCTAAGACGAGGGGGTTGCGATCCTGATTAATAAAAGGGTACAATTTGAGGCGGAGGGCACAGCCGTGGATGGGGGTGGCAGGTTTGTTATGGTGAGGGGTAAGCTCGAAGGGGTGAGAATAGTCCTGGTCAGTGTGCATGCCCCTAATTGGGACGATGTGGATTTTATTAGGAGGATGCTAGGGAAGATCCACGACTTGGACTCGTGTAAGCTGATCATGGGCGGGGACTTTAATACAGTCCTGGACCCGAGCCTGGACCGGTCATGCTCAAGAACGGGCAGGTTGCCAGCAATGGCAAAGGAACTGAGAGGGTTCATGGAGCAAATGGGGGGAGCAGATCCGTGGAGATTTGGCCGGTCGACGGCGAGGGAGTTCTTGTATTACTCCCACGTCCACAAGGTGTATTCCCGAATTGACTACTTTGTGGTGAGTAGGGACCTGCTGGCTGGAATGCTGGGGGCAGAATATTCGGCAATTGCCATATCGGACCATGCTCCGCACTGGGTAGACCTGCAGTTTTGTAAGGACAGCTTTCAGCGCCCACCATGGAGGCTGGAAGTTGGATTACTCGCGGACGAGGGGGTGTGTGAGAGGCTGAGGAAATGAATGCAGAATTACCTGCAGGTGAACGATACTGGAGAAGTCAGAGCAGGTGCTCTGGGAGGGGCTGAAGGTAGTGGTGAGAGGGGAGCTGATTTCAATCCGGGCATACAGGGGCAGGACAGACAGGGCAGAGACGGACAGACTGATTAAGGAAATTCCACGGACAGATAGGAGTTATGCGGAATCCCCGAGGCCAGAGTTACTCAGGAAATGACAGAGGCTGCAGGCCGAGTTTGGGGTGCTGACTACAGGCAAGGCTGTAGAGCACCTTAGAAAGGTGAAAGGCGCGATTTATGAGCATGGGGAGAAGGCCAGTAGAATGCCGAACTTCAGCGATTATAACGGGCGGCCAACATAGCGATGATAAGGAAATGGATGGTGGGTGCGGGGTTGGTTTGGGAGCGGATGGAGGCTGCTTCGTGCAGGGGCACTAGCTTAGCAGCCCTGGTCACGGTGCCTCTGCCGCTTCCGCCGGCTTGGTACTCCACCAGCCCAATAGTGGTGGCGGCTCTTCGTATCTGGGGCCAGTGGAGGAGGCATTAGGGGAGGTAATAGCATCGGTGTGGACCTCAATCTGCATCAACCACTGATTTGCCCCAGGGAACATGGACGGGGGTATCGACTGTGGAGGAGGGCGGGGATTGTGAGGATGGGGGATCTGTTCCTGGAAAGGAGCTTTCCGAGCATGAGGGCGCTGGAGGAGAAGTTCGGGCTGGCGAGAGGGAACGACTTTAGATACTTGTGCGGGATTTTGTACGCAGACTAGTGCCGTCCTTCCCACGTCTCCCACCGAAGGGGAGGCAGGACAGGGTAGTTTCAAGGGGAGAGGTGGGAGAGGGTAGAGTCTCAGATGTCTACAAGGAACGAATGGGAGCTGAGGATACGCAGACTGAGGACCTGAAGCTTAAGTGGGAAGGGGAGCTCGGTGGGGAGATGGAGGACTCTATCTGGGCAGAAGCCCTGAGCAGAGTGAACACGACCACAACATTCACCAGGCTCAGCCTGATTCAGTTTAAGGTCGTGCACCGGGCCCACATGATGGTGGCCCGGATGAGCAAATTCTTCGGGCTGGAGGACAAGTGTGCTAGATGCGCCGGAGGGCCGGCTAACCATGTAAACATGTTCTGGTCGCGCCCTAAACTCAGTGGGCATTGGCAATGATTCGCAGATGTCATGTCCCGGGTATTGAAAACTGGGGTGGTAATGCGCCCGGAGGTGGCAATCTTTGGGGTTTCGGAGGACCCGGGAGTCCAGGAAGAGAGAGAGACCGACATTCTGGCCTTTGCTTCCCTAGTAGCCTAGGGGGTAGAGTAGAGTAGGGGGATATTAAGGCAGGTCCTTGCGTGAACAGAGCCGTGGTTTGCATTAAGTTTAATTTGTGTCTTGACTTCTTTTGTTTGTACTGTACAATGTCACTTTTTCTATATGCCTAAAATACCTCAATAAAATTGTTTGTTAAAACAAAGGCTGGTTTAGCACAGTGGGCTAAACAGCTGGCTTATAATGCAGAACAATGTCAGCAGTACGGTTCAATTCCCATACCGGCCTCCCTGAACAGGCGCCAGAATGTGGAGACTAGGGGGCTTTTCACAGTAACTTCATTGAAGCCTACTTGTGACAATAAACTATTATTATTATTATTAAATCGCTGCGCTCAAGTGGAGCCCATGAACCACCCACCCCTTCCAGAATCTGGTCTGATCCCTCACCCGCAAATGGATCTCCTGGAAAAACACCACATCAGTGTTTAAGTTCTTTAGATGGGAAAAGACTCTTGATCTCTTCACTGGTCCACCCTTACATTCCAGGTGACCAATCAAATTAGAGGTTTCCCACCACTCCCCCTTTCCGGAATCAACCATTTCCACCATCAGGGTAAGCAAATAAACCTTTCAAAGGTATCAATGACAGGATCCCCCAAGTTGACAGCCACCCTGCACCAGAAAAACACAGAGAACGTTCCAGAACACCCATCAGCCAGCTAATCCCCCCCCCCCCCCCCACTCCCCCTCCCCCCCCCATCTTATTACCCCCTAAATTCCCGAACTGGAACCAGTCCCACAGTTTCAGCACCCTCTCCCTCCTCCCCAACCCAGACCGTAAGCACGCCAAACCAGTTAGTACCAGTTGTATGGTTACAGCTCCTCCCCGTAACTCACTCTTCGCCAGCATTATGCCCTGCGAGCGAAGTAGCTCCCGTCAGGGCAATAAAAGGACAAGGTCATTGCCCAACATGAGGATAAACTATTTCTCAGAAGATATCAAGATTCATCACCTATACAACATATAAGTTCCTCCACTATTCCTTCAACTATATATAGTAAATCCTTCCACCCCCTTCAGTCCACAATAAAGAGATCCCCCACACAGCACCTCTTGTTTAATTGGACCCCATTCCATGTTTGTTGCTAAAGTCCTTCCCCTCTTCAGGTGGCTCAAAAAGTCCTTGACTTCGTGCGTGATTCGCCAGGTAAACCACTCCGAAACAAGTGCCTTTCTTATAGAACACTATCTTCACCTTGTTAAAGATCGCCCACTTCCTCGCTAGTTCTGCACCCACATCTTGATACACTTTATCGTGCTTCATTCCCAATTCACGTCGTGGTGCTCCTTGGCCCATGTCAGGATCTTTTCCTCATGTCGGAATCTATGAAACTGAATGATCAACGTGTGAGGTGGTTCATTCGGTCATGGCCGAATGGGTCCTGTTGAGTACCGGGGGGAGGGGATGAAAGACAACTATCGCCCGCCATCTTCCAGATCATTCATTTAAAAAAAAAATTTAGAGTGCCCAATTATTTGTTTTCAATTAAGGGGCAATTTAGCGTGGCCAATCTACCTATCCTGCACATCTTTTGGGTTGTGGGGGTGAAACCCACGCAGACACAGGGAGAATGTGCAAACTCCACACGGACAGTGACCCAGGGCCGGGATTCGAACCCGGGTCCTCAGCGCCGTAGACAGCAATGCTAACCACTGTGCCACCGTGCTGCCCTTCCAGATCATTCATAATAAATACTCGGTGGGGTTCAGGCCCTCCAGTTGCTCCAAAAATTCAAGAACTGGATGGTTCTGCTTCCATGACCGATTTTCCAGGTCGTCAACCTTATGATTTCACCCGTTTATTTTCATCAGCCGCCATTGCAGTCTCGGCTTCTAGCAATGCAAGCGGCTTCTCGTGTCTTGTAAGCAACTCAACACCTTTCAGCGTCTCGCCATGTTTATTTACCCTTCCAATGGCTTCATCGAGCTCCGCCCGGATAGGTCCCAGTGCCTCCTCTATTGACTTACATATTTTGTCAGCTTCCACTGCTGTTCGAAATGTGATTTGAAGTGTTTACTGAATTTTGCCAAGGTGTCTGAAAACTTGTCAGGCACGATTGGGGCTGCTGCTGACTGCTGCTCTGAGGTCGCCATCTTAGGTGCCGAGGCATTCCACGGGGCTCCCGGGTCTGTCAAGATAAGGTTAAGTTTCAGGCATCTTGGACTCTCTGATATGCCATCAATGAACACACGACGAGTGGTGAACATAACTGAGGCTTTAATAAACTAAACGGAAAGCCTCCTGGCCTCGGATCCCGAACTGAGGCGGCAATGGAGACTAGCCACCTTTATACCGAGCCCGAAGTGAGGCGGAGCCAGCAGGCAGTGGTTTACCACATTACCTATAATACAGTGGCAGTTTACCACAATACACATAATATATACTACAGTGGTTCGGACCCAGCAGGGACAAGCCCAGGCATGTAACAATACAATAGTACAATACAATACAGTGGTTTACCACACTCTCTTCCTTTATGTTTGAGCATAGGATCAGCATGGGGGGAGCCTAATCTGCTGGTCTTTGCAATTCCAAAGAGCAAAGAGCAAAGAGCAAAGAAAGAACAAAGAAAAGTACAGCAGAGGAAAAGGCCCTTTGACCCTCCAAGCCCGTGACGAAGCCTCGCCTCCACCAATTCCTTCTCTTTGGTGAATACTGACGCAAAGTATTCATTTAGTACCTTGCCTATTTCCTCTGGCTCCAACATAGATTCCCTTGCCTATCCTTCAGTGGGCCAACCCTTTCCCTGGCTACCCTCTTGCTTTTTATGTACGTGTAAAAAGCCTTGGGATTTTCCTTAACCCTATTTGACAATGACTTTTCGTGACCCCTTCTAGCCCTCCTGACTCCTTGCTTAAGTTCCTTCCTACTTTCCTTATATTCCACACCGGCTTCGTCTGTTCCCAGCCTTCTAGCCCTGACAAATGCCTCATTTTTCTTTTTGACAAGGCCTACAATATCTCTCGTTATCCAAGGTTCCTGAAATTTACCGTATTTATCCTTCTTCCTCATAGGAACTTGTCGGTCCTGAATTCCTTTCAACTGACACTTGAAAGCCTCCCACATGTCAGATGTTGATTTACCCTCAAACATCCTCCCCCAATCTAGGTTCTTCAATCCCGCCTAATATTGTTATAATTAGCCTTCCCCCAATTTAGCACATTCACCCGAGGACCACTCTTATCCTTGTCCACCAGCACTTTAAAACTTAATGAACTGTGGTCACTATTCCTGAAATGTTCCCCTACTAAAACTTCTACCACCTGGCCGGGCTCATTCCTCAATACCAGGTCCAGCATAGCCCCTTCCCTCGTTGGACTGTCTACATATTGTTTTAAGAAGCCCTCCTGGATGCTCCTTGCAAACTCTGCCCCGTCTAAGCCCCTAGCACTAAGTGAGTCCCAGTCAATATTGGGGAAGTTGAAGTCTCCCATCACAACAACCCTGTTGTTTTGACTCTTTTCCAAAATCTGTCCACCTATCTGCTCATCTATCTCCCGCTGGCTGTTGGGAGGCCTGTAGTAAACCCCCAACATTGTGACTGCACATTGTGATACCCCGGTGAATAACCTCTGAAAATACGGGCGAAACATATTTTACGAGTCGGGTCCCAATCGGAGCTCCCAAAAGCACGACCTCCTGCCTACATGTTGGACCAGAAGTCCCTGGATATGTATGTATGAACCTCATGCATGACGACTTACAATGGTGCAGGTTGGCTTTTTAGAAAGATTTTTTTAGGCGATCCTAAGTTGTTTATGTGACTCTTGTTGTGTTTACATTGGTAGCAGAGATAATGAGAGTCAATAATCAATCACCTAGCCCTGATGCACATGATTGCTCCTTGATTTTTGGCATAGTGAGCCTCGTGATCTTTCAAGTGCCAAATGTGTAGTCTGCACAATAACATGAACTGGAAGTACCTATGCATTAAAACCCTTCAAACCTTAAACTCTGAATTTGATGTTAATTCAAGGATATTCCTGTAATGTTTTTGAAGCACCTGAATATTGCTGCAAGTGCTCCGATATAAATTGGCATTACTTGGATGCCTCTTGTTCAGTTGCAGCCTTGCCATTAAAAATGGATTATTCAGTTTGTTTTAGCTGCTTCTGTGCTACATTATGCAAGAAAGTAGTCTTACTGACAGCTTCTTAAAACTGCAGCATATCTGTTATCTGTTCCTCTTTCCTTTTTATCAGAGGAACTGTATGTAGTGAGCACACTTCTAAGTGTTATGATTGTAAAGGTGATCACACAGGATCTGGACAGGATCTTAGGAGTTTACTGAATACATGTCCAATATATCACAAACTATATAGAGGCCCAGGAACATTTAATAAAATCTGTAAGCCAGAAATATATCTCATTCGAAGAGACCTTCATTGCATTTTCAATTATTTTACAGAGAAACCTTCAAATCAGTTCAGCAAAAAGAACAAGACTGTCAGTAAGAGACAAAGCGACAACAGATATGACCATTCATGCACAAGGATTATTCCAGGAAAGAGCAGGAGCTATCGACCAACCTGCTGCACACCCTTTCATTATGCAGGCCACAGCTGGTCTGTTTGCCTGGGTCTCTCGTTCATCAATATTCCCATGGAAATGCTAAAGATCCTTGTACTTTTGTGGTTTGACTGGATTCCCCAAAGTGGAATGAACAGGAATAGAGAGTTGTCTATCCAACTTTGTAGATTACACTAAGTTAGTTAGGAGGCAGAGTAAATTATGTGAAATCACAAAGGGGCTTAGATAGAGTGAATGAGTGTATAAAAGTGTCCCAAATGAAGTTGAATGTGGTGAATCTGAAGTTATTACACTTTGCTGTTGTAATGATAATGTCTCTGGATGAGGACCATAGAATTTACAGTGCAGAATGAGGCCATTCAGCCCATAGAGTCTGCACCGGCTCTTGGAAAGAGCACCCTACCCAAGCTCACACCACCCTATCCCCATAACCCAGTACCCCACCCAACACTAAGGGCAATTTTGGACACTAAGGACAATTTAGCATGGCCAATCCACCTAACCTGCACATCTTTGGACTGTGGCAGGAAACCGGAGCACCCGGAGGAAACCTATGCAGACCGGGGGAGAACGTGCAGACTCCGCACAGACAGTGACCCAAGCCGGGAATCGAACCTGGGACCTTGGAGCTGTGAAGCAATTGTGCTAGCCACTATGCTACCGTGCTGCCATAAGCTGGAGGAAGCCAGGAAGGATCTGTGGGAATACACGGGACCCAGAATGGTTCAGAGGACTTGATGGGGGGGTGGTAGAATTAGTGAGAGTTGGAGTAGCTAGGTAAATGTTACTTGCAAGCAAAGAGGCAGGGAACACACAGTCAAAGTTTGTCGCAAGGCTGCGAGCTGGAGAGTGTTCAGGGGTCCCAGAGAAGACAATAGAACCAGTGAGGGTGGGAGTTGAGGAAGGGCTGACTCCTGGGATTTAAAAAGGTCAAGAGAGATCTGTGTAGGTGCCGAATGTACAGGCAAGACCAATGGAATTTAAGCCAGGCAATGAGGGTGACCTGGAAATTGAACTAGTCGGTACATTTTTTGCAGCATTTAATAGGGACCAGGCGAAATCTGAGACAAGAGGACAGTGAGAGAGGTGCCCTACCCAGTTGCAGAGCTAGACTTATTGGAAATTAGAAGGACCAGAAACATGCCAGCAGTAACAGGCAAGGTCCAAGAGGTGTCGTGTTAATCACCCTGGGGTAACACGGATTGCAACTGGATGCAGTAGTACTGGAAAGTAGACTCCAAACATTGAGGTTCGTTCAATACGCTTTCTTGAACCTGTTAAGCAGTGCACACAGTTCGCTGTGGATTTGACACTCTACTAACCTAAGCGGGCTTACTATAAACTAACTAGACCAGGCTAGCTCTGAGCCACGTGTAGAAGGTACTAACTGATATGTACACCCTGACTGTCACTACAGTTGTCACCAGTGGAAAAAGGCAGAGTGCTGATGCCTCGTGTGTTTTATAGTGGGAAACCACCTTCTAGTGTTCTGCCTGGTGATTGGTTGTATTCTGTCCTGTGTGTTGATTGGCTGTAGTGGGTGTCTGTCACTGCCTGTCTGTATCTCATTATGTGCATGAGTGCATATTATGACATCCCCCCCTTTAAAAAAAAATGTTGGTTGCTTGGAGCATATGTGACGATATTTACATGTGGAACTATTTACATTAAATGGCGAGTGGATGAATATTGTAGCCACCGAAATTGGCCATTCCCTCAATACAAAATGGAGGAACGCAAAGCTTGCAGGGTAAAATGGACAAAGTTTGCAGCACAAGCAGCTGCAACAAGCCACTGTGTATTCTGTCTGCTAAGAGAGCAGACAGCACCGAAACGAACATTTCGCATACTAATGAGGCAATCTCCGGGACAGTTAGCATAGTAATGGAACGATCCCAGGGACAAAGGACACAAATGGGGAAGTGATTGCAACATTGTATGGGAAGCCAGACACCCCGGCACCAGCGGGGTTCGAAGACAAAGCACCTGAAGGCCCGCCCAGTAGCCGAGGGACAGCCTCAGTATTGGGGGTATTCAAACAAATCGATTGGGAAGAGACCCAATCGATCCCCAGCAGATAGAGGGTCCGCCCAAAAGGGCGCGAAGCCCTGGGACCTATAAAAGACAGGTCCCAAACTCAGTTCTTTCTTCTTGACCAGCCCTCCTCTCTTGACCAGCCCTCTCGACCAGCCTTTACTGAAGAAGACCTTGACCGAGAGAGAGGAGAGGTTCGGACAGCAGCCGCCAGCAAGTAAGTGTCTCACAACGATCGCTACCAGAGATAGACACTCCTGACCCCTTTTAACCCGTGCCAACCTGAAGTCTGCGGACCCAGTGCAGGGCAAGAGGCCCTTGTCCCCTGATCCGGCCGTTCCTTATTCAGATAAGTATTGGTCTATTTAGGGGTAGGAATAGTTTAGTCATCTTAGCGTGTGCATGAGTAGTTTATAATTGTATTATAATAAACTAATTTGTTTGAACTTACTAATTGGTGTATGGTATTATTGCTTTGAACTTGACCTTGAAACTTGTGGCGGTATCCTAACGATACGTGGCGACTCCAAAGCTAAGTAACAAAACAGAGCCAAATCGAGTGTTAAGCACACTCACCCAGAATGAGCAACATTTAGTGGTGACATCGACGGAACTCGATTAGAAGTGGCCCCCCCCACTCCGAGAGAACCCAGAAATTTTAATTTGAAATCCAATTGGGAAAAGGAAAAACCACAAGTGTTTAAGGAGTTCAAATCAATACTCATAATTGGGAAGTGTGTTTTTGCATGTGTAACTAACAGGGTTGTCAGGTTAAACCGAGAGATTTTTGTTGCGACAAACTGTCAGGAGTTTTATAAGTCGGAACATAGCGAAAGCCGTACCCGTATTTTATAAGCATTGTCTTATTATCCCTCGTTCCAAATTAAAAGAGAACATAGGAGAAAAAGAAATGGCCATGCAGGCAATGGAACGCCTCATGAACCCAGAGCAGTTCGTGGTCGCAGCGACCAACAGTAGCAGAGTAGGCCAGTGTCCCGTATGGGAGCTGGAACTCAGGAAGTACCTCAAAGGGAAAGGATAGCCCCTTTGGAGTGAGTTTTGTGTGAATGAGGAGACAGGTCCTGGGAGTATAGGACATACTTGGTGGGAGAACCTGAGTGAAATTCACAAGAAAAGTATAGGTAAAGCACGTAAGCCGATGGCAATTGTGTCCTGCTTGGCACAATTGCGAGGCACAGAGGAGGTCGTCAGGACGCTCCGAGCAGAGTTAGAGGAGAAGAACCGAATGAGCAAAATGGATGTCAGGGACATCGAAAAGGAGAATCTAGGTTTAAGGCAACGACTGGTAGATAAGGATAGAGAGGTGGATGATGCCAAGAGGGCACATCAATCTTGCCTAGCCCATCTGAGAAGTTCTCACGTTCAGTACGAAAAAGCCTATCAAGATATGCAGCGTGCAGTCTTGGTAAGAGAAGAAGCAGAAAAGCAGGTAGAGACACTGAAAAAGCAGTGTAGCGACCTAAAGGCAGCTTTAAGGGCACTCCATGCTGCCACCACTGAGCAAAGACAGAGCACAGTGGACCAAGCGAAATGTAGGAAGCAGATTGCGCAGCTGCAATCTCTGCTTTCTGTGCAGAATGGCTTCCAAGAGACATTTGGAACGCAGTTAGATGAAGAAAATGCCCCAGATTGGCAGGAATTAAGTGAAACCGCGTAGCGCTATGTTCAGGGAACATGTGCGCCAGCAGCGCAAAAGAAAAGGAAAGCGCCCCAACCCCCCACAGATCAGATGGCACCCGCACCAATGAACCCAGTCACCACCCAAAGAAAAGCAACCGCAGACGGCGCACCCGAGATCACTTACACCATCCCCTTAACTGTAACACAACTAAGGGACGCGTGTGAGAAAATCACCCCGTTCCTCTCCACTGCAGACCCCCACCAATTTTTCGCAAGAGTGAAACAACAGGCGACCATGTACGGCCTGGATGAGCGAGAGCAGGTAAAGCTCACAGTTTTGAGTTTAGACTCATCAGTAGTTGAAGCCCTCCCCGACCCACAGAACGTTGGAGGAGGCACCCTCGAAGAGATGCATACAGCTATTTTAGACGTGATAGGGTACAACAGAGGAGACCCAGTCGAAGGCCTAAACAAGTGTAGGCAGAAAAGGAGAGAGCACCCCACAGCATTCGCAGGAAGGCTGTGGATTCATTTCACTGCCGTTTTTGGCGATTTAGACCGCGCACATTTAACCCGAGATAATATGGTTAAATGGACCCGCACCTTCATCTCCCACACCACAGATGCAGGACAGAATGTCTGCAGCAAATATGACCCCTCAGAAGAGGCCCATAATGAAAAATGGGTATTGAAAAGATTGTCCCGCGCTTGGGAGCAATCTGTCCAAGGCAAGATAACAGTACAGAACCCCGAAGAAGCTCAGGCTGCAGCAGATATTCAGGCAGTGAGAGCGCACCAAAACCCCGCATGGGTAAATGAGGGAAAGAACAGCCCCCCACAGAAATCACAAGAATGTTATAACTGCAGACAGTTAGGGCATTTTGCGAGGGAATGCAACTGCCCGCAGAAATCTCAGAGAGACCAGCAGACAGGCACTCTGAACAGGAACAAAGCTAAGCCAATCCACAGTATAGGGACGCAGTCAGGACAGACCAATATGGACGGAACGGACTGATGGTGTTCGGGCTCCCCCACTTGGGTCTGTGACACCCTCTGGGACCAATCCGGAAGACCGGTGGTCACGGCGAAAATTCGGGGAAAGCCCATAGAATTACTTTGGGACACAGGAGGGTCCCGCACTACCATTAATTCCTCCACTACACCACAGGCAGACACGTGGCCCACTACAACTTCAATAACCCTCAGCGGCTTTACAGGTCACTCACAGCAGGGACACATTACAGCCCCTGTATCATCCAACTAGGGAATATCTCCACCAGACACCCCGTTGTTTTAGTTAATCTGCCCCGCACAGCAGAACACATACTGAGCATTGACTTTATGAATGCCCACAGCCTGTCGTCGATCCAGTAAATCAGTGTGTCTGGCGAATGGCGAAATCAGACAGAGCACCCGCAACGCTCACAGTAGGAGAATACGCAAATAGGATTAGCGCAGTAGGCGACTATTGTTTTGACCCGACCACACTTAGCACGGACAAACAGGTTAGGACAGTTTTGAATAAGCACAGGACAGCATTTGCCAGTCACTGGCACGACTGCAGCAGAATGGCTGGGCAAGTTCAAATTACAGGACCTGACCCGAGACCACAGAGACAGTACAGATTTCCCCTAGAAGCAGAGGGAGAAATTTGAAAAGTTATAGAGAGTTTATTAGAGCAGGGTGTACTTAGGACAGTAGCCTCGACTAATAATGCCCCTATTTGGCCAGTGAGGAAGCCCGACAGATCATGGCGTCTGACCATTGATTATTGGGAACTCAACAAAGTTACCCCAGCAGTAGCCCCCACAGTAGCAACAAGTCTCGAGACCATGCTCAAGCAGGGACTTAACTCCAAATATTTCACGGTATTGGACATCAGCAACGGCTTTTGGTCAATCCCATTGGCAAAGGCGTGCCAGTACAAATTTGCCTTCACATTCAAAGGACAGCAGTATATGTGGACATGCCTCCCACAAGGATTCCACAATTCCCCCTCCATTTTCCACCGACAGCTGGCAAATGGACTAGCAAAATTTTCCTGACCCGAATGTCTGGTACAGTATGTGGACGACCTATTACTGCAGACAGACACCAAGGCAGAGCACATCACGCTTCTGTCCGAACTCCTGGAACTATTGCAAGACATTGGATGTAAAGTTAACCCCAGAAAGGCCCAAATATTGGAGAATCAAGTGATGTATTTGGGTACAGTCATCACACACGGCAAACGCGAGATCGAGTTGAAAAGAATTGACTCGATCGTCAAATTGCCCCTTCCCCAAAATGTTTCAGCCCTCCGGTCATTTTTAGGACTGGTTGGGTATTGTCGGAACCATATCGATGGTTTTGCGACCAAGGCAGCCCCACTATCAGACCTCCTTAAGAAAGGAGCCCCATGGGAATGGCTTCCGCAGCATACAGAGGCTGTGGAAGAGTTAAAGAAAGCCCTTAGCGCAGCACCTGCGCTACAATTTCCAGACCAACTCTCCCCCTATGCAATTGAGGTAGCTAGCACAGATCTGACCCTCTCGGCCGTGCTCCTTCAGGAACGGCACGAGCAGCTACGACCAGTGGCTTATGCCTCACGACTGTTAGACCCCGTGGAGCAAGGTTTTTCAGCCTGCGAGAGGCACCTGCTCGCGGTATTCTGGGCAGTACAATATTTTTCCTACATTACCGGACTCAACCCCATCACCATTTTGACCGAACACACCCCCACGCAGTTACTTTTAGACGGACGACTGCAGGACGGTTCAGTGAGCCAGATAAGAGCAGCTAGATGGACACTTCTGTTACAAGGACGGGACATAACTGTTAAACGGACCAGGACACATATATTTTTAGCGGACAACCTACAGTATCCAGGCCAACCCCATGAATGCGAAATAGTAGCACCCCTGCACAACACAGGACCCTTCATTGCTAACACGCCCCCCAGGAAGATAGGGAATTCAAGCCAGAGCCCCCAGCACACAGACACGTGTGCCCCATTGAACATATATGTGGACGGTTCATCCACAGTTTTAGATGGCGAACGCATTACAGGATGCGGTATTTATGTGGAAGATGCGCAGGGACGCGCACTAGAGGAGATAGCACTGAAGTTACCCGGTCATTTAGGCGCGCAGGCAGCAGAGCCCGCGGCCATAGCATACATAGTGGACCACCCAGATTCGTTCCCCAGCCCAGCAGATATATATTCGGACAGTTTATATGTCTGTAACAGCCTCACAGATTTTCTACCCCTGTGGAGGACAAGAGGTTTTGTCTCCGCGGACGGGAAGCCCCTTCCATCAGCCCCATTGCTCTGCCATATCCTAGAACAGGCAAAGGATAGGACGTATGGCATTCTTAAAGTTAGAAGCCACCATCAATCATCCCCCCCTGGAAATATAAAAGCTGACTCACTGGCAAAAGCAGGTTCCAGGCGAGGTCATTTTTGGACACCCCCAGCTAGCGCACCAGCTAGCGCCCCTGTGAGTTCAGTTCAGGTCTCACAGACAGACATCGAGGATTTAGTATGGGCACAGAAGCAGGACAAAAATCTCCGGGAGATTTTTAAAGGAAACTTTGTGGCCCAGTACGACAAATTCAAACACGCTTTGACCACACATGAGGGTGTGATTATCAAAGACCAGTTGTATGTGGTTCCTGAGAAGGACAGGAATCAAATGATTGCCTTATTCCATGATGGTCGTGGACACCAAGGGATCGACCCTACCACAGCCCACATTCGACAGCTCTGTTGGTGGCCCAATTTAAGAGAAGATGTTAACCACTACATAGAGAACTGTTTAATTTGTGCACAGAATAACCCGGAGAGGTATTCAAGGAAGGCACAAAATTTTCACATTGCGTATCATCCCCAGTCAAGCGGAATAGTGGAACGCATGAATCGGACTTGAAAATCGACCCTTAGAAAGATGGTCCAGGAAAACAATTCAACTTGGGATTCAGTGCTCCCATTCGCCCTTATGTTTATAAGAAACACTGTTTCAGCATCAACAGGTTTCACCCCACACACACTCATGACCGGACGCCCTATGAAAGGTTCAGAATTCCTTTTAGGACTCGACATGACCAGCCCAGAAGTGACGGCCCTCACACACGAGAAAGCAGTAAAACAATTAGTTGAGACTGTAAGGTCTGCTCAGCTAGCAGTCGCAGTAAAATTGGGTAAAAGGCGGAAACAGAGCAAGGCCTGTTTCAACAAAAATGTCCACACCACAGAATTTCAGGTTGGGCAACAAGTGATGTTATCTGCATATAACCCCAGCACGTTTTTGGCCTCAAAATTTTCCGGCCCGTACTCAATTCCGGACAAAATCAGCCCGTCAGTATATCGGATCAAATACCCCAACGGTAAGACTGCGTGGTTCCATATTAACCAGTTAAAGGCTTATGGAACACAGTCAAACCACTCGCGCCATGTCCTGCTAGACGCAGCAGAACACCTCGCCCCGCCCACAAGAGACACATTTCCACCCTCCCCCTCACAGACTAGTTCTTCATCGGACTCGACCTCGACTCCACCCACTGACTTCAGACCACGCCCCAGAATGCCCACAAGCTGCCACAGCAGAGACAGTGACAGTGACTGTGAGACTGAGGACAGCCACAGCACTCCACCCTACAGCTCCCACTTCAGCGACTTCGACCCCGACTCCACTAACCCCATGGAGATCACTTACCTAAAAACTCCAGACCCACACCCAAACCCACTACCCAACACTGACGACTCCGACAACGCTCCTTCAAATTTAAACCCCACGATTTGGCACAGGGACAATTCATGGAGACTTGTCAGCAAAGACGAGAGTGACCCCCGGTCACACAATGCAAAAATTGCATGCCTGATTCATACAAGCGTATGGGATCCAGGAGAAGAGGATGACTTGATGTCTGACTCCCGACACGGCAACCCCTTTGCGAACCTGTTCGCAGAGGATAATGAATGAGGTGTCCAGATGATGAGGTAAAAGGAACCGCTTGAGAGAAGCGCTGTCCTTTCTGATGGAACCTGCACGCATGTTTAGACGTTTGTTTTCATGTTAAGTGTTTGATATGGAGATTGGCCACTCGCTTTTCAGCCGAAAAGCTTGTGACCACCTCACATGCACGTTAGTTTGTCCGCCAATATTTCTGAGAACTTGACTCAGCTGCAATGTCTGGAGCCCAATTTAAGGCTTCACCCTTCACCCCTCTAGGAGCATCTTGGCTCCCCCTTTTTTTCAGGTGCCCCTCTATTCCGGGAATAGAGGCTGCAATTCAACAATGATTACATTCATGCCCGTTCGTTCCAGGTTGCTCAGATAGTGGAGAAACGGCATTGAGGACCCGTCCTGTCTGAGGACCACCCCTTTGGTCAGCTAAGCTCGGGTGCAGCACAGCACGCCCTACCCGGGGATCCCATACAACTCTTACCCGTCGCGGCCCATACGCAACTCATTCGACTTTTCTCATTTCTAAAGCTTGGTTTCATTTTGTTTAAGGTAGCCCTTCGGCCGCCACTCCATATGCTATTTACATCCAGGAACATTTTGGGATGGTAAATTGCAACACTCTGCGAGACGGCTCGCACTGGTTTAGTAGTTAAGTATATGTCTGGTCCTAAATTCGCTTTTGAAAAAAAAAAATTAAAAAATGAGGGAGTCACATGGAGGTGACCATCATAAAGGGAAATTTGGAACAAGAGGACAGATATACTTAAAGTCAAGATATTAAGCTGAACACTAACAGATAATATGCTTGATCCCATAGCTTTCGGACGTTCGAGAGAGGAACCAAAGCAACAGCACAGCAAGATCCCAAGAAGGAAAGAGAAGAGAGAAGATGAAGAGCACTCCAATTGCTATGTTTTTAGCTTTTGTGGCATCTGTGTGGTTGCGCGTGGACGCGGACCCCCTTTCCCACAGTACAACGCTTGCTAACTTCTCCCAAACCCAGACCACCCCCAGCCCAGTCAATGGTAACAATACCCCGACCTGGTGTACCAGATTTCTGACATGGTACTCCTTGTCGTACGTTATAGAATCACGTTTAGCAATAGCGATCATCTGTATTATAGTCCAAACCCTCAGGATGAGGAAATGGAGAAGGAGAGCCTACCGCTCTCGTGCCTCAACAGTGTATAGAGTGAGATCCCCTATTTTTGGATTCCACCAGTCCCCCGAACCCCTGGAAATGTAATCAAGTATTTATTTTTACACGCGGTGCCTTTGTAAAATAAAGAGATTCTTTCTATTAATTATGTACCTCTGCGCTCGACTGCCGAGTCAGAGAGAATGAAATGTAATGATGCTGCTGTGTGAATGTTTAAGGATTTAGAATGTTACAGAATGTTTAAATATGAGATAAGAGTAGTTTATTGAGGAGAGTTAGAGGTTCCCGACTTCAATTGATAATGCATGTCCCCTTTGACATAGCGCCAATCAGAGATTGTTAGTTAAATTTTTTTTGCCATAATTGAGGAAAGTATAGAAGTCATGGAACTCGCTGAGGTCAGGGAACCCAAAGACACCAACCTTGGGTGATCCTTCATGATTTCTCATGAGGATCACAAGGAGGGAGTGTAGCCACCGAAGTTGGCCATTCCCTCAATATAAAATGGAGGAACGCAAAGCTTGCAGGGTAAAATGGACAAAGTTTGCAGCACAAGCAGGCTGCAACAAGCCACTGTGTATTCTGTCTGCTAAGAGAGCTGACAGCACTGAAACGAACATTCCGCATACTAATAAGGCAATCTCTGGGACAGTTAGCATAGTAATGGAACGATCCCAGGGACAAAGGACACAAATGGGGAAGTGATTGCAGCATTGTATGGGAATCCAGACACCCCGGCACCAGCGGGGTTCGAAGACAAAGCACCTGAAGGCCCGCCCAGTAGCCGAGGGACAGCCTCAGTATTGCGGGGATTCAAACAAATCGATTGGGAAGAGACCCAATCGATCCCCAGCAGATATGAAATGAAATGAAATGAAAATCGCTTATTGTCACGAGTAGGCTTCAATGAAGTTACTGTGAAAAGCCCCTAGTTGCCACATTCCGGCACCTGTCCGGGGAGGCTGGTATGGGAATCGAACCGTGCTGCTGGCCTGCTTGGTCTGCTTTAAAAGCCAGCGATTTAGCCTTGTGAGCTAAACCAGCCCCTTGTGAGCTAAACCAGCCCCTAGATAGAGGGTCCGCCCAAAAGGGCGCGTAGCCCTGGGACCTATAAAAGACAGGTCCCAAACTCAGTTCGTTCTTCTTGACCAGCCCTCCTCTCTTGACCAGCCCTCTCGACCAGCCTTTACTGAAGAAGACCTGACCGAGAGAGAGGAGAGGTTCGGACAGCAGCCGCCAGCAAGTAAGTGTCTCACAACGATCGCTACCAGAGATAGACACTCCTGACCCCTTTTAACCCGTACCAACCTGAGGTCTGCGGACCCAGTGCAGAGCAAGAGGACCTTGTCCCCTGATCCGGCAGTTCCTTTTTCAGATAAGTATTGGTCTATTTAGTGGTAGGAATAGTTTAGTCATCTTAGCGTGTGCATGAGTAGTTTATAATTGTATTATAATAAACTAATTTGTTTGAACTTACTAATTGGTGTATGGTTTTATTGCTTTGAACTTGACCTTGAAACTTGTGGCGGTATCTTAACGATACCTGGCGACTCCAAAGCTAAGTAACGAAACAGAGCCAAATTGATTGTTAAGCACACTCACCCAGAACGAGCAACAATATATATATAGGTGTCTAGCGTGCAGATACAGAACAAAATTTACAAGATAAATATCTATAAGTCCAATCTTTGGGGCTTGCGTCGGATCCTTGTCGACTGCCTGAGAGATGGAGGTGGGGACGACGGTGCCTTGTCAGGCGGGATTGCTGCCAGATTGGTGGCCTCATGGTGTGAAGTATTCGGAGGAGGCATAACAACATCTGGAAAAGTAGGATCTGGTGGTGGAAGGCAACTTTGCGCAGTGCCCTTCTGTTGCGCCTGACAATGGAGCCACCAGTCATATGAACTACAAACAATCTGGGAGCAGCCTGTCGCACAACAACGGCTGGAGCTGACCAGCCTCCATCAGGAAGCTTGATCCGAACAGCGTCTTCAGGAGATAGCACTGGCAAATCGGTAGCATGAGCATCGTATGTCAGCTTTTGCCGGTTCCTGAGTTGCTGCACCTTTTGCAGCACTGGGAGGTGATCCAGGTCGGGTAAGTGTATGGCTGGAACAGTCGTTCGCAAGCCTCTATTCATGAGGAGTTGAGCTGGGGACATACCTGTAGACAGAGGTGTTGCCCTGTATGCCAACCACGCAAGGTTGAAGTCAGAGCTCAGTCCGCAGCCTTGCAGAGCAGTTGTTTCACTATATGGACCCCTTTCTCAACCTTCCCGTTGAACTGCTGATAGTATGGGCTTGAGGTAATGTAGTTGAATTGGTATGACTTGGCGAAATTGGACCACTCTTGGCTGTGGAAGCAGGGACCATTGTCACTCATGACAGTGAGTGGAATACCTTGCCTGGCAAACGTCTCCTTGCAGGCCTTGATGACTGTCCTTGATGTGAGGTCTGACAGCTTCACAACTTCCCGGTAATTTGAGATGTAATCTATGATGAGCACATAGTCACGCCCATTGGCATGAAAAAGGTCGATTCCCACCTTGGACCACGGAGAGATCACGATCTTGTGTCGCTGAAGTGTTTCTTTTGTTTGAGCAGGCTGGAAACGCTGGGAGGTCGGATAATTGAGGACCATGTTGGATATGTCTTGGCTGATTCCAGACCAATAGACAGCCTGCTGGACACTGCGCCTACACTTTTCGACACCAAGGTGTCCCTCGTGGATTTGTTTTAGCACTAAGCTCTGCAGACTGTGAGGAACAACGATGGAGGATCCTCTCGATGACCGTCAGGTCGTCCTTCACATTAAAGAACTGAGGGCATTGCCCATTTTGCCAGCCGTTTGCAAAGTGATGCATTACACACTGTAGAAGAGGGTCCTTGGCAGTCTCTTCTCGAATGCTGACCACTCTCATCTGAGGCCAGGTGGTTGCTGGCACACAGCTGCACCTTGCCTCAATCTGGCGGATGAAGTCAACCTGTTCACAGGGCGAGGTGATGGAGCGGGACAGGGCATCTGCAACTATCAGCTCCTTGCCTGGTGTGTACACTAACTCAAAATCGTACCTTTGGAGTTGAAGGAGAATGCGCTGAAGCCTGGGCGTCATGTTATTCAAGTCATTATGAATGATATAGACCAAGGGTCTGTGGTCAGTCTCCACTGTAAATGTTGGTAGACTGTAGACGTAGTCATGGAACTTTACAATGCCGGTTAGGAGGCCCAGGCACTCTTTTTCTATCTGGGCGTACCTCTGTTCAGTAGGAGTCATGGCCCTTGACGTATAAACAACCGGAGTCCAGGATGAGGAGTCATCCCTCTGGAGGAGCACCGCACCAATGCCGTCCTGGCTTGCGTCTGTGGAAATTTTTGTTCCCCTGTCTGGGTCAAAAAACGCTAGCACCGGAGTAGTGGTAAGCTTTGCTTTGAGCTCGAGCCACTCTGCTTGGTGTGTGGGTTGCCACTGGAATGCAGTGGACTTTTTACCAGATGTCTGAGAGCCGTGGTGTGTGAGGCCATGTTGGGAATGAATTTTCCCAAGACGTTCACCATACCGAGGAAGCATAGTGCGAGGAAGCCTTTTTGTCTTCCGGGGTCTTCATGGCGTTGATGGCCTTGACCGTGTCCGAATCTGGTCACACACCCTGCTGGGATATCTGGTCGCCCAAGAGCTTGATGGATGACATGCCAAAGGAGCGCTTGGCCTTGTTCAGCTTGAGCCTGTTTGCATGGACACGTCGAAAAACTTGTTTGAGATGAGATATGTGTTCCTCGGGGGTCGTGGACCATATGATTACATCATCTACATAGACACGCACACCCTCAATGCCCTCCGTCATCTGTTCCATGATCTTGTGGAAGATTTCAGAGGCTGAAATAATGCCGAATGGCATACGGTTATAACAGTACCTTCCGAATGGTGTGCTGAACGTGCAGAGTTTCCTGCTGGACTCATCCAGTTGTATCTGCCAGAAACCACGCGATGCATCTAGCTTCGTAAAGAACCTGGATTGTGCCATCTCACTGGTCAGTTCCTCCTGCTTCGGGATCGGATAGTGTTCCCGCATTATAGAACATAGAACAGTACAGCACAGAACAGGCCCTTCGGCCCTCGATGTTGCGTCGAGCAATGATCACCCTACTTAAACCCACGTAACCCGTATACCCGTAACCCAACAATCCCCCCATTAACCTTACACTACGGGCAATTTAGCATGGCCAATCCACCTAACCTGCACATCTTTGGACTGTGGGAGGAAACCGGAGCACCCGGAGGAAACCCACGCACACACGGGGAGGACGTGCAGACTCCACACAGACAGTGACCCAGCCGGGAATCGAACCTGGGACCCTGGAGCTGTGAAGCATTGATGCTAACCACCATGCTACCGTGAGGCCCCATTATGTTCCGGGTAAGATCTTTGGGATCTATGCATATTCGCAACTCTACTGAGAGCTTCTTCACACAGACCATTGAGCTGACCCAGTCAGTCGGTTCCATCACTTTGGATATAATGCTCGGTCTTGGAGCTCCTGTAGCTGTGCCTTTAAACCTTCCTTCAGAGGAGCCGGCACCCGGCGTGGTGCATGGATTACAGGCGTGGCATCAAGCCTGAGTAGGATCTTGTAGCAGCATGGCAGCGTACCCATTCCATTAAACACATCTGGATATTGAGCTAGGATGTCATCAATATCAGCCTGAAGATCCACATTGGCAGAAGACATGGCATGGACTCGCTGTACGAGGTTGAGTAGCTTGCATGCATGGGCACCGAGCAGGGATGCCTTATCAGGCTTGACGATTTTGAATCGCAGTGTGACATTGATGGTCTTGTTGAAGACCGATAGGTGACAAGATTCTGGTGCAATTATGGCATTGCCATTATAATCGAGGAGCTGGCAGGCTGGCGGGAGAATTTTTGGTTGCTTTTTAATGCGGTCAAGATCCGCTTGAGAGATAAGGGGTGCGATTCTCCGCACCCCACGCCGGGGGGGAGAATTGCGGGAGGGCCGGGCGAATCACGACACGCCGCCCTGGCACCCCCCCGCGATTCTCCCACCCCCCCCCCCCCCAAATGGCGTGTTGCGTTTTGCGACAGGCCACTCGGAGAATCGCCGCTCGCCGTTTCTCACAGCGACCGCCGATTCTCCGGCCCGAATGGGCCGAGCAGCCTGCCGAACCCGACCGGTTCACGCCGGCGCCAAAGGCACCTGGCCGCTGCCGGCGTGAACAGCGCGCGACCGGTAAGTGTGGGGCCTGTGGGGGGCGGAGGGAGGATCGAGCACCATGGGCGTGCTCATCAGATGTCTGGCCCACGATCGGTGCCCACCGATCGTCGGGCCGACGATTCTAAAAGACGCACTCTTTTCCCTCTGCCGCCCCGCAAGATGAAGCCGCCATGTCTTGCGGGGTAGCGGAGGGGACGACGGCAACCGCGCATGTGCGGGTTGGCGCCGGCCAACCTGCGCATGCGCGGCTGACGTCACTTCGGCGCCGCCGGCTGCCTCATTCCTGACGCGCCGCTTTGACGCAAGTGTCAAGGCCGGACGCTCGGGATTCATGCGCTGCCTCTCCTAGCCCCCGGGGGGGGGGGGGGGGGGGGGGGGGGGGGGGGAGGGGGGGAGGAGAGAAGAGGGGGCGAGGAGCGGCTCCTGGTTTCACTCCGGCGCGGCTGTTTGTCTCCCTTTGGGAAAATTGCGCCCAAGATTGGCTGAAGCGCTAGTGTCCAGCTTAAACTGGATGCTGCATTGATTTATGTGTACGACAGCACGCCATTCATCCATGGAATCCACATTGAGGATAGATAGGCTTCTTGCTGAATTTGAGGAAGCATATTCACATGTAGTCGTCCTCTGGCTACGTAGTGCTACCAGGATCACAATCCAGTAGACCTTGCTGTACACATCAAACGCGCTTGCGTTGAATTTGGGATCTCTGGCCCCTGACTGGTGGTGCAGACCTGCACAAAGCTGCATAATGTCCAGGCTTCCCACAGTTTAAACATCACCTGCCTGTTGCAGGGCATTGCCGCTTTAAGTTGTCCAATCAAGTGGTCGGTGGTTGATTTTGGTGACCTCTGTAAGGCAAACTTAAGGGTGGTGCAGAATAGTTTCCGAATTGGCCTTGAAAGAGTGAGGGTGATGCCTCACCTAGTCAATAAGCCATCTAAAGGTAGAACATGAACCAAACCCCCACCTGAGAAAAGCAATGTCCCCAAGCACATGGACATTGCTGCACTGGACAATGACAAATTGAAGGGTTTCGTTTAGATCAGTAACTTTTGGGGGCCCCACTTGGAGCCGATTCTAACACTTGGTATGGCCTATATATGACCCACAGCAAGGCAGCTGACTCTTAAACGCCTTTTGAAATGGCCTAGCACAACCACACAGTTGTATCAAACTGCTGCAAAGTTTGAAACGAATGAAACTAGATAGACCACCTCGCATAGACGTAGGCACTGGAAACAACAATGGCAAACCCAGATCCGTTGATCCTCCAAAGTCCTTCCTGCTAACATCTGTTGGTGTGTGCCAAAATTGGGGCAACTGTCCCACAGACCCGTGAAGCAACAGCTTGATATAGTCACATTCACCGAATCATACTTTACAATGCCCCAGACACCTCCATCACCATCCCTGGGTAGGTTCTGTCCCACTGGCATTACAGACCCAATCAAGGTGGTGACACAGTTATATACAGTCAGGAGGAAGTTGCCCTTGGGTGTCCTCAACTTCAGCTCTGGACCCATGAAGTCACATGGCATCAGGTCAAGTATGGGCAAGGAAACCTCTTGCTGATTATCACCCACCCTGAGTTGTTGAATCAGTACTCCTCCATGAACATCAATTGGAGGACGCACTGAAGGTGCAAAGGTGCAGAATGTGCTCTGGATGCCCATCACCAAGAGTGGCTTGGTAGTACCACCACTGATAGAGCTGGCCAAGTCCTGAAAGATATAGCTGCTAGACTGGATCCATGGCAGGTATGATGGAATCAAGCAGAGGGAAAAAGCTACTTGACTTCGTCTTCACCAAACTATTCATCTGTCCATAGGAGTGACCATAGTGCTATCTTTGTGGGGACAAAGATCCGCCTTCACATTGAGGCCATCCTCCATTGTGTTTGGCACTATCACCCCGATAAATGGTACAGGTTTGAACAAATTTAGCAACTCAAAATGAAAAATGAAATGAAAATCGCTTATTGTCACAAGTAGGCTTCCAATGAAGTTACTGTGAAAAGCCCCTAGTCGCCACATTTTGGCGCCTGTTCGGGGAGGCTGGTACGGGAACTGCTATGAAAACTGGGCATCTATGAGGCACTGTGGGTCATCAGCAGCAGTAGAATTGTACTCAACCACGATCTGTAACCTCATGGCCCGGTACATTTCCCACTCTACTATTACCACCAAGCCAGGGAATCAACACTGGTTCAATGACAATTGCAGGAGGGCATGCCAGGAGCAGCACCAGGTATACCTAAAAATGAGGTGTTAACCTGGTGAAGCTACAACACAGGACTACATGCCTGCCAAACAGCAGAGGCAGCAATTGATAGACAGAGCTAAGTAATCTCACAACCAATGGATCAGATCTAAACTCCGCAAACCTGCCACATCCAGTTGCAAATGGTAATAGGGAATTAAACAACTATCAGGAGAAGGAGGATTCACAAATATCCCCATCCTCAATGATGGAGAAGCCCACATCAGTGCAAAAGTCAAGGCAGTAGCATTCGCAACAATCTTCAGCCACATTGTTAGATAGGGTATCAAGGGTGTGGAGCAGAGGCAGGTAGGTGGTTTGGAGCTCCTGATCAGCCATGAACTAATAGAATGGTTGGACGAGCTTGAACGTTTTTATCAGTCCTTGTGTTCCTTTGGACCGTATAAGATCTGACCATCAATATTACTCTGCATAACCTGTTCCAGCAATGTGCAGCAGGCACTAAATGATGTATATTAATGTCTCCTATTCTGACACTTCTATATTCATTCATCTTATCCAATGTTCCATCATGGTCTGAAGGTCTCAAGAACCCCAAGGACCATGGTTACTAACCCCATTGAAGAACTCAAAGACAGGAGATGAGAAGTGATAGAATGAGCCGCATGCTGCTACCAATCTTCGTTGAGCACACCATTAACATCCTGAAGCCAAGGGTCAGATCCCCAAACAAACTGGAGGAAGATTACAGTGCTGCTGAGTAAAGTTGTCCAAGGTTATTGGAACTATTGCATGTTACAGCACTTCATTCTCTCAAGGTGCTCACAGCAGTAGGCTGTGAAAGACAGGTAGCACTGGCTCTTAACAAGAAGCAATACTAGACAGCAGTCAGATAACATGTCCGCCCAAATTAGTAGCTAATCAACCAGAGTAAGACTCAACACTGCAACAACAGTCAAAACACAGCTATCATTTCCACATGTATTCCATCTTAATACCAAGTTAATACCATCCTTTAATTATAACAACCGACCAGTTTCATCTGGTTCATAGCAAAGGAACTTTCAGAACAACATAGAATATGAGTGATTGCTAACCACACATACCTTGATTATGTGTTGAAGATGTCTTTGGCATTGCTCCTGTTTTGTAATGTGCTTGCTGTGTGCCTGCTATTTCCTCACCATTTGTTCCTTCTAAGTATTGCCCCATGCACTGTTCAGGTGATGGCTATCCCAATGATACAGCCCCCACTTTCCCCAGTACTCGTGCCAGTGCCCCAAGAATCTGGGGCCTGCTGAAATTGAGCCCGCAGAATTCAGGATGATGGTCGGCCTACCTTATGTCCTTTCTCAACTCTGTGATGACAGTTGACAGAAACAGTAGATTAATGAAAATTGGTAATTTCTTTAAAATGTCTGTGAAACCTGTAATTGTTTTAAAGAAGTTTTGGAAAGGACATTTCAGAGTTTGCATCAGTTGAAAAGGGATCAATTTACTTCCTTTGATAATAAAACATACTGATCCATGTGACCTGACGATGAAGGATGATAAAGTTCCAAGTCAGCATGGCCTGTGACTTGGAGGGGAATTTGGAGGTACTGGTGTTCCCATGCATCTGCTGCATTTATTTTTGGTCGTACAGATCGCAGGTTTGGAAGGTGCTGTCTAAAGAGCCTTGGTGACTTGCTGTGGTGCATCTTGTTGATGGTACACACAACTGCCACTGCACATCAGTGGTGGAAGGAGTGATGTTGAAGGTGGTGGATGGGGTGCCAGTCAAGTAGGCTGCTTTCTCCTGGATAGGTTCAAGATTTTTGAGTGTTGTTGGAGCTACACCCATCAGGCAAGTGGAGAATATTCCATCACATCCCTGACTTGGGCCTTGTAGATGGTAAATTAGCTCCTTACATCATTACAACCTCAGTTACCATTGATCAGAAACTGAACTGTGACAGCCATATAACTACTGTGGCTACAGGGGAAGGTCAGATGCTGGAAATTCTGCAGAGGGCATCTCACCTCCTCACTCCCCAAAGCCTGTCAACCACCTACAAGGCACAAGCCATGAGTGATATGGCATACTCTCCATTTGCCTGAATGAGTGCAGCTCTAGCAACATTCAAGATGCCCAACACCATCCAGGACAAAATAGTTGGTTGATTGGTACTCCATCCACTACCTTCAACAGTCACTTCCTCCACCACTAGACACAGTGACAGTAGTATGTACCGTCTACAAGATGCACGCAGCAACTCACCAAGACTCCAAACCCATGACCTCCACCACTAGAAGGACAAGGGCAGCAGATGCATGGGAATATCATCACCTGTAAGTTCCCCTCCAAGTCACACACCATCTGACTTGGAATTATATTGCCATTCCTTCCATATCACTGGGTCAAAATCCTGGCTCTCCCTTCCTAACAAAGTGTGGCTTTGTGTGCCTACAAACCTAGACTGTGTGTTGTTACTCGTGTCTTAATAAAGCTCGTAGTCTCAAGTGTGGAGAAGATGCTTTATTGTGAGTTCGTTCAGTTTCCAGAGCTCGACCTAGAACGACCTTCCAGTGCTAACTACCAGCTTTGCTTGCTGTGTGTGTGTTGTGTATCTGTGTTGCTCCAAGTTCTGCCCTCAGTGAAGTGTGTCCTCACTTCCTGTCCCCGTCTATTTATATGGCTCTCCCGTGCCCCCTCTAGTGTTTGCTCAGTTGTGTTGCATCTAGTTAACTTGTGATCACCACAGACTGCAGCTGCTTGAGTAAGCAGCTCACCACCACCGTCCGAAAGAGGAACTTTTGTCTTGCAATTGTCCAACAGTTTGATGTTCTTTAAACTTCTGTTGGCGAGAGCAGGAACTGCAAGGGAGGAGAAGCAAACTGACCATGGCATCGTGGTGCAGGGATCCACTTAAGCGTGGGAGCAAATAGGAATGTAGAGGGAGTAGGGGACAGTACAGTGAGGGGATTAGACATTGTTCTCTGCAGCTGAGAGTGAGAGTCCAGATGGGCGTGATGCCTTGCTGGTGCTCGGGCTAAGGTTATCTCCTCAGGGATGGTGAAGAACTTGGAGTGAGGGGGGAAGGTTCATGTGGCTAATAAAGACATAAGGAGGTCTTAGAAAAAGGTTATGGTGAGGGAACATGAGTAGCCAGGAACTAAATTTAACAGCAGATTCATAAAGGCAACAATCTCTGAATTACTACCTGAGGCAGAAACAAATTCGCAAAGAGTAAATGAGATCAGAGAGTTGATTTTGTGGCTCATAGAATGATGTGGGGAATGGTATGGGGAAAGAGGAAGCTGTATAGTTTGGAGCCAGTATACTGGAGAACTGTATAGTTAGCAAAGAGTGATTAAAAGGAACTACAGAGGAAAAAATTGGAGTGTGCGAGAAATTTAGCAAAGAAATGTAAAAACAGGCCGTAAAAACTTCCAGTAAAAGAATAGCAGCAGTCAGTGTTGGCCCTTTAGAGGGTAAGACTGGGGAATTAATAATAGGAAACAAGGAAAGGACAGAGACATTGAACAAGTATTTTGTATTTGTCATCACAGTAGAAGACACAAAAGGCATCCCATAGCCCTGTGGGACGCAAAAAGCTGGAAGGGAATTCAGAGAGGAGACAGAGAGCTCAGAGTTTCACTCAATGCAGATGACCTGCTCCTCTATGTCTCAAAGCCACAGGAGGGACCGAAGGCAATACTGCAAATACTGAAATAGTTTGGAACCTTCTCGGGCTACAAACTTAACCTGGGCAAAAGCGAGACATTCCCAGTCAACCCAAAAGGGGGAGGGTCAGAGCTGAAGGGGCTCCTGTTCAAAACGGCCCAGAACAGATTCCGTTACCTGGGGATCCAGATAGCCAGAGACTGGACACAGATCCACAAGTGGAACCTGACCGGCCTGGTGGAGGAAGTAAAAAGAGACCTTCAAAGGTGGGGCTCACTCCCACTCTCGGGGAGAGTACCAACGATCAAGATGACCGTACTGCCAATGTTCCTCTTCCTATTTAGATCCATCCCCATCTTAATCCCCAAGGCCTTTTTCCAAAACATAGACAGGCTAATCATGGCGTGTGTGTGTGGTGGTGGTGGTGGTGGTGGTGGGGGAGGGGGGGGGGGGGGTGCAAGAACCCGTGAATTCCCAAACCAACACTGCAAAGAGGGAAAGTCAGAGGGGGCTGAACCTACAATACCACCACTGGGCAGCAACGGTGGAAAAAGTGAGGGGATGGGTACAAGAACCCGACACAGATTGGGTACAAATGGAGGAGGCGTTCTGTAAAGGAAGAGCCCTCCGGGCCCTGGCCACAGCAACACACCCATCCTCCTCAACAAGATACACAACGAGCCCAGTGGTAGTGTCCACGCTGAGAACGTGGACCCAACTGAGACAGCACTTCGGGGTAACCAAAATGTCCCTTATGCCCTCCATCTGCGGCAATTACAGATTCCCCCCAGCCATGCTAGATGCCACCTTCAAAAGATGGAGGCGGGACACTGACGGTCGGGGACTTCTACGTAGGGCGCAGACTGGTGACACTGGACGGACTGACGAGGAAGTGGAAACTATCAAGAGGACAGGAATTGAGACACCTCCAAATAAAGCACTTCTTCCGCAAAGAGACAGTAGGGTACCCCGAGGCACCAGAAAGCACACGACTAGAGGACCTGATAGGCACAAGCAGCGAGAAGGGGGGCTATGTGGGAAAATATACGGACAGCTACTGGACAGAGCCTGAACACCACTGGACTGGACCAGACAAAAATGGGAGGATGAATTGGGGACACATGTAGGATGGGGAATCTGGAGCGAAGCACTGAGCAGGGTGAGCTCCACCTCCTCCTGCGCAAGGCTTAGCCTAATGCAGCTGAAATTGGTGCACAGAGCGCACCTGACCAGTACCTGAATGAGCAGGTTCTTCCCGGAGGTGGAGGACAAATGTGAGCGGTGCCAGAGGGGCCCAGCCAACCACACCCACATGTTATGGGCTTGCCCCAAGCTTTCTGGGTTCTGGACAACCTTCTCCGAGGCAATGTCCAAGGCTGTGGGGGTGACAGTGAAGCCATGCCCAATAATGGCAATCTTTGGGGTAACGGAGCAGCCGGAGTTACACATGGGAAAGGGGGCTGACGCCCTGGCTTTCGCTTCCCTAATCGCACGCCGGAGAATCCTGCTCGGCTGGCGATCGGCAGCACCACCCACAGCTGCAGACTGGCTAGCTGACCTCTCAGAATTTCTCCACCTGGAGAAGATTAAGTACGCCATCCGATGGTCAAAGAAGGCTTCCTGGATGTTTGGGGGCAGTTCGTCGGCCTGTTCCAAAACCTGTTCGAGGCCAGCAATGAGGGGTAAGCCAGGGAAAAATAAAGATGAAGAACCAAAGGACTGCGGGGGGGGGGGGAATGGGGAAACTACAAGAGAAGAGGAAGCGTGCTGAAACCAATGGGGGGGGGGGGGGGGGGGGGGGGAGGGAGGAGGATGGAGAGCAAATGATAGACCGATCCAGAGGGCAGCAAAATATACATATAGTTAGTCAAATGAAGGACAAAACAAACCTCTCTGTAAAATAAAGCAAATTAGCGCAGCAAGAAAAATGTAATATATATAAGTAACAACTGTTTATAAATATGAGAAAAACCCAAAAAAAGATTTAAAAAAAAAACAAAAGGCATCCTAAGAATAGTAGAAGAGCAGGGAGGGAAGAACCTAAAACAATCGTGATCGCCAAAGAAAAGGTATCAGGAAAGCTACAACAGCTGCAAAGTCCCCTGGACCGGAGGCTTGCATCTTATAATAATAATAATAATAATAATAATAATAGTCTTTATTATCACAAGTAGGTTTACATTGACACCGCAATGAGATTGCTGTGAAAAGTCCCTAGTCGCCACATTCCAGCGCCTGTTGGGGTACACAGAGGGAGAATTCAGAATGTCCAATTCACCTAACAGCACATCTTTCAGGAAACCAGAAGACCCGGAGTAAACCCACGAAAACACGGGGGGAGCATGCAGACTCCACACAGACAGTAACCCAAGCTGGGAATCAAAATTGGGACTCTGGAGCTGTGAAACAACAGTGCTACCCACTGTGCTACCATGTTCAGGTCTTAAAGGATACGGCTGCAGAGATACTGGGCCGATTGGTTTTAATCTTCCAAAATTCCCTAGATTCTGGAGAAGTCCCAGAGGGTTGGAAGGTTGCAAATGCTCTATTCAAGAAAGGAGGGACACATAAAGCAGGAAACCATGCGCTGGTTTTTTGCGGAGTTTGGGATATTCTGTGGAGGTGTCGAAATGACAACCAGGATCCGATTCTGGGATTCCCGACCTCATTTCCTGCGCTCCCAATTTTTACAAGTGTGGTTTAGGAGTGTGGGCTAGTGGGTCTTGAGTGCACAACTCTCACTTCCAGACTGAAGATCCTGCCAAGAGTATACCAGGAACACCGGAACATCATAAATGTCATTCTAGGGTGTGAAATTCAGTCTGGTGGTCAGGCATTTCAAAATCACCATAGGACATGACTTTGTGCTGCATTATCTGTGCAATCCATTGCCAAGCAAAAAAGACCCATTGATGGCATCCTCATGTCCCTTGAGACATCAGGAACATTTAGGAATGGACTTATTTGACATTCCGCATTGTTGTGTTATTCCAAATAGATTGAGGTTAGTCACCTTCATGGTATAACCTTTGATGCAGTCAATCATTCATTGCCCAAATGGCATCCCAAATCTTGCCATTTCAGACAATAGACCACGGTTTGTGAATGAAGAGTTCAAGAAATTTATGCAAGTCGATGGATTTGTCCGCACAACTAGTTTGACCTGGTACACACAAGAGAAAGGGTATAAGAATGATATAGGAGAGGTATAAAAAAGAATGGCCAAAGCTATATTGAAAAAGAATGATGGTGTCAACTTCGCACAGTTGAGTTACCATTCCACACCACTTCAGAATAGGCTGGCTCTGTCAGAACGTGTGATAGGAAGAAGATTACAGACTCAACTTTCTATTCTTCCACATTTGCTCATGACATGTCAAAAAATCACTGACATTCGGGCATCACGGTGGCGCAGGGGTTAGCCCTGCTGCCTCACGGCGCCAAGGTCCCAGGTTCGATCCCGGCTCTGGGTCACTGCCTGTGTGGAGTTTGCACATTCTTCCCGTGTTTGCGTGGGTTTCATCCCCACAACACAAAGTTGTGCAGGGTAGGTGGGTTGGCTACACTAAATTGCCCCTTAATTGGAAAAATGAATTGGGTACTCTAAATTTGTGTTTAAAAAAAATCACTGACATCAAGGGAGTAAGGGAGAAAGAAGATGAGTATTGTGCCAGTCAGACCAAAAATTATAGTCCACTCCATGAACGGCACGGTGGCACAGTCTCTGATGCCTCACAGTGCCAGGGACCCGGGTTCGATTCCAATCTTGGGGGACTGTCTGTGTGAAGTTTGCACTTTCTCCCTGTGTCTGCGTCGGTTTCCTCTGGATGATCCTGTTTCCTCTCACAGTCCAAAGATGCGTAGGTTAGGTGCATTGGCCGTAATTGATGCGCGGGCTCATGGGGATAGGGTGAGGGAATTGGCCAAAGGTAGGGTGCTCTTTTGGAGGGTGGGTACAGACTCGATGTGCCGAATGGCCTCCTTCTGCACGATTATTCTGTGATTCTGTGCACTGTAGGAATTCTATGGATTCTGGAGTGCGTGATTTACCTGAACTTCAACCAAGTGAATTTGTGTGGATTAGAGACCAGAATAGAGAAGGCCAAGTAGAGGAAAAGACACAAAGTCTGAGATCTTATCTCGCTGTGACTGAGAATAGGACAATGAGAAGTAGAAGTTCACTCACATCTACGAGAAGAAGACGACAGAATGGACTAACTACCCCTATGTTCAGGAAGACAACCTGAACCGAAGACCAATGGTTTAAAAAGATTCACATACTACTCTACAGAGTACAAGATAGAACATGAAATCCTTGAATTCTATGAAGCCTCTGAGAGAAATGAGAACAAGGTCAGGAAGATTGATGAAATCACCAGAACGCGTATTTCTGTGAACCAGAGATGATGACAGAGACTCTTCAGAGGGATGTAGGATTATGTGAACAGTATCTATTAGAGTCAGAGGTTTGGGGGAGATGTAGTATAAAGGATTACTCATAAATATGTAAATATATAGTCTTTGTCTTAGATGATGTAAGAACACGACAAAGAAAATGCTTTCCAGACCATGGTGAAAGAGGAAGTTATTTGGACACGAGAAGGGATCAAAATTGATAAGGAAGAGTTATTGGATAGGCTATCTGTACTTAAAATTGACAAGAAGTATTGAAAAGGCTATCTGTACCTAAACTTGACAAGATGCCAGGACCAGATGGAATGTATTAAGGATACAGATGGATGTGACAGTGGAAATTGCACAGGCACTGGTCATAATTTTCCAGTCTTTCTTGAACTGGTGTGGTCAGAGGACGGGAAAATTGCTATTGTTACAGCCTGGGTGGGATTCTCTCAGCCGAGGCAGGCCTGGAGAATCACCGCGACCAGCACAAATCGCGCCACGCTGCCCCGACGCCGGGACGCGATTCTCCACAGAGCGGAGAATCGGCGCCATTGGCGCCGGCATGGTCGTGTGGCGCTGGTCGGGGGCCGCTCTACGGCACCCTCCCCGGCGATTCTCGGCCCGGGATTGGCCGAGCGGCCATAACAAAAACCTGAGGGCGGCCGGCGTCGTTCTAACCTGCTCTTAGCTGGCGGGACCTCAGCGTGGAAGGGTCCAGGGGCAGCCTGTGGAAGGGAGGGGGGGTGGTCCGATCCCGAGGGGGGCCTCTGTTGTGGCCTGGCCACGATCGGAGCCCACAAATCGGCGGGCTGGCCTCTTAGGCTGGGTGCCTCCTTTCTTCTGTGCCAGTCCTTTAGCCCTACGCCATGTTGCATCAGGGCCGGAGCGGAGAAGGGAGCCACTGCGCATGTGCCCGTTGGCGCCGGTGCCAGTGCGTATGCGCAGACCCCACGGCGCCCAGTTGATGCCGGGATCAGCAGCTGGAGCGGCGTGGGTCGCTCCAGTGCCCCCCATGTAGGGGCCAGAACTGCTGATCCTAAGGCCATGTTGACGCCATTGAGAAACACGATGGCGTTTCCGATGGCGTCAACACTTAGCCTCAGGATCAGAGAATACCGCCCCCTATATCAGAAAGAAAATGTGAAGATAAACCCAAAACTACAGGCCAGCCAATTTAACTCTGACACCCACACACCCTGTTTGCCTGTTTGAGCTAAACAAAATAGATGATAGCCATTCACTGGTTCATTCCTCAGGGTAAATTATTGACCAATCAGAGTCAAGCTGATTGGTTTAAATTTTGAAGCAATGCTTGGCAGTTAACTGTCAGTTGTTAAGAACTGGGGAAAATTAAGATGAAAAAATGAAATTGGGATAAAATAAATCGAAAAGGGGAATTGATAAAGACAGTTGTCTGGGGGGGGGAGGGGTTGATATGCAGATTAGCAAACCAGTGAGAAAAGCAAGTATTGGTGTTATAAGCCTATGTGATGGGGAGAGAACAATGGGGTATTGAAGAGGTTACTTCAAAGTGGGGAGATAAGAGAATTAGCATTTATATGCTAAAAAGCCGAGTCCACAAGGTGGGTAACGTGAAAGGGAAAGAGTGATTTATCCATAGCAAAATAACTGGAGAAATGGATGCAGTAGCAGCAGCTACTATCACAGCCACACCCAGCTGCAGAAAACAGTCTCCTTGTGAACAAGTTATTGCTAAAAGAGTAGCCAGTTGAAATCCAAAACTCAAACTGTCTTTGCTGAAACTGAAGACAGTTTTCCCAAATGTGGACAAATAACCTGGGATTGGTAACTATCTGCTGGCTTTAGCTCATAGAGTTACATAATATTGGATGTTGTTTAGGAAAACGGGGCATCTCAGAGTTCAGGAAATGCAGGTAATTTGGAACAAAGGGGAATCTCATGTAATAGTGTATGTGTGTACAGCCATCAGTGTAATTAAGTGTACTGTTGTAGTGCATTATAGTCTTTATTGTTGTGTGTTTTTTCTGTTAAGGCAATCAATATTCTTTATTAATTGATCACTGAATGACTGGACTATTCCTCCCTAGTTTGCATATCTTTTATCACAGTATACCAAATTGTAAAATACACCATGAAGAAGCGGTGTTCCAAGTTACCCTTCTGGGTTTTGGGATACCCTAGCATTTTACATTATTATTATTAACTGATGCATTCTCCATGACAACTTCTCTTCCAATCAGAGTTCACTTGCCACCCAACCAGCACTTGCTTCACATCCTGTATAAAGTTGTTATTTCCCCTGACATTGTGTTTTTCCCTGATGAGTGCAAGAGAAAAAGCTTCAACAAAATGTATTTTTCAATAATACTCTTTTGAGTTACCAAACTCTACTCTCTGATCTCCTATGATCTATGACCTCACTACTACAAGATGGTTTCTCATCATCTGAGTTATTGATGGGAAGGAGATTGAGAACACAGGTTGAATCTCTCACACAGAAACTTAGCCAAATGTCAGCACAAGCAACCATGAGAGGGTAAAACAGTGCGAAGAAGAATAGAGAAGCAGATAGGCTCATAACATCAACCACAGGCATAGAGCACCAGCTTTAGCAGTGCTGAAGCCCAGGGATAGATTATTGGAATAAGACCAACAGAGAGAAGACACATAATCGAAAGAACTCCCCAACTAAGATCACGCAAGATTGATACAGACCAGGGTACTATAAGGAGAAATGTAGAATCTTAATAATGTTGGAAAGAATGTCAAAAGAAACTTGAGCTAACTATTGACATCCTGAAGTGAATGAAGATGTCAGGTAAAGCTCGACAGCCACCCAGTAGAACATTTCCAAATAAAGCCAGCTAGACCTCAACAACGTGACAAAGCAATGAACAGAATTTTAACTCTTCCAAGGTGGGTTCTCAGGTGGGGTTGGGGGGGGGGGGGGGGGGGTGGGGGGGTGCAGGTGGGGATGTAAAATTGAGCAGACAGGATGCTGGGAACCCAACCGTCCAAAACCAGACACAATTTCACACTTGGGTAGGCAGAATTTTGGGCGAGAAACTTACCCATTCGCCAATTAAGGCCCTTAAGTAGACACTTAAGGACTCCCTGCGCAGTCTCAATTTTTAGGATGGGAAAGTGACATTTGCAGAGTTCATTGATCTGGATGATGCTGGAGCCATGATTGGCAACCTTTGGCCAAGGAAGTTGCTACATGAAGAGAGGCAGAGAGAGAGTCATTTGTGCGTTCCTTTTTGGCACAAGTTAACACAGAAAATACAAAGCAAAAATCCAATTGCTTTGCCAATAGATTTGTCTTTCAAAAGAAAACTGTATTAATGAAGGGAAAGAAATGACAGAGTGGTGGGATGAATTTTTAAAGAGTTGGTACAGTTATGGTGCTTTATTACTTTATGAATTTAAACAAAGTGAAATTTGAAGTGGATCACTCCCTGATATACACTCCTGGTGAACAAGGCTCTTTACTGTGTATGCACGTTTGAAAAATGAACTCTGTGCATCAAAATTACTAATTAAAAAAATGAGTAACAAACAATCCACATATTCTAAGATGCACAGGCAAAATAGATTTATAATTCACAAACTACCTGTGTTCACGTGTAATTAAAAACTCTAGGGTTGGCATTGTTCCATTAAATATTGGAAATGAACAGCCATGGCCATGTGAAATGTCTTAGTCTGCAATTTTTACAAAAGTTTTAACTGAATTAAATAAAAAACTTAACCCATTATTGGCAAATTAGGTTTTCAAATGTTCTATGTAAAGTAATGTTGCACGGTGAAATTTCACCCCATTAGTGACCCGCTGATCTAATACTGAAAACTAAGTCTGCAAGGAATATTTGTGGTTCATGTTTTCAAATGCCAAGAAGATTTGTTACATATGACCATGTGAACAATTATCACATCCAACAATATTGTGCTACTGTGTCATAAGTTGTTGTACAAATATTTTCTTACTAAAATTTATATTTCTATAAATGTTAATTCATGCTACTTTGACAACATCGACAGTGAGTTTTGATATTCTCGTTAAGGTAACATCAGAGTCCAAATATTAGCATAAGTAATTTTTTGTTGTATATATAGCTGTGAGGAGCTCCTTCCAGTCTTGACAGATGATGGAGAAGGATCATGGAAAAACCGTACAGAGGCCTTGTTTTATCATTATTTTGTGTCTGCATGTAACATGTCCACACACGCTATCGTTGTGTCAGTCACAATTACCACCTGTTTGGTGCTTGCCTTCAGGTTGCATCACCTCTGCAGGGATTAAACAGCCATCTGCAGGAAGTACAGCCGTCTGCCCTAAAGCACCAACTGTCAGGTTGTGAATTTCAGAATTTAATTGCTGTTTGCACATAAACAAAACTCACTTATCTCTCCGGCAGGCAGTGCAGATCAGAGTCCTTTGAATCACACTGCTCTCACAATATGGACTGTGCACAGCAGAATGGAAATTCTCCTGCCTATTGCTGACTACAGCTGCTTTGCTCAGAATATCTCCTTGGTGCTTATTATGACGTGCAAGCTGATAATTCTGCAAGTCTTTTAATTATATATTTTTTTCCTTCCACGGTTAAATTTTCCCACAATAATCCTTTAAAATGCTCAAGCTCTGATCATACCCTTTCAAGACTTGTGCAGCATATTGCAATGTCATGTACTGTAACAGCAAAAAAAGCTACTGGAACACAGGTTTTATTGCACCTCAGATCCATGAGTACTCTCCATTGATAACACAAGCAGTACGAGTGGCCTGGGGAAGCTACATCCCACTCTCGCCTCAATGAGCCTCCTGTGCTATCATTGTTTTCAATGGCAGGAAAAAGGTTTGAGAGCAGCTGATTTATCTACTGGACAAATGGTTTCATACTTGCATTGTATTCATACACAGACATGTTATTTGTTGGTGCAACATAGTGTTTTATTTCTTCATGAAGCCTTGATGTATTCTGGTGGAACATTAAAACATTTATAAAATAACTCTATGTCATGTGATGTAGACATGTGCATAATGATGGCAGAAATGGTGGCAGCTGTGCAGTACAGTGTTCCTCAAACTTTTTTTCGGGGGACCCATTTTTACCAACCAGCCAACCTTTGGGACCCAACCCGGCCGACCTTCAGGATTCAATGCGGCCGACCTTCGCGACCCACGCCAGCCCACCTGAGCGATGCACCATTTTCTCTTCCCTTGTTTGCGGCTGATAAAAATGGAGGAAATGGCTTTGGGTCCCTCTGGCCCTCGTGCACGCTCCTCCAATGGGACCTGTTGGATGAAGGTGAAGCCTTCCGGTGTCGGAAAGTATGGTGTCTCCATCTGTCCAAAGTTCTGCATTTTTTTCCTGTAAAATTGTATCAAATAAACCCCCCCGAACTTGTAAAAAAATAAAATAAAATAAATAAAATAAATGAAAAAAAAATGAATAAAATAAATGAATAAAACCCTCCCGAGCTTGTAAAAAAAATAAAATGAATAAAATAAATGAAAAAATAAAAATTAAATGAATAAAATAAATGAATAAACCCCCCCCCCCCCCGAACTTGAAACAAAATCTGCGACCGTTTAAAAAAATAGCGGCAGCACTGGGCATGCGCACCCGATCATCGGCGCGCATGCACATAGTTTTGCGCATGCGCGCCGATTGTTGCTCGTTCTACTGTTAGTTTGATTAACACGCCTCCATTTAAAGGACATGTGCTTAACGCTGGTTTGGGTCTGTATCTGTACCTATGCTCAGGAGTCGCCAGGTGCCGTAACAGAGACACCGTCACAAGTTATCAAGGTCAAGTTCAAAGCAATAAGTCTTAACACCGATCAGTAAGCCTAAACAATTAGTGTTTATTATAACAGATATAATAAATACTCATGCACACGCTAAAAGACTAATACTTATTTCTACTATTAAACGACTAAATACTTATCTAAGTAGGAACCAGCAAGGTCAGGGGACAAGGCCTTTGTTCCTTTCTGGACTGCACCGTCTGTTCACTAATAGTCGGCAAGAGTATAAGCAATGCCTGGGTCACGTAGCGATCGTTGTTTTGGCACTTACTGAGAGATGGCTGATGCTCAACGGCCGGTGATGAAAGACAGGATCTGGAGGCTGGGTTCGGAGTCAGGATGCAACAGCCTAGGCCGGAGTCTGGAAGCAACAGACCGAATCATGTGCTTGACCTTCTTTTTATAGGTCCTAGAGGTCCGTGCCCCTTGGGGCGGGCTCTTTCACCTGCTAGGTATCGATTGGGTCTTTCCCAATCGATATCATTCGAATTGCCCTATCCTGGAGTCGTTCCTCGATGGCGGGGGCGGTTCCTAGGGGTCATTGACCTGGGTTCTCTGGTGCCATTCTGGCTGGGTAGCTATAGAAAATATCAATCGATACTTAAAATGTTTCTATTGTATCTGGGACTGGGCCGGTATCATCTCATTAGTATGCAGATCGCTTTCCTATTTGCACCTTTGGCTGAGTCTCTGCACCTGCCTTGAAATCGGTTTTTACGAGTGTCTCACTGTTGAAAGCTTCTGCAAGCTGTTTGTCCTTACTATGGCTGTTTTTCCCTGCAGTCTTAGCAGTTCTCCATTTTGTAGACTGGTGTCCATTTTAGTGGGCTACACGATGATTGTGCGCACTGCGGCCAAATTTTTTTACATGTTCACGGCCATTTTAAAGGCCAATTGCAACCGGCGTTATTAAAAGCCAGCTGCTGCGCAGGGAATTGCGTGATCGGGAATGCCGTGAGGGACGGCTCCGCGACACTCCCGACACCCGCCCGTGACCCACTCGCGGGTCGCGCTCCCGACATTGAAGAACACTGGTGTAATAAACACATACCACTGAAAGTTAAAGCAGTTAACCCTGTATCAAATAACGCAGTTTGGAAAGCAGTGAATGAATATCGAGTTAGAAATAGGATTAGTGAATGTAGGAGAAGCATAGCTAGAGATTTAGGCCTTTCCTCTCTCAAGGTAAGAAGAATGAGGGGAGATCAAATTGAGGTATATAAGATGGTAAAAGGTATCCATAATGTCGGCGTGGAGCGGATGCTTCCTCCCGGATTATGGATGACCCCAATGGGGTCAATATTCGTGTCTGTGATTCTCTGGAGAACACTCCGGTTATTTTGGTGAATATGTATGCCGAGCTTCATTAACATCCCAGTGAATGCCCTCCCCGATTTAGACTTGCATCGGATGATTCTGGGAGGAGATATAAACTGTGTCTTGAGCCCTAAACTGGACTGCTCCATGTCCAAATCCCGGCCCCAAACTGGGATGTCCAGGACATTGAGCTCTTTCATTGTTAGGATTGGAGGAGTTGACCTGTGGTGTTTTCTTCATCCAAACAGTAAAGGATTTTATTATTTTTTCGCATGTTCACCGCACCTATTGCCGAATTGATTTTTTGTTATTGACAAATCCCTCCCCCCCACCGTGAGAACAGCCGAATACTCGGCACTTGGCATCTCCGTCCTTGCCCCTCAATTTGATGAATTTTACTTTGATTTTGGTCCCCCTGAGCACCTTCGGAGACTAGACACCATCTTACTGTCTGATGACAAATTTTGTGAGCGATTGTCTGCTGCTATAACAGACTTCATCAAACTCAACAAAACAGAGTCAATGTCTCTGTCACCACTCTGGGAAACCCTAAAGGCTGCCATAAGGTAGGAAATTATCTCATATAAAGCTCACATTGTGAAAAAGGAGACAGTGGAATGACAAAGGCTGGTGGACTCCATTTTGGAGATTGGCGGCCAATATTCTTTTGCCGTAATGCCTGAAATACTGATGCACAGAAAAAGCTTGCAACTTCAATTTGAATTGATCTCCACGAACAAAGCGGTGCATCAGTTATGATGTTCTAGGGGCACCTCCTATGAACATGGGGAGAAGATGGGTCGTCTCCTTGCGCATCAACTCAAGAAGCAGGCAGCCTTCCGAGAAATCCCTCAGATTCGGAGCAAAGTCTCAGCCCCTCTCCAGGTAAATGCAGCTTTCAGTATGTTTTACCATGAGCTATATGAGTCAGAGCCTTCTCCAGATACTTCAGACATGATGAGGTTTCCAGGTGGTTTACACATCCCAACCCTTGAGGAAGGCAAGAATGGGAACTGGAATCCCCCTTAAACCCAGAAGAAATACAGAAATGTATTGGTCGGCTGCAATCTGGCAAAGTCCCTGCTCCTGACGGCTTCCCAACCAAATTTTATAAGAGGTTTCTCAGAGCAACGAATAACTTTGGACATGCTCAGTGATTCACTAAAACTATGAAGGGAATAGATAGGATAGATGCGGGCAGGTTGTTTCCACAGGCGGGTGAAAGCATAACTATGGGGCATTGCCTCAAAATAAGGGGAAGTAGATTTAGGACTGAGTTTAGGAGGAACTTCTTCACCCAAAGGGTTGTGAATCTATGGAATTCCTTGCCCAGTGAAGCAGTTGAGGGTCCTTCATTAAATATTTTTAAGGTAAAGATAGATAGTGGTTTGAAGAATAAAGGGATTAAGGGTTATGGTGTTCGGGCCGGAAAGTGGAGCTGAGTCCACAAAAGATCAGCCATGATCTCACTGAATCGTGGAGCAGGCTCGAGGGGCCAGATGGCCTACTCCTGCTCCTAGTTCTTATGTCCTTGGGCCAAGCCACAATCTCAGTGCTCCTGAAAGAGAGTAAGGATCCAGTGGAGTGTGGGTCATACCGACCCATTTCACTCCTTAACACTGATGTTAAGATACTGGCGAAAGCCCTGGTAATCTGGATGGAGCCATGTTTTCCAGATATAGTTTTGAGGGATCAGACAGACTTTATCAAAGGTAGACAGTTATCGGCCAATGTTCGACATCTCTTGAACATTGTCCTATCCCCTCATCTGCTCAGGAACCTGAAGTTATAGTATACTTGGATGTAGAAAAAGCATTTGATAAGGTGGAGTGGAACTATCTTTTTAAGACGTTGGGCAGTTGGTTTTGGACCTTGGCCTCGGTTTTGGCCCCAAATTCTCCTTCTGGGTTTGTTTGATGTACGATTCCCCGAAAGCCAACATCAGGACCTCCTCTGAATACTTTCCACTCGGCAGGGGCATTGGAGAGGGCTGCCCCTTTCTCCATTGCCCTTTGCGATGGCATTTGAACCTCCGGTGATAGTATTGAGGTCGTCAGAGGGATTGAGGGAAATACACCAGGAGGGAGAGGAGCACCGGACCTCACTACACGCAGATGACCTACTTTTATATATTGCGGATCCGGCTTTCTCATTAGAAAACATCTTGAAGATACTCGTGAGATTTGGCACATTCTCAGGCTATTAATTAAACATCAGTAACAGTGAGCGTTTCCCAGTGAGCTCAATAGCCAGATGAAGCAGCGTGATTCGCTGCCGTTTCAACTCTCGCCCTCTAATTTTCGATTCTGTGGATCCGCGTGGCCCATAACTGGGCCTTACTCCCCAAACTGAACTTTTCAAGCCTCATCAGCAAGATCAAAACGGACTTACAGAGGTGGAATAACCTCCCTCTGACTCTAGCGGGCAGGATCCAAACTGTCAAGGTGAATGTGCTACCTAGGTTTTTGTTCTTATTCCAAAGTATCCCCACTTTTTTGTCCAAAGCATTTTTTATTGCAGTCAACAAATTAATATTGGCATTTATCTGGGTAGGTTAGAGACCCAGAGTCCGCAGAACTCTGCTTCAGAGAGACAGAGGGTCGGGAAGCTTGTCCCTCCTGAATCTTCTGTTTTATTACTGGGCTGCCAACAGACAGAAAATCCTACAATGGCTAAGTGACGCGAATTGAAACTGGAGTAGATTAGAAGCGTGATCTTATGCCACAGTCTCCTCCCTACATGCCATAATTACCGTACCGCTGCCCCTCGAACCCTGTGGTGATTCACCCCGCAGGATTTGGAAGAAGTTTCGGCAACACTTCAATCTCCTCTCACTGTCCTCACTTGCCCCGATATGTGACAACCACCTCTTCGTGTCTTTGGGCTTGGACCCATCGTTCAGGTCCTGTAGAACGGGAGGCCTGGTACAGTTTGGGCATTTATTCTTAGATGAAAGCTTTGTCAGCCTTGAAAAGCTCTCAGATAGATACAATCTGTCTGGTCCCAACCTTTCTCATTTTTTCCTCGGGATTTCTCACGTAAGTTTATTTTGTCCTTCCTCCTGGCCCCTCTCCTCCTTCCCTGCTGGAAAAGGTACTGACCTTGGCACAGCAGGGGAGGGGGTCAATTTCAAATCTGTACATCCTCATCCCATCTTCAGATCCTGCCCCTTTGAATAGAGTATATGAGAAATGGGAGGAGGAACTAAGCTCTGTGCTTACTGAGGGGGTTTGGAGAGAAGCCCCCCTTCAGGGTGAACTCCACTTCATCCTGTGCCAGACTGAGTTTGGTTCAGTTCAAAGTGCTACATAAAATGCATTGAACAGGTGTGACGGCTGCTCACTTACTCCGACTAACCGCACACATGTGTTTTGGTCTTGTTCTGAGCTTGCTGAATACTGGGCCTCCTTTTTCGACACAATATCCAAGATTTTGCAGACCACCTTAGAACCTTGCCCACTGGTTGCAGTACTGGGGTTTCGGACTCTGGTGTTATACTCGAGAGTTTAGGCGGGCATTCTTGCCTTTGCCTTCTTAATAGCCAGGAGGCGGATATTATTCAACTGGAGATTCCCCTCATCACCCAAGGCATCAGCCTGGATGGAAGATTTGATATTGGTGTTGCATCTGGAGATTGCATCTGGAGAAAGTCAAGTCTACCATCAGAGGCTCGGTGGGGAAGTTCTACCAGATATGGCGGGGAGGGGGGGTGGGGGGAGGGCATTGTGGAGAGTAGCGGGGGTTAGGTTAGTTTCTAGTTGTTTACAAAAGTTATATCGTGTGTATATGTTTAGATATATGTATATTACTGTTTATATTAATCAATCAAATGTTTATTTTAAAAAATCAACCACTGCGACAAAACTTGATTTTAGTCTAACTTTTCCCACAGTGCAGGTTGAGTTACAAAGAAGTCTGCATCTTCCTGAACTTATAGTGTAACTTTAATAAGGACACAGGGAGTCCACACTGAGTAAGAACAAAGAACTTTGGTTTATTTACAATTATGTTAAATACAACTCCGAATAGATCCCTACTGGGTACCTCCACGATCGGTGCCTTACTGGCTGACCTTTTAAACATAGCTGAATGGAGTTCCCCTGGCCCTCAGCGGGGGAGCTTGTACTCTGCGAGAACCACGGGGAAGATAATCATTTCCATCCCATAAGTCCCGTGTGGGATATGACAATAACTACTCATGTTTATATATTCATGGCTGTTTGTGAGTGGAGACCTTTTGCTATGTTTCTCCATTGGCATATATGTGGATACTGCATTGCCTTGTTAGATTAGAAGAATAACGGAAAGCATGGGACAAGAAAAGACCAATCACTCAAATCAATTCCTTTATTAATTGAATGGCAATTGGGTGTGTTAACAACCTTCCATCTATGAGAGATGATGGACACACAGTAAACAAGCCGTTTAGGTGGGTGCCTTTACTTGCTGAACCTCCGCTGATGACTATGAAGGCCGATCCTTGAGAGGCATATTCTGCTACAGGGGCTGCTCATGACGCCGTCAGGTGACATTGAGAGTTGTTGTTTTTTACTTTGGTGCCAGTTGCAATGCTGCATTAGCTACTGGTTGCCGTGGGTGTGCCACCAACTACAGGAAGTGACCCTATTTCCTTCTTTTGCCAAGTGGGATAATCAATGTTTAGGTAATTACATGTTGCCTTGGGCACCCATTAGTTGTCTGGATCTGGCCACCCTCACCATATAGAAGGTCCTTTATTGTGTGCAGTAAGAAGTATTATAACACCAGGTTAAAGTCCAGCAGGTTTGTTTGGAGTCACTGGGTGGGATTCTCCGAGCCTCCACGCCGAAATCGCAATTGGCGCAGGGGCGGAGAATGGGAGTCAACCACGAAATCCGGTCCGACGCTGATCCCGCTGCTTCCGGGGACCGGAGATTCGCCGTGAATTGCGTGTGCGCGGTCCACGCGCCGTGTGTAGGGGGCCATTGACAGAGGACCCGCGATGATTCTCTGAAGAAAACTGGCCGAGCTCACGACGGCGTGGTTTTAACCACGTTCTGCCTGACGGGGATGGCCAGTGACGGCTGCCGAGTCAATCCGCTGCTGCCCTGGTGGGGGAGGGAGGATCTTTCACCATGGGGGGCCTCACGGATGGCCAGGCTAGTGGTCGGGAGTCACCGATCTGCGAGCACGATCTCGGGGTGGGGGCCTATACTTTCAGGGTCGAGTCCGTCAGGTCGCACGGGGCGGCCACCAAAGACCGCTGCCGTGCGCATGCGCAGACTCCCGACTGGAAGTGCAGGGTCCCGTATCGGCTGCCAGAGCTGCGAGGCCTACTCCAGGGCCCTGCTAGCCCCATTCAGGTAGGAGAATCACTCTGGGCTTTCTTCAGGCAAGTACAGAGTGAAATGTCCACGTTTTCATGCTGGAGTGGGGACAAAGCCCCATTATTGGAGAACCATACCCACTAGCTTTCGGAGCACAACTCCTTCATCAGTTGATGAAGGTGATATTATGTAGATTGTCTTCCATCCATTGGACGTGCCTGATCTGCTGAAGCAGCCTTTGAGCTATTGATATATAAATATCTGTAATTAAAACAACAGATTATGTATGGATTGAAAGATTCTCCAGCTCTCCCTTCGCATGTTTCCATCTTAAACAAATAACATACAGTGCAGAAGGAGGCCATTCGGCCCATCGAGTCTGCACCAATCCACTTAAGCTCTCACTTCCACCCTATAATCCAATAACCTCCCCATACCTTTTGGACACTAAGGGCAATTTATCATGGCCAATCCACCTAACCTGCAGGTCTTTGGGCTGTGGGAGGAAACCGGAACACCCGGAGGAAACCCACGCAGACACAGGGAGAACGTGTAGACACACACAGACAGTGACCCAGCGGGGAATCGAACCTGGGACCCTGGCGCTGTGAAGCCACAGTGTTAGTCACTTGTGTTACCATGCTTATCCATCGTGTGGATAATTCTAATTAAGTATTATTTCCCTTTAGCCTTCAGTTCTCCTACATAGAACTTCTTGCACTTTTACTTTGATCTTAGTCTCTCTGACTATTATCATTCTAGTTATCATAAACTCCCTACAATGCAGACAGAGGCCATTCGGCCCATCGAGTCTGCACTGACCCTCTGAAAGAGTACCCTACCTAGGCCAACTCCCCTGTAAACCTGTAACCTCACCTAACCTTTGAGCTTAAAGGGACAATTTTACCATGGTCAATCCACTTAACCTGTACATCTTTGGACTATGGTAGGGAACCGAAGCACCCAGAGGAAACCCACGCAGATGGGAGGAGACAGTTACCCGAGGTGGGAATTGAACCCGGGCCCCTGACAGTGCTAACCACTGTGTCATTGTGCCACCCATATCTTAAAATCAGTTTGTCCATAGAGTATGTGTCAGTATAGTTGATCATTTAGAATGTTTTTCTTACTCGTATTAACCATCCCACATCATAGAGCTTGTAAGGTAGCTGAACGTGTCTGAGACCTGTTCTTCAATGCAGCTTCACCATACACTCTAGCATGTTAGATCCTTCACATGTTTCCTGATCTGTTGAAAATTTAAATTAGAAGCTCCCATCAGTATTATCCATCATGTTTGGTAACAAGCTTCTCAAAAGACCAAAGGGATTTTCTGTCTCAAGATTCTTGCTTATCCTCCCTGCCTTGATCTCAATATCATCGGTGGTGGATGGCTATCAAATTCCATTCTCTTAAAAGATCACAGGCAAAGACGTACATATCTCCAAGAGAAGGTTGTCAATTTATTAATTTCATCTGCATTTTCCTTTTACAAGAAGTACAATTTGAACCACGCCCAAAATGATTTACTCCCATTCCCATTTGGTGTTGTGTCCTTGACAATAGTGCCATGGGGAACCGCAACTAAGCCCGGTTTCATTTCCTCGCTTGATGCCAATTCTTACACTGGTGACTGCCCTTCCTTCCGGCCCTCCGACCACGTCCAGTGCCTTTTATCCTGCTGCGGTGAGAGACCACATCTCCAGACGAACCCCCTTCCAGCCTTCTCCTTCTCTTGCGGTTGTGTGCGGCCTTCTCCAGGCTGGGGTGGGAGGGGGGAGGGAATGGATGGACAGAAAACACACAGTGTTAGACAGCCCATTGCATGCAGGCCAGGGGTTGGGTAGCTGGCTGGTGGCTTCAGTGGCCATGGCACTTGGCCATTGTGGCCAGTTTGGGGGCCAGTGTGGGGGTTCGGCTGCCCTCCTGGTGGGTAAGAGGTTGGTCATGGGTGAGTTGGATGGGGGTTGATGCTGGGGGCACAGTGCTGCCTACTCATCCTGGCCGCTCTGAGGAGGACGTGCAGTTTCTTTCTGCACTGCTGGCCAGTCCTCATGGTGTTGGCCACAGCACTCTCAACCTCTGCCACCTGCAAGCATGCCAGGTGAACGGTAGCCGCTGGCAGCCTCCTTCCCACCCCAGGGTACAGGAATGCCCACCTCTCCTCCATGGTGTCCAGCGGGGTCTCCATTCTGCATCTGTTAACCTTGGTGCCACTTGTCTTGCTGCCACCTTGGCTGGGATGAGTGTGTGGAGGGGGCGCAGTGTCCATATGCGGCTTCAGCTTGTCAGCCTCCTGAGTGCCTATTCCGAATCCAGAGAATCCGGCACCGTTTCTCAATGAAATCGATTGTGTTCCACATGATGCCGGTGCTAGCCCCTTAATGGTCGATGAATTGGTCCATCCAATTGCTGTTTATGGAAGTCCACTAACCTTCCCCTGGCATCAACACTTAGGGCTGGATTCTCCGTTTGAGAGACTATGGGCTGGATTCTTCGATTTTGAGGCTATGTCCCGAGCATGTGGCTCGTCTTACGACCAAAAAGTCGGCGCCACCCCCACACCGATGGTCCACCCGGTGGGGGACTAGCAACCGCGCCACGTAAAACCCATGTCTTTACCTGCACATATGGACGGAGAATTGGCGGGTCCGTGGCCGTGCATTCACATGGTGGCTACCGGCAGCCATGCCATACAACATGGTGCCGGCCGTGCACGGATCCGGTCTGCCAGATAATACCCTCCTGCAACCTCCTTTACCACTCCAGGACCAGCCACTACCAGTCCCCCCCCAGCCCCCGCTGAAGCCCCCTCCCCCAGCCACAGAACACCCGCCACCCCCCTCCCCGACTGCTGCGCCGCTGGACACAGTCCGCAGCCGCCATGCAAGGTTGACGAAACCTCAGAGCACAAGTGATCCACACCGTCAGGATGTCAGCCCATCGGGGGCGGAGCAGCGGGGAGGGCCTTCAGGTGACGCACTGAGGCCGTCCCAACGGCGTTCGCCGTACTCAGCGATGATGCCATTTTGGAATGGGCGAAGCATCCAAAAAACAGCACCGCCCCCGAATTTGGCGTCAAAAGGGATTCTCCAGCCAATCGCCGAGCTTTGGCATCGGCAATCGAAGAATCCCGGCCTTAGTCTCAGGAATGGAGAAACTGGCCACTGTCTCCATACATACCTGCAGAAGGGATCATAAAATGCTGTTACAAGATGGTTCTGACCTGGCCATAAGATTTAAAAAAGTGTCCCCCAGGGCTTTTTGATTTTCGCTGTCACTGACCTTGTAATATCTGATTTTCCTTTTTGATTTGTGTTTATCATTATTATATTTCTGCCTTATTTACTTCAGCTATCTTATTTATTTATAATTATCTCATAATTAAATGTTGTGTTTTGATGTTTCATTAAGACATTTGTAGAAGTTTGTTAAGTTTAATAGAAAATATTTATTAACAAAAATTATGTTGTAAATATACAACATTGATGCCATGTTTACTATTATTTTAATTTTTTTTTTAAATTTAGAGTACCCAATTCATTTTTTCCAAATAAGGGGCAATTTAGCATGGCCAATCCACCTACCCTGCACATTTTTGAGTTGTGGGGGCGAAACTCACACGAACATGGGGAAAATGTGCAAACTCCATACGGCCAGTGACCCAGAGCCGGGATCGAACCTGGGACCTTGCCGCTGTGCGGCCACAGTGTTAACCCACTATGCCACAATGCTGCCCTCCCATGTTTATTTTTAACTTAACGTTTATCATTAGCAGCTGCTGTCTGACATTTCTAACTACCTCAACGTTTCCAAATTCTTTGCAATAAATTATATCTTTTCACTTTGATACAACAATCAATACAATATATTTTCTTACTTGAATAAAACGGTTCTGTTGTCTCTCTGTAAATAGGGGAGGAGGGAGGGGACGGAGGGAGGAGAGGCGAAGGGAGGAAAGGGTGGTGATGGAAGACAAGGGGAGGAATGGGAGGTGGGAAAGGGAGCGGGAAGAAGGTAGGGTTCATATTTTACTGAGGCTGTTGGGTTTAGGGTGGCTATTATACTTTTAGGACAGATTGCAAAGCTATTTCTAATTTTAAACAAAGCAAACTCAAATTGATGCGGAGGATTATGCAGAGGGTAACACTTAAAAATCTATACATAGGGCGGAATTCTCCGCAAGGCCCGACGCCGTCGTGAAACCCGGAGAGGCCACTCCTCTCCCCCTATTCTCCTCCCCCCCGGAGGGCTAGGAGGGCCGTGCCATAAATCTCGGCCGCGGAGCCTTGTCGCTGGCGTCACGGCCTGCCGCGCCGGCCGCGTCATTCTCAGCGTGCCAGGCCGTGATGCCAGCGACAAGGTCCGCGGGTTGGCGCCGGCCAACCTGCGCATGCGCGGCTGACGTCATTAGGTGCGCCGGCCGCGTCATTCTCGGCGCGCTTAATGACGTCAGCTGCGCATGCGCAGGTGGGCTGGCGCCAATCCGCGCATGCGCGGTTGCTGTCTTCCCCTCCACTGCCTCGCAAGACGTGGCGGCAGAGGGGAAAGAGTGCGTCCCTTTGAGCGGTGGGCACCGATCGCGGGCCAGGCACCAGGTGCGGAGCGGCAGAGGGGAAAGAGTGCGTCCCTTTGAAATGCCGGCCCGACGAGCGGTGGGCACCGATCGCGGGCCAGTCCCCTCCCGAACACGGTCATGGTGCTCACTCACCTCTCCGCCCCCCACAAGCCACAAACCAGCTTTTGGTGCCATGTTCACGCCGGCAGCGACCAGGTGTGGTTGCCGCCGGCGTGAACCGGTCGGGAACGGCAGGCCGCTCGGCCCATCCGGGTCGGAGAATTGCGGGTCGCTGTGAAAAACGGCGGCCCGCGATTCTCCAAGCGGCGTGTCGCAAAACGCGACATGCCATTTTGGGGGTGTGGGAGAATCACAGGGGGGGCCAGAGCGGCCCTCCCGCGATTCTCCCACCCGGCGTGGGAGCGGAGAATCGCGCCCATAGTGTGTGTAACATAAGTGGATTACAATCATGAGCATTTAAAAGGCAGATAAAATATTCTTACACATTCAGTGATGGCTAAGACCATAAGACCATAATTAAAATGAGCAGAATTAGGCCATTCGGTCCTTGAGTCTGCTCCGCCATTCAATCATGGCTGATATGTTTCTCATCCCCATTTTCCTGCCTTCTCCCCATAACTCCTGATCCTCTTATTGATCAAAAACCTATCTATCTCTCTATTGAAGACACTCAGTGATTTGGCCTCCACAGCCTTCTGCGGCAAAAGAGTTCCACAGATTCACCACTGTCTGGCTGGAGAAATTCCGTCATGGTGGTTACAGACGCAGTGATTAAAGTCAAAAGGATTGGATAGTTCCAGAAATAATAATCACAAACAATAGTTAAACCTCATACAAAAGTACATGTAGATCCTTTGATTCTGCATTATAACTAAGCCAAACTGCTCACCCCTACACTGCCTTGGCATCACCTGGAGCCTGGGCTTGCACACCTGCAAGGAGGCATGTCTGCATCAGGCTCCATATTACCCTCCTCAAATACCTCAACTTCTATTGGCAAATCCCCTTCTGGGTGAAGCTCAGTTTATGTTAAAGGGAAATGTTGTGCAATGCAACTGTCATGAGTTTCATCTTCACTGTTAAGACAGTCAGAGTTTAGTTCCAGGTCTTCCTTCTACATTTCACGAAGACGTTCCATTACTTTCTTGCTGAAGTGGAGTTTCCTGGCACACATCTCCTCTGACATCATTTCATATGATGTCCTTTGCCTGTACACTCTGAGGCAGCCATTTTCAAACTCAGTGTCGTGACCTGCAGGTGGGTCGCGGGTTTTGGGAGCGCCGCGGCGTGATTTGTTGCGGCGTTCCCGATCACGGGAGGAGCGCTAAATGGCTGTGACCGGCTTTTAAAAATGCCGGCCGCAATGGACTTTTGAGATTGCTGGCCTACCCGCACACGCATGTCGGATCAAGCAGTGCTCAGGCCCAGAGCCCAGCAGGGTGGATCGCCTCCTCCTGACGTCAGCGCACTGGCCAGGGCCATTTTTTTCAGCAAACATCAGAAGCAGTGGCAGAGAGCAGGTCACGTGCCAGGTACACTGATGTCATGTGCTCTGGGTGAGAGGGAGATTCCCCCATTTTGTAGCTGCCAGCAGTGCTGATGTGAACACCTCTGGTGAATAACCCAGGAAAAGAAGCTGAAAACAGGAACAAAGCAGTATAAAGATGATTACATGAGGTATGGGTTTATTAATTGTTGAACTGCAAATCAGGATTCAAAGTTCATGTCTGATACATGCAGGGAAGCACTGGAAAATGAAAGTTTAAAACCTTAAAAACTTGAAAGACATTTGAAGGGTAAACATGACAAGATTGAGAGCAAACCTCTTTATTATTTTCAAGGGATGCAGTGAGGTTTTAAATCATCAGCTGAAGTCATTCTCAGAAATGTAACATTGAATAACAAAGCAAGTGAGATCATGAGGGCCGAGCAGGCTCACCTGTCACATGAAAGGTACATGAAAATGGTGGGTCGTGAAGGTCGACTGGCGTGAATCACAAAGGTCGTCCGGCGTGGGTCATGAAGGCTGGCCGGTTGGTAAAAATAAGTCCCGGGCAAAAAAAGTTTGAAAAACACTTGTCTAAGGGGGTGGGTAATTGATTCATTTCCTCACCAGTCAGACATATAGCCTGCCTCCAGATTTAGAATCTGCACTGGATTCTGCAATACCTGTCGGAGAGATAGTTCACATCAGCTTACAGGAGGCTTGCATACGTCGACTAAGACATTAAACTTTGGCAAAACATTTGAAGTATGCATATCTGTCTTTCAATTTATGTGCATTTTAAACATATTTATAAACACTAAACACTAACTTCACAAAACATTAACTCACCAAAAAAATGCTCTCTGTCTCCTGCCTCTGCTTGATCATTCTGGACGGGAAAAAAAATGCAAATAAAAAAGCATAAAAATGTACCTAACATCAGGGCAAGCGGCCAAATCTCAAGTACATTTTCTTCAATTATTGGTTTCGAAAAGATTGATAGTCATTGGTCAATGTGCTTACATCGAATCTACCATTCTCAAGCACTTTGCTTCAGAATAACAGTTGGCCTGAATGGACTATCTTTTAAAAGAGTAGTAAAGCCTTTTGTCTGTGTCTAGGCTGCAGAAAATCTGCAGAATAATTGTCAGATTCTTGAAGCTGTTTGGAAATCCCTTTTTCCCAATTCTCTTTTAAAACACTTTGATCATACAACACTCGCTGTTTCAGACCCAAACTGTTCATTTTCAAGTTCCAATTAGCAATATCCAAACCTTTTAAAAATTCCCTTTCCTCTTCCAAGAACCTTGTCAGGCACAAAAGCTCAAATTTGAAACTTTGTAGGAAGTTTCTAGCTCAAGGTCAATCCAAGACAGGACCAATTATTTCAAGATTCCAATTTACACTATCAATGATTCAAACTAACCTGTTCTTACATGTGTCAATTAGTATCCAGATAAAAGTCCCATCTGTTTATCAACACACACTCTGTTTGCAATTATTGAAATCTCAACTCGAGATCCTTAGAACTTAAAACATCAGTTTGTTTAATTACATTTTCCTTTAACCCACTCCAGGGCGGAATCTTGAAGTCACTCTTGCCACCTTGCGGGATTGGCAATGAGGGCGGAAAGCCTCGCGAGAATTGGGAAATGTGATTCGCACCGGGGAAATCGTGTTTCCTGATTTTCTGCCCCCCTTGCCAGCGGTGTAATGAGATTCATGCCCACAAAATGTGTGAACCTCAATTCTATAAATTTCCATTAATATTAATATTATTAACAACACCCTTGCCAAATGATCCCCCCTCACGAAATGTTCAAACCTCGCCGACATAATGTCACGTTGGTGAGGTTTGCAACATGTTGGGCCTGAAGTGAGACAGTTGACGGAATTCATCTAGGGACGCAAACATAAGTGTAGGCCCAGGGGAGGTGAAGGGACATACCCGGGCAATGGCCTGGCACTTCCCCCAGGCACAGGATGGCACTGCCAGCCTGGCATTGCCAACCTGGCAGCACCTGTAATGTTCTGTGGACTAGCCAAAGTGAATTATAAACTACAGAACATGTAGTTTAAAATAATTTATTATGGGACAAACTGCGTGGTAAGATGTCTAGGATAAGTTAACTAACAAACAACTAACACCAAACAACTATTGTGAAACTACTGCAAATACCTCTATCTCCCAGCACGGCCAAATCCCAGATCACATGGTAATTTGATGGGTTTGCAATGCCACCTAGAGTTTGGAGGTTGTGTATAGCATTATGTACAAACTTACATTATGTATATCATCACATTTCCTTTCCTTTGTAAAAGAAAATTATTTACAAGCATTAAATTACTGTTTACATTTCATCATGATATTCAAAAATATATACAAGTTCAGTTTTACTTCACAGTCTGTTACAAGTTCAGTCTTTCAGGCTGGCACTTTATCCTTGTGGGTCTTCTCAGTGTTTGCTGAACTGGCACAGGCTCTTCATGCTCTTTAATATTTGGTGTATGATTTTGATGTTTCATCCTATTGTTGTGTTGATTCCTCCTCTGTTGTGCTGGTTCCGTGTTTTCTTGAGATGTTTCCAGACTCTTATATTCTTGCTCTGGTGGTTGCAGCACAAATCGTTGCCATACTTTAAGCAAAGCTCTTCTATTCCATCTCAAAACAACACCTTCCTCCGACATAACAAGATATGAGTTTGGACCTGCTGGCCGCAGTAAGTTTGCCTTTAGACCATCCATTGTCTATGTAGTCTTCTACTCTCACCGTATCCTCCAGCTGCAGAGGTTGAAGCCTCTTGGCAGACCTTTCATAGAACTTCTGCCTTTTTCTGAGAGGTCAATTGTGGCTCACGGGCTCAGTAGGAAAACGAGGCAGAGTCATGCATAGTTGCCTGTTCATTAGCAGTGAGCAGGCGAGAGACCATTGATTAGCGGTGCCGAACAATAGTCGTGGAGCGCAAGATGTGTATCCTGATGACTTTCGAGTGCTTTCTTTACGAGTTGTTTAACAATATGGCCTCCTTTAGATGTGCTGTTTCAGCTGCCAAGTTAGGGATGAACTTGCCCACAAAATTTATCATGCCTAGCATTCTTAAAATGCCTTTTTTATCCGTAGGGTGTGGCATCTGTAGAGTTGCCTTATCTTGTCTTGATCGGGCTGAACACTTTGTGCAGACAGCTTTTCTCCCAGGAAGGTGATGCTGTGCACCCCGACTTGACACTTCACCCTGTTTAATTTCAGACCGTTTTTCAGATTCTCTTTAGGACCCTTCCCAACTCGACCCCGAAATAATAATATCATCCACATACACACGGATCCCCGGGATTCCTTTAATTATATGCACCATGGCACGATTAAATATCTCCGAAGCCGAGATGATGCCAAATGGCATTCGTAAAAAACAATATTGAGATTCAAATCTTTCGGATCCATGCAGATTCTTAGATCCCTATTACACTTCTTTACAGAGACCGTGGAATTAACCCAGTCAGCAGGGACTTCAATATGACATCTAAGGCAGTTATTCTCTCCAGCTCTGCCTTTAGTTTATCCCTTAATGGCGTTGGCACACGTCTCGCCGCATGAATCACAGGCTTCGCATCTTCATTCAACTGAATCTTGTACGTGTATGGTACCCAAACGTTGGAAAATTTCAGGGAAATCAGTCAATATCGAGCCTCCTGAGGGATGAGAGCCTGTTGCAGTATTGTGCACACTGTAGACACTTCGGACTAGCTGTAGCTCCTCACACAGCTTCAACTCCAATTAAAGACTCTCCCCACTGGACAAAGGATCGGTGGGGGGACGGCGCCAACTTTCTGCTCATAAGTCCAGGCGGATCCTGCGGACACAGCCGTAGGATCGGAGAATCTAGTCCCTTGAGTCTCCTTGTCTTTGCTGGAGATGATGTCTGCAAAGAATATGTTCTCTAGACACACCTCATCAATGGCACCGATATTCTTTATTTGTTCAGGTCTTTTTCTTGTATAACATTAGGCTGCAAAATTATTCATGCCATTACAGATTGCACATGTTTTTAAATAAGCAGGATGTGGAGATGCCGGCGTTGGACTGGGGTGAGCACAGTAAGAAGTCTTACAACACCAGGTTAAAGTCCAACAGGTTTGTTTCAAACACGAGCTTTCGGAGCACGGCTCCTTCTTCAGGTGAATGGAAAGGCTTGTTCCAGAAATGTTTATATAGACACAGTCAGAGATGCCCCGGAATGCGAGCACCTGCAGGCAATCAAATCATCAAAGATGCAGAGAGAGAGGTAACTCCAGGTTAAAGAGGTGTGAATTGTCCCAAGCCAGTTCAGTCGGTAGGCCTCTGCAAGTCCAGGCTTGTTGGTGGGGGCCGAATGTAATGCGACATGAATCCCAGATCCCGGTTGAGTCCGCATTCATGCGTGCGGAACTTAGCTATAAGTTTTTGCTCAGCAATTTTGCGTTGTCGCGTCTCCTGAAGGCCTCCTTGTAGAATGCTGACCCGGAGATCAGAGGCTGAATGTCCTTGACTGCTGAAGTGTTCCCCAACTGGAAGGGAACAGTCCTGCCTGTTGATAGTCGCACGATGCCCGTTTATTCGTTGTCGCAGTGTCTGCATGGTCTCGCCAATGTACCACGCTTCGGGACATCCTTTCCTGCAGCGTATGAGGTAGACTACATTGGTCGAGTCGCACGAGTATGCGCCGCGTACCTGGTGGGTGGTGTTTCCACGTGTAATGGTGGTGTCCATGTCTATGATCTGGCATGTCTTGCAGAGATTACCCTGGCAGGGTTTTGTGGTGTTGTGGTTGCTGTTCTGAAGGCTGGGTAATTTGCTGCAAACAATGGTTTGTTTGAGGTTGCGCGGTTGTTTGAAGGCCAGTAGTGGGGGTGTGGGGATGACCTTGGCAAGATGTCCATCCTCGCTGATGATGTGTTGGAGGCTGCGAAGAAGATGTCGTAGTTTCTCCGCCCCAGGAAAGTACTGGACGACGAAGGGTACTCTGTCAGTGGTGTCCCGTGTTTGTCTTCTGAGGAGGTCGGTGCGGTTTTTTGCTGTGGCGCGGTGGAACTGTCGATCAATGAGTCGAGCGCCATATCCCGTTCGTACGAGGGCATCTTTCAGCATCTGTAGGTGTCTGTTGCGCTCCTCCTTGTCTGAGCAGATCCTGTGTATACGGAGGGCTTGTCCATAGGGGATGGCTTCTTTAATGTGTTTCGGGTGAAAGCTGGAGAAGTGGAGCATCGTGAGATTATCTGTGGGCTTGCGGTAAAGCGAGGTGCTGAGGTGACCGTCCTTGATGGAGACGAGTGTGTCCAAGAATGGAACTGAATTTGGAGAATAGTCCATGGTGAGTTTGATGGTGGGATGGAACTTATTGATGTCATCGTGTAGTCGTTTCAGTGATGTCTCGCCGTGGGTCCAAAGGAAAAAAATGTCATCGATGTATCTGGTGTATAGCATCGGTTGAAAGTCCTGTGTGGTGAGGAAGTCCTGTTCAAACTTGTGCATGAAGATGTTGGCATATTGAGGTGCAAATTTGGTCCCCATGGCTGTTCCGTGCGTCTGGATGAAGAATTTGTTGTCGAAGGTGAAGACGTTGTGGTCTAGAATGAAACGGATGAGTTGCAGAATTGCGTCTGGAGATTGGCAGTTGTCGGTGTTGAGGACTGAGGCTGTTGCAGCAATGCCGTCGTCATGGGGGATGCTGGTGTAGAGTGCCGAGACATCCATTGTGACGAGGAATGTTCCTGGTTCAACTGGTCCATGGGTGCTGAGTTTCTGTAGGAAGTCCGTCGTGTCGCGACAGAAGCTGGGTGTACCTTGTACGATGGGTTTCAAGATGCCCTCGATGTGGCCAGAGAGGTTCTCACACAGGGTCCCATTGCCTGAAACGATAGGACGGCCTGGTGTGTTGGCCTTGTGTATTTTCGGGAGGCAGTAGAGATCTCCAATGCGGGGATTACGTGGGATGAGAGCACGTAGGGTGTTCTGAAGGTCTGGATCTAAGGTCTTGATCAGTCTGCTGAGTTGGCGGATGTGTTCCTTGGTTGGATCTGCGGGTAACTGCCTGTAGTGTTCCTGGTTGTCGAGTTGTCGGTATACTTCTTTGCAGTAGTCTGTTCTGTTCAGTATGACGGTGGCCCCTCCTTTGTCTGCTGGTTTGATGACGATGTTGCGGTTGGTCTTGAGAGTGCGGATGGCGTTGCGTTGTGCTTGGGTGACGTTTGAGGCTGCCTTGTGATTGCGAGTGATGAATCTGGCATTGACACGACTTCTGACGGCTTGAGCATACATGTCGAGTCTAGGGCAGCGGCCTTCCGGAGGGGTCCAATTTGACTCTTTCCTTTTCGGTTGCTGCACTGCAGATCTCGCGGTCTGCTGTTCCGGTTCATTGGTCGTGTCCCTGGGTTCGCTATCGGCCTCTTGGGGTCTGTGGAAGAATTCCCGGAGCCTCATTCGCCTGATGAATTCCTCCGTATCTGCCGCGAGACTGATGGGGTCCATTTTGGTGGTGGTGCAGAAATTGAGCCCTCTGCTGAGGACTTCGATTTCGTCTGGTTGAAGGGTGTAGTCTGACAAGTTGACAATGGATTTCCCTGTATTGTTTTCGACTGTTGTACCGGGAGAAGCTTGATTGCTGCTGGTGGTGATGCCAAGTTTCTCAAGCTTCCTGTTCTTGGTGTGCATGTAGGTGGCATAGTATTGCTGTCTCATCTGTTTGGCGGTGTTCCGCAGCTGGTCTGCTGTGTCCTGAGCGCAAGTTGAGAATATGGCCTCTCTCTTGGTTTCCAGGTTGCGTCAACTGCTGTAGAGTTGGTGTACGAGGTGTTTGAGGAGTGTGACAGAGGTGCGGTGGCAGAGTCTTTCAGCGTAGTCTGTGTTGTAAGTCGACTTGAGTGGGTTTTTGATCTGTAGTCCTTTCGGGATCTTGTCTGCTTTTTTGCATCTTTGTAGAAACTGAATGTCAGTGTCTATATGCGCGATCTTCCTGGAGATCCTCTCCACTTTGAGCCGGCAGTTTGCGGTGTCAATGGTAGCCATGATCAAAAACCCACTCAAGTCGACTTACAACACAGACTACGCTGAAAGACTCTGCCACCGCACCTCTGTCACACTCCTCAAACACCTCGTACACCAACTCTACAGCAGTCGACGCAACCTGGAAACCAAGAGAGAGGCCATATTCTCAACTTGCGCTCAGGACACAGCAGACCAGCTGCGGAACACCGCCAAACAGATGAGACAGCAATACTATGCCACCTACATGCACACCAAGAACAGGAAGCTTGAGAAACTTGGCATCACCACCAGCAGCAATCAAGCTTCTCCCGGTACAACAGTCGAAAACAATACAGGGAAATCCATTGTCAACTTGTCAGACTACACCCTTCAACCAGACGAAATCGAAGTCCTCAGCAGAGGGCTCAATTTCTGCACCACCACCAAAATGGACCCCATCAGTCTCGCGGCAGATACGGAGGAATTCATCAGGCGAATGAGGCTCCGGGAATTCTTCCACAGACCCCAAGAGGCCGATAGCGAACCCAGGGACACGACCAATGAACCGGAACAGCAGACCGCGAGATCTGCAGTGCAGCAACCGAAAAGGAAAGAGTCAAATTGGACCCCTCCGGAAGGCCGCTGCCCTAGACTCGACATGTATGCTCAAGCCGTCAGAAGTCGTGTCAATGCCAGATTCATCACTCGCAATCACAAGGCAGCCTCAAACGTCACCCAAGCACAACGCAACGCCATCCGCACTCTCAAGACCAACCGCAACATCGTCATCAAACCAGCAGACAAAGGAGGGGCCACCGTCATACTGAACAGAACAGACTACTGCAAAGAAGTATACCGACAACTCGACAACCAGGAACACTACAGGCAGTTACCCGCAGATCCAACCAAGGAACACATCCGCCAACTCAGCAGACTGATCAAGACCTTAGATCCAGACCTTCAGAACACCCTACGTGCTCTCATCCCACGTAATCCCCGCATTGGAGATCTCTACTGCCTCCCGAAAATACACAAGGCCAACACACCAGGCCGTCCTATCGTTTCAGGCAATGGGACCCTGTGTGAGAACCTCTCTGGCCACATCGAGGGCATCTTGAAACCCATCGTACAAGGTACACCCAGCTTCTGTCGCGACACGACGGACTTCCTACAGAAACTCAGCACCCATGGACCAGTTGAACCAGGAACATTCCTCGTCACAATGGATGTCTCGGCACTCTACACCAGCATCCCCCATGACGACGGCATTGCTGCAACAGCCTCAGTCCTCAACACCGACAACTGCCAATCTCCAGACGCAATTCTGCAACTCATCCGTTTCATTCTAGACCACAACGTCTTCACCTTCGACAACAAATTCTTCATCCAGACGCACGGAACAGCCATGGGGACCAAATTTGCACCTCAATATGCCAACATCTTCATGCACAAGTTTGAACAGGACTTCCTCACCACACAGGACTTTCAACCGATGCTATACACCAGATACATCGATGACATTTTTTTCCTTTGGACCCACGGCGAGACATCACTGAAACGACTACACGATGACATCAATAAGTTCCATCCCACCATCAAACTCACCATGGACTATTCTCCAAATTCAGTTCCATTCTTGGACACACTCGTCTCCATCAAGGACGGTCACCTCAGCACCTCGCTTTACCGCAAGCCCACAGATAATCTCACGATGCTCCACTTCTCCAGCTTTCACCCGAAACACATTAAAGAAGCCATCCCCTATGGACAAGCCCTCCGTATACACAGGATCTGCTCAGACAAGGAGGAGCGCAACAGACACCTACAGATGCTGAAAGATGCCCTCGTACGAACGGGATATGGCGCTCGACTCATTGATCGACAGTTCCACCGCGCCACAGCAAAAAACCGCACCGACCTCCTCAGAAGACAAACACGGGACACCACTGACAGAGTACCCTTCGTCGTCCAGTACTTTCCTGGGGCGGAGAAACTACGACATCTTCTTCGCAGCCTCCAACACATCATCAGCGAGGATGGACATCTTGCCAAGGTCATCCCCACACCCCCACTACTGGCCTTCAAACAACCGCGCAACCTCAAACAAACCATTGTTTGCAGCAAATTACCCAGCCTTCAGAACAGCAACCACAACACCACAAAACCCTGCCAGGGTAATCTCTGCAAGACATGCCAGATCATAGACATGGACACCACCATTACACGTGGAAACACCACCCACCAGGTACGCGGCGCATACTCGTGCGACTCGACCAATGTAGTCTACCTCATACGCTGCAGGAAAGGATGTCCCGAAGCGTGGTACATTGGCGAGACCATGCAGACACTGCGACAACGAATAAACGGGCATCGTGCGACTATCAACAGGCAGGACTGTTCCCTTCCAGTTGGGGAACACTTCAGCAGTCAAGGACATTCAGCCTCTGATCTCCGGGTCAGCATTCTACAAGGAGGCCTTCAGGAGACGCGACAACGCAAAATTGCTGAGCAAAAACTTATAGCTAAGTTCCGCACGCATGAATGCGGACTCAACCGGGATCTGGGATTCATGTCGCATTACATTCGGCCCCCACCAACAAGCCTGGACTTGCAGAGGCCTACCGACTGAACTGGCTTGGGACAATTCACACCTCTTTAACCTGGAGTTACCTCTCTCTCTGCATCTTTGATGATTTGATTGCCTGCAGGTGCTCGCATTCCGGGGCATCTCTGACTGTGTCTATATAAACATTTCTGGAACAAGCCTTTCCATTCACCTGAAGAAGGAGCCGTGCTCCGAAAGCTCGTGTTTGAAACAAACCTGTTGGACTTTAACCTGGTGTTGTAAGACTTCTTACTTAAATAAGCAGGGCATTGCCATGGTATATGCCGTTTGCCACATCGTGGACACAAAATGGAGAATCGGTTTGGCCATTCAAAATGGCCACCTGCACTGGGGGCACGTTTCGTATTCAGCTGCCTCACCATACTAATGCTGTCTGCCACCTCTTCTGCCTTCACCCCAAAACTATGGAGATTCACCATTTCGAGCTGCTTTTCAGCAAGCTCACTAGCTTGACATATTTGAACAGCACTTTCACTTTGTCCTGGACATCAATGTTCTTCAAACTTTTTTTTCCGGGGACCGGTTTTTACCAACCGGCCAAGCTTCGGGACCCAACCCGGCCGACATTTGCGACCCATGCCGGCCGACCTTTGCGACCCACGCCGGCCGACCTGCGCGACCCACGCCGGCCGACCTGCGCGACCCACCATTTTCTCTTACCTTGTTTGCTGCTGACAAAAATGGAGGAGATGGCTTTGGGTCCCTTTGACCCTCGTACACGCTCCTCTAATGGAACCTGTTGGAGGAAGGTGAAGCCTTCCGGAGTCGGAAAGTATGGAGTCTCCATCTGTCCAAAGTTCTGAATATTTATCCTATACAATTTTATCGAATAAACTCCCCCCCGAACTTGTAAAAAAAATGAGTAAAATAAATGAAAAAAATGAATAAAACCCCTCCTGAACTTGTAAAAAAAATAAAATGAATAAAATAAATGAAAAAAATGAATAAACCCCCCCCGAACTTGTAAAAAACATAAAATGAGTAAAATAAATGAAAAAAATGAATAAAACCCCCTCGAACTTGTAAAAAAAATGAATAAAATAAATGAAAAAAACAAAAATGAAATGAATAAAATAAATGAATAAATGAATAAAAACCACTACAGAACTTGGAAAACAAAAAACTGCAACCGTTTAAAAAAATAGCGCCCACACTGCGCATATGTGCCGATCATCGTGTGCGCATGCGCAATGCAGCCAAATTTTTTTTAAAACATGTTCGCGGCCGCTTGCAGCCGGCGTTATGAAAAGCCGGTTGCTGCACGGGGATTTGCGCGATCGGGAGCGCCGCGGACAACGGCTCCGTGACTCTCCCAACACCTGCCCGCGACCCATCCGCGGGTCACGCCCCCGACTTTGAAGAAGGCTGCTGTAAATGTTCAGAGCCTCCAGTCATCTGGGAGTCCATCCAAGCTGCCCCTCAGACCCCAGCTAACCTATCAACAGGATGGGTGTGGCCAAGCTCAATCAGTGGCACAGGTGCTGCCACTCCTCAGTTCACTCATCAGAAGCGCGGCCCCACTGCAAGGGAATTGCAGAGCTCACCCCAAACAAAGGACACAGCACCATGGTCTTTGGCACTCTACCTGATACACTGTCCATCCCAGAGCAGTGTCACCAGTGACACTATCAGCTAATCCACCCCTCAGGACCACCAGCTGTCTCCAAGCCCTGCCTACCCACCGTGCCCTGCTCCCATCCATCCTGCCCACGGTCAGGTTGTCACAACCCGTGTGTCACACCTTGGGCCCTAATCACACTGCAACTAAAGTCCCAGCAGACGCACACTTCCCTCGGTCACCCCCAACAGTAGGACCTGCCCACACACAAGCCTCTAAGCATGGAAGCAATTGGTGGCACATGGTGACCTTCTACACCTCACAACCAGCTGTCACCCCAATGGTGGGATACAACTCAGCCCACCCAATGAGGAGACCCACAGTAAACCCCACAGAGGGCAAACAGGCAGGGCCCACAGAGCCTCTCGCTGACACGGGTTGCGGCAGCCACCAATACCTCTGTTGACAGGGATGGGAGTTGAGGATAGAGGATCCCTATACCACAGGCCCTGTACCACTGGCTGATGGAGTCAGGAGAGGGTTAACGAGAGTAATGCCTTAAGGTTGTGAAGAACAAGAGTTTTTAATGTATCATAATAATCTTTATTGTCACAAGTTGGCTTACATTAACACTGCAATGAAGTTACTGTGAAAAGCCCCTAGTCTCCACACTCTGGCGCCTGTTCGGGTACACAGGGAGAATTCAGAATGTCTAAATTACCTAACAGCACGCCTTTCGGGACTTGTGGGAGGAAACTGGAGCAGCGGAAGGAAACCCACGCAGACACAGGGAGAACATGCAGACTCCGCACAGACAGTGACCCAAGCTGGGAATCAAACCTGGGACCCTGGCGCTGTGAAATAACAGTGCTAACTACTGTGCTACCATGCTGCCTGGTGTGTAGTGACACGTGCATTTGATAAAGACTGCCAACTACGTGTGCCTAACTTCACTTGTGCCCACTCTGTGCCCTGACAATTCCTTAGCATTGCGAACCCTCCCACTAAGTCAAGGTGTATTTCCAGGATTCACATCAGAAGTGGAAGCAGCCTATTGCCGTCTATGCCCTGTTGCCTGAGGTACGCTTGGCAGATGTGCTCTGGGACACAGTTGTATCCCGGGATCCAGCAGACCTGGATGTTCCTGCCCCCATCAGAAGCAGTGTGGTGCTTGCCAGCTAGTGACCCAGAAGTTTGTCTACCATGTGGTGTGTAATAATAATAAAAATAATCACTTATTGTCATAAGTAGGTTCAATGAAGTTACTGTGAAAAGCCCCTAGTCGCCACATTTTGGCGTCTGTTCGGGGAGGCCAGTACAGGAATTGAACCCGTGTTGCTGGCCTTCTTCTGCATTACAAGCCAGTTGTTTAGCCCACTATGCTGTCTCTGCAATGGTGGATTGTGTGGGTGATAGCCATGTCCTCCTCCAAGATCTCTTCCAACGTGGTGTTGAGAGGGCAACACTAGTGGTACATGGATAAGGCTCTTCAGTTGATGTTCGTACAAGGCAGGGGTAGTACATGGCCTGATCAAGGCTTTGGACAGCAAGAACTCACTGGTGACTGGTCAGCTGGATGAAGATGCAGTGGTTCCTCACCTTTCAGTTGCAGGCCCACCTCACTATCAGTGCAGGCCTGTTTCTGTTCCTCCCCTATGAGCCCCATGCCCTCTCCTCACACAGAGTCAGGATTCTCAGCTCAGGCATCCCACCTGGCAGTTGTGAACGATCTTCAGTTGGGACACTAATGTGGATAATGTGAGCTGGACGCTTAGCGAGTCAGAGGTCGATGACAGCTGGCATGTTTGGGCACTGTGTCTGAGCAGAGAGGAATTCTGATGAGAAGCATTGGTGGATTGATGATGCTGCTGGGAGATCAGCAGCTGGGGACCTGGGAGGTGGCAGCATGTGGGTCCAGTTGACATTCAGGAGGGTGATTGAAGGGTGGAATTTCAAGAGGAGACAGGGAGCATTTACCCTGGCTGATGTTAGTCGGTCATTCAGCTTTTTCCTACATTGCACAGCCGTCCTCTTGGCCAGGCTACTGGCACCAACCACGGCTGCTACCATGTTCGAAGCAGGATTTGTGACCTTGCTGGTGGGCCTTCTGCAAGCCTGAGGGCATATTGTGGCCATCCTTTGGCTGAGGGCTCTCTCCGTAAATCTAAGAGCTTGTTTCCTCGCTGTCATCATCCTGGCTTGAATCAGACCAAGTGCTGTTGAGCCTATAGATAATATTACATGTACTCAGCAGTGTGACCTCCCACCAGCAGGTGGCATCAGATATCAGTCAGGTGGCATCCTGCTACCACCAGAAGGTTGTAAGGTGTAAATGAGGACAGTCACACATAAGGGTAGTCCCAGGAGAGTCTAATTTAACTCTATGATAACTTGCTCTGATCATCTGATCAGGGACAGCACGGTAGCACAAGTGGATAGCACTGTGGCTTCACAGCGCCAGGGTCCCAGGTTTGATTCCCCGCCACTGTCTGTGCGGAGTCTGTACGTTCTCCCCGTGTCTGCGTGAGTTTCCTCGGGTGCTCTGGTTTCCTCCCACAGTCCAAAGACGTGCAGGTTAGGTGGATTGGCCATGCTAAATTGCCCTTTGTGACCAAAGAGGGTAGGAGGGGTTATTGGGTTTCGGGGTTAGGGTGGAAGTGAGGGCTTAAATGGGTCGGTGCAGACTCGATGGGCCGAATGGCCTCCTTCTGCTCTGTATGTTCTATATTCTATTACCTTACCACATGTATATTAATAAATGATAGTTCTGGCTAAGTAATCAGCAGTTCTGTAGAATTATTGCTAGACAAGATAACAAAACATAACTCTGTTTAAATGCAGTGCTCCATTCGTTGAAGATGACAAATCAGATGTTTTCACCTCAGGTGCGGCGTTTGTCACATGAGATGTGCCTGAAGATTGCTATCTGGATCATTCTGCCGAGGCCGACGTGAATAGTACTGATTTTCCCACCAAAAATGACACTTTGTCATTTTTTGAGAAAATTCTGCCCTTTGTGTCTCTTCATGGGGGAAGATTAAGAAACCATCCCAAAAAATGTTAAGAACCAAGGGACAACTGAGCATAAACAACTGAAAGAATTAGTAAGAGTAAAAAAAAGTAGTTGTGTAGAAATTAATGGGGCTAAAAGTAGAAAAATCCCCAGGTCCTGGGCAGCAGGGTAGCACAGTGGTTAGCATTGCTGCTTCACAGCACCAGGGTCCCAGGTTCGATTCCTGGCTTGGATCACTGTCTGTGTGGAGTCTGCATGTTCTCCCCATGTGTGCGTGGGTGTCATCCGGGTGCTCTGGTTTCCTCCCAAAAGACGAGCTGTTAAGTGAATTGGACATTCTGAATTCTGCCTCTGTGTACCTGAACAGGCACTGGAATGTGGCGACTAGGGGATTTTCACAGTAACTTCATTGCAGTGTTAATGCAAGCCTACTTGTGACAATGAAGATTATTATTATTTATATTCCCGAGTGTTGAAAGAAGTGGCTGTGGCGATAGTGGATGCACTGGTGATCATCTTCAAAATTTTATAGGTCCTGGAATGGTGCCTGTTTTGTTATGCTCTTGACGTAGCATAAGCTGCTTCCTTGATGTACACTCTGACCAAGGAAGGTTCAGACTTGGTGATATCTTTAACACGTTTATTAAACTGTTAACAATTCTCCTACTTGGATTCGACTCTCCTGTTAATCCTACTATAGCTACTCAGACTGACGAACCAGTCTGCTACAATCCACGTGGTGGGTGTGATGTGTTTCAATCAACCCTGTGTACTCACTGAGTGTCTCCACTGGAAAGAGGCTGAGCATGTGTGCTGTGTCCTTTTATGTGGGTTGGTGTAATCGTGTCACCTCTGTGTGTATCGTGAATGCCCATTGGTCATGTCCTATCTTACTGACCTATTGGTTGAGTGTCTGTGTGTCATGTCTCTGGTTCTCCCTCTAGTGTCTAGCTAATCTACGTGTATTTACATTAACCCCTTGTGTATTTACAGTGATGCATATCACCACAGTGCCTGCAGATTGGAAGGTCACAAATATAACCCCATTGTTTAAGAAAGGATGGAGAGAGAAAAGGATACTACATTCCTGTCAGCTTAACATCAGTAGTAGGGAAAATGCTAGAATCTATTATAAAGGATGTGGTAACTGGAAACGTAGAAAATAATGGTGAGATTGGGCAAAGTAACATGGATTTATGATGGGGAAATTGTTTTATAAACCTGTTGGAGTTTTTAGATGATGTAACTAGCCGGAATGGTTAATGGAGAACCAGTGGTTATGGTGTATTTAGATTTTCGGAAGCCTTTCAATAAGGTCCCACACAAGAGACCAGGAAGCACAACTAGAGCTCAACAGAGAGTAGGGCCATTCTCACTGTAACTAGTGGAAAATTAGTGCTGGGGCCACATCTATTCACAATCTATTTCAATGATTTAGATGTGGGATCCAAACGTAATATTTCTAGGTTTGCTGACGACACAAAACTGGTGGGAATGTGAGTTGCGAGGAGGAAGGAAAGTTGCTTCAAGGGGTATTGGACAATCTAAGTGAGCAGGCAAGAACATGGCAGATGGAATATAATGTGGAAAAGTTTGAAGTTACCCGCTATAGGAGGAAATACAGAAATGCAGAGTATTTCTGAAATGGTAAGCGGGTGGGAAGTGTTGCTATCCAAAGGGATGTGGGTGTCTCTGTCCCCGAGTCACTGAAAGGTAACATGCAGGTACGGCAAGAAAGTAGAAATCAGGATGTTGGCCTTTATTAGAAGAGGATTTGGGTACAGGGTAAAGATGCCTTGCAGCAAATTTATTGAACCTTGGTGAGACTGCACCTAGTCTATTGTGTACAGTTTTGGTCTCCTCATCTAAGGAAGGATATACTGGCCATAAAGGGAGTGTAGTTAAGGTTCACAATTCCTGGGATGGTGGGACTGTCAATGAGGAGAGACTGACGAGATGGGGGTCCATATTCTCCGGAGTTCGGGAGAATTAGCGATGATCTCATTGAAACTTATAAAATTATTAAAGGGCTTGAAGGGGTAGATACAGAAAGGATGTTACCCTTGGATGGGGGGGGGGGGGGGGATCTAAAACCAAGTGAGACAGTCTCCGAATAAGTGTTTATTGTAGATGTCACTATATTGAAAAAAAGTACTCATTCAGAAACCCAATTTACTACATTTATATTCCTTCAATTACATAAATTCTTATAACAACAAACATACCATTCAAGTGCACAATTCCATATAATAAGTATTGGAATTCATAGTCCCACCTTAAAAATTCTGAAATGACTTGTAGCTGTCACTCAAACTGAAATGGCAGGCACCCTACTTTGAGAATGGATGTCAGTTAAATCAGTCATACAGCGGTAATGTAGTAATGGATGCCCTAAGGTTTATATCAATAGACAAAGTGAAATAGCAAACAATGATTTTTTTTTAAAACAGTACACACAACTGTTTCAAAGTTTTATAGAACAGGACTTTTACATGCCTTGACAGCTTGACAGTTCACTTGACAGGTACTTTTGACAGTTCTACTTGACGCTTTAGACACAAGTCCTCTCAAGAAAACCCGTTGACAACTCCTTTTAACACTTTTGACAAATCCTCTTGACAGATCCTTTTAATACTTTTGACAGGCCCTCTTGACATTTTTTTCAGGTCCTCTTGCCCGTTGCTTTTGGCTGTTTGGACAGTTGCTTTTGATAAGCTAATGTCAGTTCCAATAAGTTTACAGTTAATGGGTTTATATATTCTTTTACACAAATTTCTGCCTATTTTTAACAAAGAAAGGGCATCTGACCTCCCCCAAAGGTGTCTTGGGACCATATCTAAAGGGGAATCCTAGGTTTCCAAAGTAATCCACAAAGTTCATACCTGCACACTGTGGGTTTTACACTTCTGGGATACAAAAACCCAACTTCAATGGAAGCAGCTACTAATTTAAATGACCAGCTGCCCCCATGAACTACACATGTGTGAAATGCAAACTACCCCCATTCTCATCCTCATGAAAGTGGGAGGTGTTGTTTTCTGGAGTGGGACTTACAAATTTTGGACACTTATGCAATTTTTGCCTTGGCAGAAAGGCTCTCCATCATCGAAAAAACCTGGGCCTCAGGGCTTAGTCTACATTTGAAGGTGGCATTATTTATTTAACAGGGCCATATCCAGGCAGAAATATTTCAGGTCATTCTTTTTTTATATAAATTTAAAGTACTCAATTCATTTTTTCCAATTAATGGGCAATTTAGCGTGGCCAATCCACCTAGCCACCTTTGGGTTGTGGGGGCGAAACCCACACAAACATTGGAAGAATGTGCAAACTCCACACGGTCAGTGACCCAGAGCTGGGATCGAACCTGGGACCTCAGCGCCGTCAGGCAGCAGTGCTAACCACTGTGCCACTGTGCTACCCTTAGGTCATTCTTGACACCGGGTTAATCCATAACGAGATAGCTCCTTCACGAGATACTCGGGGCTGTGGTTGTCCAAAAATAAACAAGGGAATATACACTAGGAGGTAATTGGTCTCCATTTGATTGTTGCTCCCCTGGGCTGTCCTTCACAAGATAAAAATTGTTTCAGAGGAAGTTTGAGAGCGATGCAGAAGCAGGTTTCCCACTTACGTGACCCAGCCCATTCTGATGGCATATGGTGCAGGCAGTTCAAAGAAAGTGCTGGGGGCAAGGGATAGGATTAAAAAATTGACTCATCTGCATTAAAAAAAATCAGTTTAATATCAGATCATGGAAACCACATCCAAGAAAAAGGAATACTGTCTACATTAAACACATTTTCCAAACAGGCAGATGAAAGAAGAGGTTCAGTGAAGGTGGCATACCCTCATACTCCTGTTGCCAAATTCAACAAGCTGCAATTTCTGGAGGCCTCACACAGTGTGCAGGGGCCCTTTTGCACTTGTTAGTTTTAGGCAATATTTGTAAATTGTTGCTGATCATCTTTTTCACCAGTTGATTCTAACACCTGTACAAAGCAGGTGCCACTAGATGAACTCTCTGGGGTTGATTTTTAAAGGTGCGATGGACAGCTTATTGAATTCCACATGAGCACCTATTTGCTGCATTACAGGCAGCTGCATTTTTACCTTGTGGTGAATTATAAACACTAATAATCCACACTGTATTGTACAACATGTGTTGAGCCTGTACCTTGTACTAGATCACGTGTAGTTGCGCGGCTCTGCCCATATGGGCTGGTTTAGCTCACTCGGCTAAATCGCTGGCTTTTAAAGCAGGCTAGCGGCACGGTTCGATCCCCGGACAGGCGTCAGAATGTGGCGACTAGGGGCTTTTCACAGTAACCTCATTGAAGCCTACTCGTGACAATAAGCGATTTTCATTTTCATAGGGGGAGATGAGGAGCTTGTACTGGGCTCCATCCTTGGTTCCGCCCATGGCTCCTCCCCCTAACCGGAAGTGTAAAGGTTGCTGTTGTGAGCCTGCCTGCCAGTTCATCTAGAGTTCATCTCGTCACAGGCAGGCTCTGTTGTAAGACGATTAAAACCACTGTTCGCTTCTAACCACGTGTCTCGTGAATTGATGGTCTCATCAATTTAATCGTCTTAAGAAACAGTAAGGAATGATCATGGAATCAGCCCTCAAACCTGATCGACTGGAACTCGACCCACAAGATGCAGAGGCGAAATAAATCTTTTCACACTGGCTCCGATGTTTTACGGCCTACCTGGCTGAAGCAAGCACTACAGAAACTATGGAGGAGCAGAAACTCAACCTACTGCACGCAAGGGTGAGCCATCGTATATCTACTCAACTTAATTGTACCGGCTCATATACAGAGGCCCTGGCCCTACTCGACAGAATCACATGAGGCTGGTCAATGAGGTCTATGCGTGCCACGTTTTTACGACTCGTCGCCAGCACCCCACAGAATCGCTAGAAGAATTCCTAACAGAATTAAAAACCTTATCCTGGGACTGTAATTATCAAACTGTAACTGCTGCAGAACACAGGGAACTCGCTGTCCGAGATGTATTTGTTGCAGGCCTCAGATCCAATTACGTGCGCCAGCGGTTGCTTGAGAAGGGGGCCCAAAACTTAGAAGACACTGTAGAACTCCCCACTACTATGGCGGTCTCATTCCGCAGCCTCACCTCGTTCCCCGCGGACTCCGCGACCCAGTCATGGGCCCCCGACCAGCGACTACCCCAGGCCTGCGTCGCGCGGCCACCCAGCCACTATGCTACTCCAGCCTGCCACATTTGTGGCCAGCCCCAGCACCCGCGGCAGCACTGCCCGGCCCGCAACGCGACCTGCAGCAGCTGCGGTCGCAAAGGACACTATGCCAGAGTATGCCTGGTGAAGAAAGCTCCTGCCCCAAACTCTCTCGCAGCCCAAAGCACTCGCTCCCCGAATGCGCAGGCCCGCAGGCCCCGTAACGCTGCGGCCTGTACTCCGACTCTGCCCCCAACCGCCACGTGCGACCCATGGGGGCCGCCATCTTGGCAACCCCCCACCACGCGGCCGGCCACGTGCAACTCATGGTGGCCGCCATCTTGGACGCCATCTTCCTCGCCGCCCACCACGTACGATCCATGGGGCGGCCATCTTGGGATCCATCCTCTCCAAACTCGGCAACCCAGATCGAAGACTGCGACCTCAGCGGGCATTCATCACGGGGCCACTCCAGCACAGCTGATCAAGCCGCCGACTACCCACAACTCATCGCGGTCACGTTGGACCAGTCCGTCCGAAACACCTCCGCAACTCCATGATAACCGTTAAAATCAACGGGTACAGTACACGGTGCCTCTTCGACTCCGGGAGCACCGAGAGCTTCGTACACCCAGATCTGGTAAGATGCTGTTCCCTCCCTGTTTTTCCTGCACGGCAAACTATCTCCCTCGCTTCGGGCTCCCACTGTGTTCACCTCCAAGGGCGCACCGTCGCGACCCTAACGATCCAAGGCGCTAGCTACTCTAATTTTCAACTATACGTCCTGCCCGCACTCTGCGCCCCACTCTTACTGGGACTCGACTTCCAGTGTAACCTCAAAAGTCTCACACTCAGCTTCGGCGGACCCCTACCCCCATTTACCATCTGCAGCCTAGCCACGCTGCGAATCTCCCCCCCTCCACTCTTTGCCAATCTCACTCCGGACTGTAAACCCGTAGCCACCCGCAACAGGCGATACAGCCTGCAGGTCAGGGTGTTAATCAGAACCGAGGTCCATAGGCTCCTCCATGAGGGGATCATAGAGGCCAGTAATAGCCCCTCGAGAGCTCAGGTGGTGGTCGTCAAGACCGGGGAAAAATTCCGCATGGTTGTGGACCATAGTTAGACCATTAATCGGTTTACGTTCCTCGATGCGTACCCCCTCCCCAGGATTGCAGACATGGTGAATCAGATCACCCAATATCGTATTTTCTCCATGGTGGATCTGAAGTCTGCATACCACCAGCTCCCAATCCGCCCGGAGGACCGCCACTACACGGCGTTCGAGGCCGATGGCCGCCTCTTCAATTTCCTCCGGGTTCCTTTTGGCGTCACGAACAGGATCTCGGTGTTCCAACGAGCAATGGACCGAATGGTGGACCAGTACGTGCTGCGGGCCACGTTTCCGTACTTGGATAACGTCACCATCTGCGGCTATGACCAGCAGGACCATGATGCCAACCTCCATCGATTTCTCCAGACGGCCCAGAAACTCAACCTCACTTACAACACGGAGAAATGCGTTTTCCGCACGACCAGGCTAGCCATCCTCGGCTATGTCATGGAAAACGGAGTCCTGGGCCCCCTCTTAGAACTCCCCCTCGCCCATGGCCCCAAGGCCCTCAAACGGTGCCTGGGATTCTTTTCATATTATGCCCAGTGGGTCCCCCAATATGCGGACAAAGCCCGCCCACTATTTAAGGCCACACTTTTCCCCCTGTCGGCTGAGGCTCGCCAGGCCTTCAGCTGCATCAAGGAGGACATCGCCAAAGCGGCCTTGTGCGTGGTGGATGAATCCGTCCCTTTTCAGGTAGAGAGCGATGCCTCAGAGATAGCTCTTGCAGCTACTTTAAATCAGGCAGGGAGACCAGTCGCCTTTTTCTCCCGAACCCTCTCCGCTTCAGAACTTCGACACTCCTCGGTCGAAAAGGAAGCACAAGCCATCGTGGAAGCTATACGACACTGGAGGCGCTACCTCGCAGGCAGAAGGTTCACCCTCATCACCGACCAAAGATCAGTTGCCTTCATGTTCGACAACTCGCAAAGGGGCAAAATAAAAAATGATAAAATCCTGAGGTGGAGGATCGAACTCTCCACCTACAAATACGATATCATGTATCGACCGGGGAAGCTCAACGAGCCCCCAGATGCCGTGTCCCACGGCACATGCGCCAGCACGCAGAGCGACCGCCTGAAAGCCATCCACAATGACCTCTGCCACTCGGGGTCACCCGGCTCGCCCACTACGTCAAAGCCCGAAATCTGCCTTTCTCCACTGAGGAGGTAAAAGCCATCACCAGGGATTGCCCGATCTGTGCGGAGTGCAAACCGCACTTCTATAGACCAGACAGGGCCCACCTGGTCAAGGCTTCTCGGCCCTTTGAATGCCTCGCCATCGATTTCAACGGGCCACTTCCCTCGAATAATCGGAATGTGTACTTCCTGAGTGTCATGACGAGTTCTTCCCCTTCCCTTTTGCCATTCCATGCCCCAATATGACCTCCCACACAGTCATTAGGGCCCTGCATAGTGTCTTCACCCTGTTCGGTTTCCCCAGCTACGTACGCAGCGACCGGGGTTCGTTCTTCATGAGCGACGAGCTGCGTCAGTACCTGCTCGACAAGGGCATCGCCTCGAGCAGGACTACCAGCTATAACCCCAGGGGGAACGGGCAGGTGGAGAGGGAGAATGCGACGGTCTGGAAGACCGTCCTACTGACACTCCGGTCCAGGAATCTCCCGGTTTCCCATTGGCAGGAAGTCCTCCCCGACACGCTCCACGCTATTAGGTCCCTCCTATGTACTGCCACCAACCATACCCCTCACGAGCGGCTCTTTGTTTTTTCCAGGGCCACTACCACAGGGGCTTCGCTCCCGGCATGGTTGAAGACACCGGACCCGGAACCCCTCCGGAAGCATGTCAGGGCACACAAAACTGACCCACTCATAGAGAAAGTGCTTCTACTACACTCAAACCCCCAATACGCCTTCATAGAGTACCCTGATGGCCGTCAGGACACTGTATCCCTCCGGGACCTAGCGCCTGCAGGATCTAATCCCACCACTACCACCGCCGAGGTACCCCTCACACTACACCCCACCCAACTCATCGCGCCCCACGCCCCCGCACCTACCGGGTCGCTACACATGTTCCGCGCACCCGCGCCCACAAGCTTCCAGCTCCCCCAGTCCCCAGTCAAACCAGACGGGTACAAAGCTCGGACAGAATCACCCCTGGAGTCAACCATCGTACCCCAACCAACCGTGATCATCCAGCCACCAGAAGAGGCTGCAACCCCGGTGCTCTGCCGATCACAACGGACAACTCGACAACCGGACAGACTCAATTTGTAAGCCATCACCCCGCCGGACTTGATTTTTTTCACAGGGGGTGAATGTGGTGAATTATAAACACTAATAATCCACACTGTATTGTACAACATGTGTTGAGCCTGTAACTTGTACTAGATCATGTGTAGTTGCACGGCTCTACCCATAGAGGGAGATGAGGAGCTTGTACTGGGCTCCACCCTCGGCTCCGCCCATGGCTCCTCCCCCTAACTGGAAGTATAAAGGTTGCTGTTGTAAGCCTGCCTGCCAGTTCATCTAGAGTTCATCTCGGCACAGGCAGGCTCTGTTGTAAGGCGATTAAAACCACTGTTCGCTTCTAACCACGTGTCGCGTGAATTGATGATCTCATCATACCTAACAAGACTATTTTTGCAGAGTGATTTTCGCTCAGAATGCTTTCTGATAGGAGCTGGTTGATTAGCAGCAACTGAAATGTTCAGCCTGGACATCTCAATGGTACCTCTGCAATTTCCTCCAACCTACAGATCTCTGAGATATCCGTGCTCCTCCAATTTGAGCCTCTTTAGCAAATCAATTTTAATTACTCCACATTGACAGCCGGGCCCACAGCAGACAATGCCTCAGTTATGGAAATTTTCCCTGAAATCTTTTCAGCCCCTTTAATTCTTTTTCCTCCTTTACTATGGTCCTTAAAACCTATCTATTTGATCAAACGTTTGGTCATAAGTCCTTAGATCCCCTGTGTCAGATTTTCTTCGATGATTCCTGTGTGAAATGTATTGGGGCCTTTTACTACATTAAATGTGCTACATAAATAATAAATGTGCGATTTAAAAACAAGTCTTTTTTGCTGGCAGTGATACATTTGGATGAGGAAAGGTGGCTCTTGATGAGAGAGGAAGAGGCATATCTGATTGCACATGAGGGATGAAATTCTCCGTTTGGGAGACTGGATTCTCCGTTCCTGCGTCTAAGTGATGACGCCAACGGAGGACCGTGGTGTTTCAGCGCCACACTGCACCGATTCTGCTACCGGTGAGGGGCTTTGTGAAACCCCTGTGGAACGCACACAAAGCGGTGGGAGAATCGGCAGGTCCCATGCTGGACATGCGCAGGGCTGACAAGCTGCAGCGACGCATACACTATACATCCCACACACGCACCAATCGTGCCAGAAAGGATGGCGCCAGTTGTGCGGGACCGCGTACCCTCCCCCCCCCCGACCCCACAGTCCACATCCTGGCCACCCTCCACGCCACCTCCCAACCCTGGCAGTTGTCCCCCCCGGCCAGTGGCATGGTTCTTGGCGGAGTATGATGGTGCTAGACACTGTCCGCACGCCCTCTCTCTCCGCAGCCACCACGCTAGGCTCACGACCGTTGAGACCACACGTGGCCCGCGCCGTCGGAAACTCGGCCAATCGAAGGCAGAGCATCGCGGTTGGGCCCGATATTGATATTCAAACTGGGTCGCAAGTGCGCGCAGAGCGCGTCTCGGTGACGCCGATCTGGAGGGGGCTGAGCACCGTGACCTGCTGTCAAACTGACACCTGCCGCAATTTTGGTGTCGGGAGCCATTGTCCGCCTGATCGCTGTTCCCGATTTGGGTGTCGGACAACGGAGAATCCCCTCTTATGTTCTCCCGCGGGAGGTGAATTAACCCAGTTTTCGCTCCCACTGAGGTGTCTGGGTACGGAGTGCCATTGCCGCAGCCTGCAAGGCAGCCATCTGGCTGTGCACCCCACTGACTGGCCACCGTGGCTCGTCCGGGGAGGGGCAGGGTGACGGGGAGGGACAGGGTGCCCGGGGAGGGGCAGGGTGTCTGGGTAGGGGCAGGGTGTCCGGGGAGGGGCAGGGTGTCCGGGGAGGGATAGTGCAGGGTGTCCGGGGAGGGGCAGGGTGTCCGGGGAGGGATAGTGCAGGGTGTTCGGGGAGGGGCAGGGTGTCTGGGGAGGGGCAGGGTGTCCGGGGAGGGGCAGGGTGTCCGGCGAGGGATAGTGCAGGGTGTCCGGGGAGGGGCAGGGTGTCTGGGGAGGGGCAGGGTGTCCGGGGAGGGGCAGGGTGTCCGGGGAGGGGCAGGGTGTCCGGGGAGGGGCAGGGTGTCCGGGGAGGGATAGTACAGAGTGTCGGGGAGCGGCAGGGTGTCTGGGGAGGGGCAGGGTGTCCGGGGAGGGATAGTGCAGGGTGTCTGGGGAGGGGCAGGGTGTCCGGGGAGGAGCAGGGTGTCTGGGGAGGGGCAGGGTGTCCGGGGAGGGGCAGGGTGTCTGGGGAGGGGCAGGGTGTCCGGGGAGGGGCAGGGTGTCTGGGGAGGGGTAGGGTGTCCGGGGAGGGGCAGGGTGTCCGGGGAGGGATAGTGCAGGGTGTCCGGGGAGGGGCAGGGTGTCCGGGGAGGGGCAGGGTGTCCGGGGAGGGATAGTGCAGGGTGTCCGGGGAGGGGCAGGGTGTCCGGGGAGGGATAGTGCAGGGTGTCCGGGGAGGGGCAGGGTGTCCGGGGAAGGGCAGGGTGTCCGGGGAGGGGCAGGGTGTCTGGGGAGGGGCAGGGTGTCCGGGGAGGGGCAGGGTGACGGGTAGGGGCAGGGTGTCTGGGGAGGGGCAGGGTGTCCGGGGAGGGGCAGGGTGTCCGGGGAGGGGCAGGGTGTCCGGGGAGAGATAGTGTCGGGTGCCCGGGGAGGGATAGTGCTGGGTGTCCGGGAGGGGCAGGGTGTCCGGGGAGGGGCAGGGTGTCCGGGGATGGGCAGGGTGTCCGGGGAGGGGCAGTGTGTCCGGGGAGGGGCAGGGTGTCCGGGGAGGGGCAGGGTGTCCGGGGAGGGGCAGGGTGACGGGTAGGGGCAGGGTGACGGGTAGGGGCAGGGTGTCCGGGGAGGGGCAGGGTGTCCGGGGAGGGGCAGGGTGTCCGGGGAGGGGCAGGGTGTCCGGGGAGGGGCAGTGTGTCCGGGGAGGGGCAGGGTGCCCGGGGAGAGATAGTGCAGGGTGTCCGGGGAGGGGCAGGGTGCCCGGGGAGGGGCAGGGTGTCCGGGGAGGGGCAGGGTGTCCGAGGAGGGGCAGGGTGTCCGGGGAGGGGCAGGGTGTCCGGGGAGGGGCAGGGTGTCCGGGGAGGGGCAGGGTGTCTGGGGAGGGGCAGGGTGTCCGGGGAGGGATAGTGCAGGGTGTCCGGGGAGGGGCAGGGTGTCCGGGGAGGGGCAGGGTGTCCGGGGAGGGGCAGGGTGTCCGGGGAGGGGCAGGGTGTCTGGGGAGGGGCAGGGTGACGGGTAGGGGCAGGGTGACGGGTAGGGGCAGGGTGTCCGGGGAGGGGCAGGGTGTCCGGGGAGGGGCAGGGTCCGGGGCAGAGTTCCGGGGAGGGGCAGGGTGTCCGAGGAGGGGCAGGGTGTCCGGGGAGGGGCAGGGTGTCCGGGGAGGGGCAGGGTGTCCGGGGAGGGGCAGGGTGTCTGGGGAGGGGCAGGGTGTCCGGGGAGGGATAGTGCAGGGTGTCCGGGGAGGGGCAGGGTGTCCGGGGAGGGGCAGGGTGTCCGGGGGGGCAGGGTGTCCGGGGAGGGGCAGGGTGTCTGGGGAGGGGCAGGGTGTCTGGGGAGGGGCAGGGTGTCCGGGGGAGGGACAGGGTGTCTGGGGAGGGGCAGGGTGTCTGGGGAGGGGCATGGTGTCCGGGGAGGGGCAGGGTGTCGGGGAGGGGCAGGGTGTCTGGGGAGGGGCAGGGTGTCCGGGGAGGGGCAGGGTGACGGGTAGGGGCAGGGTGTCCGGGGAGGGGCAGGGTGTCCGGGGAGGGGCAGGGTGTCCGGGGAGGGGCAGGGTGTCCGGGGAGGGGCAGGATGCCCGGGGAGGGGCAGGGTGTCCGGGGGAGGGGCAGGGTGTCCGGGGAGGGGCAGGGTGTCCGGGGGAGGGGCAGGGTGTCTGGGGAGGGGCAGGGTGTCTGGGGAGGGACATGGTGTCCGGGGAGGGGCAGGGTGTCTGGGGAGGGGCAGGGTGTCCGGGGAGGGGCAGGGTGTCCGGGGATGGGCAGGGTGTCCGGGGAGGGGCAGTGTGTCCGGGGAGGGGCAGGGTGTCTGGGGAGGGGCCGGGTGTCCGGGGAGGGGCAGGGTGACGGGTAGGGGCAGGGTGACGGGTAGGGGCAGGGTGTCCGGGGAGGGGCAGGGTGTCCGGGGGAGGGGCAGGGTGTCTGGGGAGGGGCAGGGTGTCTGGGGAGGGACATGGTGTCCGGGGAGGGGCAGGGTGTCCGGGGAGGGGCAGGGTGTCCGGGGAGGGGCAGTGTGTCCGGGGAGGGGCAGGGTGTCTGGGGAGGGGCCGGGTGTCCGGGGAGGGGCAGGGTGATGGGTAGGGGCAGGGTGACGGGTCGGGGCAGGATGTCCGGGGAGGGCAAGGTGTCCGGGGAGGGCAGGGTGTCAGGGGAGGGGTAGGGTGTCCGGGGAGGGGCAGGGTGTCAGGGTAGGGGCAGGGTGTCCGGGGAGGGGCAGGGTGTCCGGGGGAGGGGCGGGGTGTCTGGGGGGGGGGGCAGGGTGTCCGGGGAGGGGCAGGGTGTCCGGGGAGGGGCAGGGTGTCCGGGGAGGGCAGGGTGTCTGGGGAGGGGCCAGGGTGTCCGGGGAGGGGCAGGGTGTCCGGGGAGGGGCAGGGTGTCCGGGGAGGGGCAGGTGTGTTCCGGGGAGGGGCAGGTGTCGGGGGAGGGGGGGTGTGTCCCTGGGGGGGGGGGCAGGGTGTCCGGGGAGGGGCAGGGTGTCCGGGGAGGGGGCAGGGTGTCCGGGGAGGGGCGCAAGGGTGTCTGGGAGGGGCCAGGGTGTCGGGGAGGGGCAGGGTGTCCGGGGAGGGGGCGGGTGTCCGGGGAGGGGCAGGGTGTCCGGGGAGGGATAGTGCAGGCTGTCCGGGGAGGGGCAGGGCGTCCGGGGAGGGATAGTTTAGGGTGTCCGGGGAGGATGTCTGTGGAGGGATAGTGCAGTGGAATGGTGCTGGATGTCCAGGTATCCTTTAAATACGCTGCCCAGACCTTTGATCCCATGAGGTAACAGTGAGAATGGCAACTTGCTTCCTGCTCTCACAGTGAGAATCAGCGAGATTCTCAGGAGCTGAACAGTTGCAAGGCCAGGTGAAGTGGCAATGTGTCAAGTAAAGAAACAGAAAATGTATTTAGAGGTGGTGGGAATGACAGGATCCTGGATAGCCGCTGTCAGGAAGCAAAACAAAGAGGAATAAAAGGGAAGCAAGATAGAATGAAAAAACAAACAAGCAAAGAAAAGTGGAAAAAAGAAATGAGATTACAATCTAAAAGTTTTGAACTCCATGCCAAGGGCAGAAGGCTCTAACCTGTCCAGCTGAAGGGTTCCTTGATCTTGTGTTGAGCTTCGTCGGAACAATTTAGCAGATCATGGACTGAAAATTCAGAATGGGATCAAGATGGACAGGCAACTGAACTGCAAAGTAGTCACTCAGTTTGCATTTGGTCACCCCAATCTCTCCAATGGAGAGCAAATTGCACTGTGAATACAGTGAACCATATTGAATGAAGTGCAGATAAAGCACCATTTCACTTGAAGGTGTGTTTGGGGTCTTGTCAATGAAAATGGAGAAGGTAAAAGGACCTTCTGCACTTGTGTGGAGCTGTGCTGTGGGAAGGGGTGTGTGTCGGAGGTGACTGAGGTGCACACTTGAGTATAATAGAGGGAATGGACGTTTCAGAATGCTGATGGCGAAGGGGAGGGAAAGGTATGTTTGGCAGTGGCATCACACTGAATGTGGCGGAAATGGCAGAGGACGATTTGTTGAATACGGAATCTGGTTGGCTGCAAAGTGAGGGCAAGGGGAACACTATTGTGGTTCTGGGACAGAGGGAAAGGGATGAGAGCTGAAATGCGGGTAACAAATCAGACTTGGTCAAAAGACACGTCAACCATGGTTCAGGGAAAAGGAAGAAATACGAGTTGTGATATTATAATAGGTTGTGCTGACTAAACAGATGGGACAAGGCTGGTTAATGCTTTCTTTGGGATGCTTAGAGGTTATTTTGACTTTGGAGGACAGTGTAAAACAGAGGTGATATTTGAATTAGCTGCCTGTTACTCAGCTCTCCTGATTCTATTTCTATTAACTTTGTTCCCCTGCATCTTCGTTTTAATGACTGTAGAAATCACAGGCTGAGGGTGCATTCCTGGGGTGCTCTGGGAATAGTAAAGTGAAATTCCCCTCCTTTATCTGAAGAACTGCACTGTGTAATTAGCCTTCCATAGAATTCATGGATTCATAGAATACCTACAGTGCAGAAGGAGGCTATTTAATTCATCGAGTCTGCACCAACTATCTGAAAGAAAATTCTACCTAGACCCACAACTCCCCTTATTCCTGCAACTTCAATTAACATGCACATCTTTGTACACTAAGGGGAAATTTAGTATGGCCAATCCCACCTAACCTGCACGTCTTTGGACTGTGGGAGGAAACTGGAGGCCGGGGATGGAATCGAACCGCGGGCCCTGGCGCTGTGAGGCAGCAGTGCTAACCACTATGCCACCGTGCCGCCCCCAACTTCTAATGGCTCCAATACTTTCCATTGCAGGAACGTGAAGCTAAACTGGTCACGTTACTCCTCTTGACTACCCTCCCTGTCAATCGTTACCTGTGAATAAATCCAAGTAGGAAGGAACAGACTTTCTTTTAGAAATAGTCTGCCATTAGTCAGTTTGGAACTTTGATGGACATACCCTTACAGGGAAGCCTTCAAGTCGTCAGCTGTTCTAAACATTCGGGAAGTGATACTGGGAACAAAATGAATGGGCGGGATTTACTGGCTGCTCACGCCAGCGGGGAATTCTGATCCCACGGCAGCGTATGGGTTTCCCGGTGACAAGAGCTTCTGTCAACGGGAAATCCTGTTGACAACGGCGGGATCGGTAGCTGCAGCTGGCAGGTGACTTCCCCTGTCGAAAAGTACGCGGCAGGATTGTTAGTAAATCTCACCCAGTGTTTTGTGGCAGGAGTCAGAAAAAGTAGTAAGCACATCACTCATGATGTACATAACACTACCCCACGTCAAGGAGGGCAACCCTTGTGATTAAAGAATTGGATTTAATTCTGTGAAAATGCATGTACTTCAAAACGTGTGCCACTCATTGCTATAGTACGTAAATCCACCTGTTTCCTGCTGTTGCTCCTTTGTGTTGCTAAAGGAGATACAACAATTTTCCACTCCACGCTCTGCAGCTGCTGCGCAGCTCAGACAATTTGATATGGTACGCCATCTGAGATCTGAATTGCCAACTGAGGAAATTTGTTAGTATCCATCACAACATTATCACAAGGAAGGCTGTGCTCACCACAGAATTGGTTTCTAATTTTGACCTCAACTCTTGCTATCGATGAATAATTGATCGCCCAAATCCTTAAACCCAATCATTTCTGTATAGGTGCGCTGACAGCCAAATTCACCACAGGTGGATTTACCACTTTGCCAAACATTACAAAGGTAAAATTCGTATTTTAATGATAAATCCACAGATGATTGAAAAATATTCTCCAGCTAAAGCTAAACAGGTAAATTTCATTTCAGTTCTGAAGAAGAGTCATATTGGATTTGAAATGTTAACTGTTTCCCCCTTCACAGCCGTTCAGTTTTTCCATCATTTTCTGCTTCCATTTCAAATTCCATTTTTTTCGGGCTCGCTTTAAAATCTGAATTCTTTTGAAAAAAGAGGTCACCTTTTAATGCACCGAATGTAATTAAGAAATAACAACTACACGGTATATGGAAAAGCATGAAAGATATATAGTTTATTTTCTATTACAGACTAGCTCAGAGCCTATCAGATTAGAGAATATTAGTTAAGATGCTGTTTAATAAGGAAAGCACTTCATAGAAAATTGACTTTGTGCCGAGTATTAAAATTGTTGATTGCCTGGAGCAATTAGATATTGAAATTGAACAGGTCTTGAACTTCTACTATAGCTGCCTAATAGCCAACCCAAAGGTCACACAATTAACACTATAAGGTTCTTTTCAACAGTACAACTCCGATAACAGTGTGCCTGCTGCAATATACTTAAAGGAGAAATGTTATTGTTTCTGTGGCAAAAGAATCCTAGGATAGCTCAAGGTTATTTTCATCAAAGTAATTAATTTGTAATTGGTGCAATGATCTTTTACTGCTTGACCATTTAAGTGGCATGAATGATGTATTTTGCATTGTGTACCATCTTCATAAGGATAATTGAAAAACCATGCAAATAATTCTCCAATAGCACTGGTTGCATTTTAAGTAATACCTTTATAAAATTGCATTTCATATTTCTTTCCAATGTTATAATTCCTTTTCCTTTTGGTCTTCTGTACCATGTACAAACTATACATATGAATTAAGAACAGCAGTAAGCCATTCAGCCCTTCTAGCCTGCTCTGCCATTCAATAAGGTCATGGTTGATCTGATGTGGCCTCAACGCCACATTCTGCCGATCATGATATACCATGATCCCCTTGTTAATCAAGAATCTGTCTATACCTGTCTTAAAAATATTCAGTGACCTTGCCTTTGCCACTCCCTGGGGAACAGAGGTCCACAGATTCGTGACCCTTTGAGAGAAAAATAAATCTTCTCATCTCTGTCTACTATGTACCTACTGTGTACGTTCCCTCGGCTGCAGAAAAATACTTTTCACTGTACTTTGGTACATGTGACAATCAATCAAATCAAATCAAAGCAAATCACAGTCACTATTAGACATTTTTTCATTCTTAAACCAGCTATTGCTAACAAAATGTTACAAAGCGTTGGTTTCATTATTTTCCTGTGTTTTTCAATGAAATTCAAGCAAATCATGTGTAAAATATCTCATGCTGCATTTCCACTTAGGTCAATGGAAATATTGAATCCAATGTAACACTCATACATACGACCATTGGATTATTGAGGTGTCCCAATATTCAAGATTATACCTTGCACTGACTGTACATTTAACAGTTCCAGTCAAATTTAGTCTAAGTCAGGTCATTATATCAATGCTCTAATACGTTAAAGCATCTTTGTACACTAAGGGGAAATTTAGTATGGCCAATCCCACCTAACCTGCACGTCTTTGGACTGTGGGAGGAAACTGTATTCTTCACAAAATACAGGACTTCAGTTAATACCAAGGTTAGAATTTTATAAGATTGTATAAATCTTCACACTTAGAAACATGGACCTTGTGGAAATTTTAAGTCACCATAAGAGTTTAATGAGCTATGCTAGCTATTGACCTGGCTGCAAATAAAATATCCTTTCTTCCAGGAGAATTTAGACTAAACAAATGTATCTCAGGATAAAATATACATGGTACATTCCAGCAGAATTATCTCTCCTATTAGAGAGTAACCTCTCTCACAACATAGAATCTTATAATTAAGAATTCTAGAAGAGCTAGGGCCTGTGAAGTTTGCAGACTGAAAGTACAACTTTTTATAATGATTAATTTATTATAAGCTTAAATCTTGGAAGGTATTATAATAATATTTTGAATATTATAGAGTGTAAATGCAAGATAAACTAATTAATCTAAATATAGTAAATCAATACTTTGAATCCACTTAGAGAATAAGAGTAGGAATTTCAAACAAATAACAACCTAGTTTTATACTAAAATCAAAAGTTTAAAGTATAATTTTGGCTGCCTTTGTTTCCGCTATGAGGACACCTTTCTTACGGTTTCGATTCAATGATATTTTCGCAAAATTTGGCTGACTTGTTTACTTAAGTTTGTAATATAAAGAAAATCAGTTGCTTTTGAATAGCATGGCTTTTGTGTGTTTTACTGTTAGACTTCTTTCTCCAGAGGAATTCTTGAGAAGCAAAATATGTTTTTCTAAACAGCAGATGCAGTGTTATCAGCTTAAGCATGGCTCCCTGTCTGGAAAAGCCTGTTCTCAAGGCCTTTGCGTCTGTGTATGTGTGTGAAATTAATGTGTGCGTTTCTTGAAGAATTTATTCTTAGCTAAAATAATACGAGTTAACTATTTAACCCTTTCATAGAAGGAGTCAAATCCCCAACACAAATTCTTCACACAGAGTTCTGCTGTGCCCAAACAATGGTTTTCTGTGCAGCTACCACAGTCCCTTCCTCGGATGCATTTAAATGGATGGCCGTGACCTTCTTCTGGTTCACGGTCTGCGCCCTCTGCGCATTTTGTGGCTAATTGGGCACAAGCCCAACATTTCCTCACACATTTGTCTGAGTCAATTAGTCCCTGTGTGTATTATGCATTGTCGTTAAAAGATTGGGGTGATATGGTGTCACAGTGGTTAGCACTGTTGCATCACAGCGCCAGGGACCTGGGTTCAATTCTGACCTCAGGTGACTGTGTGGAGTTTGCAGGTTCTCCCCATGTCTGCATGGGTTTCCTCCGGGTGCTCCGGTTTCCTCCCACAGTCCAAAGATGTGCAGGTTAGGTAGGGGCTGACTCCCAGCTGGCCCACCCCATCCCTCAACAGACTTAGTTGTGATGTTTCCCACAGAGTGAGCCCCCCTGCTAGCTGTTGGGTTAATTCCTGTTATGGTGAACTTTTTCCAACTAACCGCTGGAACCCAGGAACAGTTACAATAGTTTACTCATGATTCAAGCTTGGAGGGACGTACCCCAGAGAAAGCTCTGAAGTAGCGCTCTCCTCTGACACAGCTCTCTCTGCTCTATCACAGTTCTCATAGGGAGAACATTCTAATATAGCTCTCAGCTCCACATCACAGATACCGACTGCTATACAGTCAGTCAGTACACAGAACATTGTTTCAAAATTCCAATCTTGCCTTAACAGATTTATTATTAAATCTTCACCCAAAAGCTTATCAGTAATTGCCTAGCTTCAAACCGTCTGTTCTTTGAAAAGTAAACAACCTTGCTGGCGAAGATGTTGGGACCTTGAGGTACAGCATTTGACTAGCATGTGATTTTACTCTAATGCAGAGGTGTTAGATCTATTCCCCCGTTACTAAATCCATTAATTCACTTTATAATCCCTGTCGTGGTACAATGAGGCCGTTAAATGGGCATTCATTTCCTTCTGTCCACTGTCGTCTCGCCACAGATTTATTTGGGTGAAGGTGGGAAGGTGCCGGGTCCCCACCTGCTACCCTCCTGTCTGATTAAATGGCTGCCACTGCCAAACTCACCACAGGGGAGGGCATTCAAATCCACTCTGTTTCCTGTCAGTAACTCAATCATTTACCCAGGTTGTCACTCTTCCTTTTACTCCATGGGATCCAACGTTGCTGACAAGCCTTCCGTGTCGCACATTATCAAATAGCTTTTGGAAGTCTTTTTGCAGCCGTTTTCACGAACGCTGAAAGCAGGTGTGATCGCGGCCGTGAAAACGGCCGTAAACTCCGCGGTATTCGGCCCATCGGCCTGCGGAGAATCGCTGTTCGCCGTAAAAAACGGCGAGCAGTGATTCGTGTCGGGGGGGGGGGGGGGGGGGCGGGGGGAGAATAGCGGGAGGCCGTGAAAATTGTCGGGAAGGCCCTCCCGCTATTCTCCGACCCGTCGTGGGCAGCGGAGAATCGCGCCCATTGTTCAGAAGAATAGTCGACACTGGGCCTGAAATCTGGCATTGGTGCCACCATTGCCAGCTGCAGGCTTCTTTCTGGGTAAGTGGCTTTGCAGTTGTTCTTGGAAGCCTTGCCCCATGCTCTTCTGCCCACATGATGGCAGGGGCGGGTACTGATCGCATTCACTACCCAGGCTTTAACTGCACAATCTCACTGCTACTTATTTGGCAGATCCTAAGGAACCCCCTTACCATGGTGAGGGTGAGCCCTCCTGACCCTTTCAGGCGGTTAGGATGATGCCATCGGGCAGCCATGACTGATTCTCCACTCTTTATCCTCCTCTCTTCAGCTGATTTATTTCAGAGGTTGATAAAACCCTTTGAAATCTCATTTTTAAAACAGAACAGGAAGATACCAAAATAGAACCCTGGCTTAAAAGGCTGTAACATCTATTTTTTTGTAAAAGGTGGAGGAACAGAGTCATGGGACAAGAACAAAACATTTGGGTTTAATACAGGACTCACACACAGGTGGCACCGCGGTTAGCACGGCTGATTCAGGGACCCAGGTTAAATTCCAGCCTTGGGTCACTGTCTGTGCGGAGTCTGCACGTTCTCCCTGTGTCTGTGTGGGCTTTCTCCAGGTGCTTCGGTTTCCTCCCACAGTTCAAAGATGTGCAGGTTGGATGGATTGGCTATGCTAAATTGCCCCTTAGTGTCTAAAGGTTGGATGGGATAGGGAGGGGGAATTGGGCCTAGGTAGGCTTGTCTTTCGAAGCGTCGGTGTAGACCCGATGGGCCAAATAGCCTTGTTCTGCACTGTAGGGATTTTATGATTCTAATATTCCTTTACTTTCCCCTTAGCTTAACAAATGCATATAGATTTAAAGATGAACATGGATTAAAATGTAATCTTAAACTACAATGTTCTCTTTTTCATTAGAACGACGGAGATTGAGGGGTGACCTGATAGAGGTCTACAAGATTATGAGGGGCACGGATAGAGTGGATGGGCAGGAACTCTATCCCAGGGTGAAGGGGTCAGTCACCAGGGAGCATAGGTTTCTGGCCCATGAGGCAAAGTCTAGAGGAGATGTGTGAGGCAAATTGTTTTATACAGAGGGTGGTGAGTGCGGGGAATGCGTTGTCATGGGAAGGTTGTGGAAGCAGATACATTAACGGCGTTCAAAAGGCATCTCGACAAATACATGGATTGGATGGGTACAGAGGGATACAGCACAAAGAAGTGCTGAGGGTTTTGGCCAAGGGTGGTATCATGATCGGTACAGGCTTGGAGGGCCGAAGGGCCTGTTCCTGTGCTGCATTGTTCTTTGTTCATTGAATGTCCTGGTTAAAATCTCTTCTATTTCTTGCACGTTTAATAGGGTAAATATAAAATAAGCAAAATTTAATTTTAAAAATGTGTTTACCTCACACTATGAAAATCAAGCTTTCTTAACAAAAAATGTATATATGATCATAAAAAGATGAATGGCCTGTACTCCAGTTATAAATAGATTTTTCTTCCAACTTTCCACAATTAAGTAAAAATTTGGAGAAATGAATCAATTGCAATTTTGAATGGACAGATTTCTATCCCTGTGACTCTCCTGTTCTTCCCGCCTGGCAGACCACTTACAATGAGCACACAGAGCAGAGGGAAAGCTATTAGGGTAGAGTGTCAACAGTGCCAGAGGATGTGGAAGATATTAATGAGTCTGGATGCTGCATTACTGCACTGACTAATGGACCCAAATGACGATCTGTCTCCCAAAGAAGCAGAATAACAATTGCCTGCTACTCCTCTGAGGTTAGACAAACTGCAAAATGTGGTTCACTCTTCTCTACTTTACTTCCTTCCTCTCAGTGCATATCTTTACCTTGCCCTCCTGAATCAGGTAATAATAATAATTGTTACAAGTAGGCTTACATTAACACTGCGATTAAGTTACTGTGAAAAGCCCCTAGTCACCACATGCCGGCGCCCATTCGGGTACACAGAGGGAGAATTCAGAATATCCAATTCACCTAACAGCACATCTTTCGGAATCTGTGGGAGGAAACCGGAAGTTATGAGGTTTACCACACATTTTCCCTACACTTCAGTGCCTACCTTTTCTCCTGGAAGACAAGTTACTACAGATTGTTCTTTACAATGTCCTGGATAAATAAACCATTAATTAACTGCTAATAGCTGAGCTTGACATCTTTGCAAAATAATAGTAATTACAACAGCCAGATATCATCATGTCTGGGGAATTCCATATTCCCCAAAACTTGCTTTTTTAAAAATGGTCTTTGCATTAATGCATTCAATTTATAACAAATTACACAACTCAAACCCTTTTTTCTGACAGGTTATATACCTGAGTTAACACGTTAGTCCACGATCTAGTGGCACTGTTAGTCGCAGGCGCAAATCTTGTAATGGCTGCTAAAACGGGCAAAAGCCAAAATTGAAATTTGCACGGGCGAGATCTCAGTTTGAGATATCCCCCCCTCCTGCTGGTGATGTGATCAGATTCCCATATATGATCAGATTTTACTATATTATGAAAGAAATTTCAACATAGCATGACACATCCTCTTCCCGTTCCCAACCGCTGCCCGCCGTCTCCCCGCCCACCATTCCCAATGGTTCAGAAGTGAAGACCAGTTGCGATGACCGCACCAGGGGTGCAGAGGGACACCATCTTTGGGTTGAGGGGCAAAGCTGTGCATTGCCCCTGTCACTCTGCAACTACCCCATGGCAGTACCATGGGGGCGCATGCAAAGGGTTCTGGCAGGGAGATAACCCCTCTCCACTGGGGGGACAATCTTCTGTGTGTGGAGATTGAGGGGTGTTCCCCTTGTCCACCGGGTATCCTGATGTGGGGGGGGGGGGGGGCCTTAAATTTAACTTTGAGATTTAATCTCAGATTCCCAGTGTTATGCTTCTTGAAAGAATGCCCGAAGTCGTCTTTAGGTTAAAGGATGATTTATTGTGTCCCACAATAAATTACAGAATTGCACTTGAGAATATGCTGCT